>NW_026596109.1:15964337-16066545 GCF_907164565.1 Psammomys obesus | reverse complement strand
GCTGAATTTGGGGTAAAAGGTGGGAATACAGTAAAGGTTCAGTAAAATAAAGCTACTTAAGAGACCGCACAGCGCCAGCAACACTGCAGGCCTGGACTAACACCAGTCTCTGCCTCATTCAAGAGGAGAAAGCATGTGTTAGCAGGCTGAAGTACAGAAAAGGCATACTGACAGCCAATGTTTGTTCAAATTTGTTTACGCTGAAAATGCTGAAAACGGTCATGTATGTCAGTTCCCTGACGTGGGCTGTCAAGAGGCCACATCAGAATGGCCTTTGATGTTCCCTTTACCACAGGCCAACACAATGGACGTTATCTTCAACAATAATTCCCCACCTAGCCTACTTAGAATCGCTGGAACTGACCCCGGGAATCTGAATTACTAAGATACTTTCTTAGTGGTAGCAGTGAAGGAAAATGACAAATCCGAGTTGTCTTGTTTTGTAGCTCCCTGTCCCCACAGAGATGTCCAGAATACTGTTAACTGGAAGCCTAATCTTAGAAGGGCAATAGAAATGGAAAAGCATTCATCACAGGCTGGTTTCAAAGTTTGAACAGGAAAACCAAGACAGTTAAATTTTGATTTTTGATTCTTCTTTTTCCTCCCTTGTGTGAAATTTTTTCCTAACCCAGAAAACCAACAGGTCTTTCTTTATCAAAGGGTGAAATCAGGAAGGAAAATCACAAGGACACAAGGATGTCTGCAGGAGACAGGACTTCTGGGAGATGTTTGTAGAGTAACCTGACACCAGGGCAAGAGGTTTTCCCCAGCACTTCAAATTGTAACTGAAGGGCACCAGAACAAAGCCTGGAGGGTGGGCCTGGACTAAACAGAGGCTTCTCCCTGACACTGAGCTCCTGCACCTCCCCAGAGCACCACAACATCCACGGCAGCCTGAGCTGAACCCCACACGAGGCTGCAGGGGGCTGCACACAACGACCCTGAGAGCGTCTTCTGACTTAATACGCTTCTTTCCAAATACAGAGGTACTCCACCACATGATCACTAACTCTAACACACACAAGGCTTTTTGGCTCTTTCCTCCTGAAAAGTGCTCCTCCACACTCAAAGGAGCATGAGAAGGTGGGAATGAAGCCCTATCCTACATGGACCACAATCCTGTGAGTACCCAGCACTAGTCACATCACTTGACCTTTGCTACTGAAAGCCAAAAGTTGATACTGGATGTTCAAAGGTACCAGGAAGTAGTGGGTTAGGGTGCACCCCAGGAACCCACGTCATCAAGTCCTATCTGACAGGAAAGCCAAGTCTGTCAGAGGCAGTGAAATGCAGAAGGAATGGTAGCTCTGACACTCCAGGGCAGCATCAGCTTGGTTCCTGTGGAGCAGGAAGCTCCTATGTGGAAAGGAAAGCTGGTCTATGTTCTTTAAGTGGTGGCTTCTTTTGACAAGCTTCTTACCTGGAAGCGCAGAATGATGGTCCAGATGAGGCCAAGGGTCAGCCGGTGGTTTCCATCCACGATGTCATGGGAGCCCATGTTCTCAAGATGGACTCTCTGCTCCTTCAGGAACTGAAGGGCCTTGTCTACATTCTCCAGGCAGTGGATGCGCATCCTCCCCTTAGTGGGTTTAGGCTAAAAACCAGAGAACAAGGTAGAGACTCTTTATCCGGAAGGGTAGAGATGGCTCCTGAACCTACCCTGGATCATACATGCCCACTGCGTGGTCCTCTGTCACCCAGACCCACTAAAATCTGTGTGCACTCATGGAGTCTCAGTGCTACTGCTGCCACCCACAAAGGTATTTTGCAACTGTATCACAAAGCACTGGTGAAGGTCTGACTGTTTTAAATGTAACAGCAGGTTGCATACCCTCAAATCAGCAAAATTCCGGAGTGGCGGTTTTATGAGACTAGAGAAGGGAACAATTACAAAGGTGAATTCGGTGAAGAGGAAAAAAAGAAAAGGAGAAGAAGGTCATTTTACAATTGTACCAAAATGGAAAAGAAGGTGTTGGAAGGGGACTATTTTAAACATTCTTGCCACACATAGTCTATAAACATCTACTCTCTTATTATACACCACACACACACACACACACACACACACACACACACACACACACACGTCACGCCACATCACGTCACTGGGGAAGCTGGAGAGATGGCTCAGCAGTAAAGAACATTGCCTGCTCTTTTCTAGAGGACCCAGGTTTGAATCCCAGCACTCACATACCAGGTCACAACTGTCAGTGACTCCAGCTCCAGGGGCTCCAATGCCCATTTCTGGCCTCTGAGGGCACCGTACAAATGTGGTACACAGACATATATGCAGGGAAAACATTCATACACATAAAATAAAAGTATATAAGCAGAATCTAAAACAGAAATTTTAAAAGTAACCGGGACATTTACTTTATCACCCCAGTGCACGACCTTCATGCTTTTAAAATATTTCTTGACTTCATAACTGATGCTCGCCCATCGTTAGTGAAACACTAACACCTCTTTTACAGCAAAATAACAACAACAACAAAACATGGCAAAGTTAAATAATATTGGTATTATAACCTAAGAGTGAGAACCAATACAAAAGCCTGTAAGGCCTGGTGGCACATGACGGAAATCCCAGCTATTCTGGAAATTGAGGCAAAAGGATCGTTAAGTTCAAGGTTAGCATAAAAACCTTACTGAGACGGTCTCAAAGTAACCACAATAAAACAGGCTGAATACATAGCTCAGTGGTGCAGCCCTTGCTTCAGGTCCAATATCCGCCTCCGTAACAAACACCCCCAACCCTCCTGAAGTTCCAGTATGCCAATTCTCCTTTCTTGTGTTCTGTTTGCTTCAGAGAGGGATTTTCAAATGTTTAAGGTGTGATATTCAGGTATTCAAACAAATTCAGGGAACAATAAACTATTCTCGAGAGGTAATGATTTCACTTTAATTAGATAGATTCCAACAGAAGACACTCCTTAGCTGCCATTTACTGAGCACTGCTAAACATGCATCTCTCTCCTTGGTGGTTAATGGTAACCATATTCGAGCCTCACAGCAGCCATGATGGACAGCAACTATTACTCTCACCCTTTTACTGCTGAGGTCAATTAATCTACCCGGTAAGCTAGTCTGGAGTGAAGCAGATCTCCGAGCTCAGTATCTTTATGTGACATGGAGATACAAGGAGGAGGGGTATGCATTTCCAAGTGAATGGAAAGGGCTCAGCTCTCATTTGACAAATACTTTTAGGAGCTATTTGTATATTAATTTGCTTCACATACTCAAAAGCTGAAGAAAGGATAACAACAAAAACTGAACACAAAGAAACAGGATCTATAATAAACAATCTCTGAAGCTGCCACTCAAGAGTGGCTAGCTCTGCCAAGAAGAGGGGCGCACCATCTTGCTTCCGTTCGTTATTATCAGAATTTTAGGGTGGCATGAGCCTATTCCCACAGCAGCACACACCCCTTTTTACCCTGTATCATTGGTGATGGGAAGGCTCAACTGCCATTCAGTGGAAGCAAGGATGGACATCAGGTTGACAGGGGTCCCAGCAGGCAGGTGGGCAAGCCCTCTGAGGAAAGGCAAATTTCACTCACCGGCCTCAAATCAATCTCACAACTTCCCTTCCAGCTCACATTGTGTTTACTAACTTATTTCTATTTTTTTTTTTTTACAAGTGTTTTTTCCTGTTTCTCCTTCCTTGATGCTCTTGTGCCAAATCTTACCAACTATTATTACCTCTAGACCAGATCCACCTTTATTTAGACTCCAAAACAGAGAGAATTATGGAGGGAGCCAACTTTAGGGTCTGAAAACAGAATTCTAATTGTTTTAGAGTCATTAGGTCAAACCCATCTCTGAGAATCAGTGTAGTCATGGGCTAATTTTCACACACACACACACACACACACACACACACACACACACACACACAAACACACACCTGTTGGGCCTTGATAGTGTCTCTCAGTTCCTGAGTTATAATGTCATCAAAGCAAAGACATTTAACTCAGTGGTCACTGACTGAAGTCACCTCCAGCTACTGTGAAGCAGAGGCTTTATCATCATGCAAGTTCAATTTTGAGTGCCTGATGATCTAGTCAAGCGAAGAGGAGGCCAGAAAAGACACTAACTGGCCTCAGGAAACTGTGCACCCAACACTTTCTTTAATCACAGATACCATTCTCCCCACCCCTTCTCCTGTCCCATACCCCCCTACTGAACTAAGTATGGTAGCATAGCCTTGTGGCTGGAGGATAGGGTATTTGAGGCCAACCCGAGCTACATCATGAGATCCTGTCTCAAAAGAGAAAAGCCCATCTCTACTGACTACACACAAATAAAGCCAACCTGTTGTCTTCAAGTTCTTCCCTACCTCCTAAACGCGGAGCTGATTCAGAAGAGTTCCTAGCCAGAGGAAACAACAGGGGAACAACAAGGGACATGCCTCTTAGCCTGTAAGAACTAAATGAGGCATTGCACAGGACAACAGTTTATAACTCCCCAAAGCTACACACTCTCCGGGCTATAAAACTAGATCACGGGTTATGAGCACTACCTGCCCTGTGGAGGCAGGTTCCATTTCCAGCACCCACATGGCAGCCCACACCCGTTTTTTACCTCCAGTTCTGACACCCTCTTCCGGCTTCTACAAACACAGCACAGACATGGCACTCATATAGCAAAACACCCACACATGTAAAAAATTCTTTTTGAATTTCATTTGTTTGTTTGTTTGTTTAAGGAACTCCAACCAAACAGGACACTTGCCCAACTGTAGAGCCCTCTGATAAAGCCCCTAGACCTTTCATCATGATATTGATGTGTCTATCACAGCATGGACTTTAGAAAATGCTTTCTTCCTGGCTAAATCTGACCTTGTATCTTTTGGCTCCTTAATCTGAGCCACGCCACCTGGGTCCAGGTAAGCCTCGGCTCCCTATTAAGGTTTCTGGGATACCTCATCTAAAAGGCTCCCTTCTTTTTCTCTAATTTCCAGGAATTTCCATTCCTTTGGCTCTTTAGTATATGGTTCCTCCCACTATTCTTTCGCTTTCCGCATTTATCCAAGTAGGTCCCAGATTAGTGGGGCTATGAGTGTTTCCATGGTTGGCTGTGTGAAACAAAGTCAAGTTTCCCATCTACAAATAATACTTAGAAAACAGCCTGGCTCTGTGATCAGTCTATACAGCTCTCATCTCAAAAACCAACACATGCTGCTATTATCATTTAACAAAGACCATGGTAGAAAAAAAAAAAGGAAAACAGAAGTTAATTCTAAACAGTTAAATGTGGGATTTAAGGATTAAATCCCATAGTAAATCTTACCTTCTCTACTTAGCTTAAGCTGTTCTAGAATTATTGTTTGCAAAACCAACAGAACAGACAAAACAAAATACCTAAACTTTATGTGTCTCTGTGTGTGTGTGTGTGTGTGTGTGTGTGTGTGTGTGTGTGTGTGTGTTTTTTTCTTCTAAGAGAATGACTAATGGAGTAAGACAACAAAACATAAAGGCAAAATCAGTAAACAGGAGGCAATCAAGCCTAATGATATTTGTGATTGAGAACAGCAGGCACTGGAGAAGACCCAAGTCTCTGTAAAGACTTAACTGGCAGCAGCAAGGCAGAAAACTGGCTATCTTCCCTAAATTTCTTGTCAGAGAGGCCTGAAGGCCCTGATCATGGGTGAGCTGTGAACGTGGGTTATGTCTTTGGCATAGCGTCACCATTTAAGCGTAAGCCTGCTGGCATTATGCTGGTGGGCCCCTCCCTCTCCAAAGGGGTGGGCAAGCCTCCACCCCCCTTCCCTCTCCAAAGGGGTGGGCAAGCCTCCACCCCCCCTCCCTCTCCAAAGGGGTGGGCAAGCCTCCACCCCCCTCCCTCTCCAAAGGGGGGGGCAAGCCTCCACCCCCCTTCAGTCTCAATCTCACCTGGTCTGAGATCAAGTGCAACTAACAGAGTGTCAGGCACATGTTCTGTGTTCACACTTCTCCCCGCCCAGATGATGCTAGCAAAGGGTCGACTATATTTTTAACAGAATTCTGAAACAAGACCTTCCTGAAGAGTTACTGTCTGCTGTGACTTTTGAACAAGGCACAGAAAGGAAAGGTTTTATTGCTCATTAACTGACTCCCAATCAGCAACAGTCCTACTGCCCTATGCCCAGACATACCTACAGGAGAACATTAGGAGAACGCTTCTGGATGTCTAGCCTGTTGGGCCGAGCCTACAGGTGGAAATTACTCTTCCTAGGAAGTTCAGAATCAAGCCACCTCACAAGGCAGATGATGACCTGAAACTTCTGAAATATATCTAATTCATTCTATTACGCTAAATCCAGATGGTGTTCTGGATCATTAACTACCCCCCCTTTTTTTTTCCAGTTTCACTCAGTAAAAGCAAGTGCATACAGAAAATTCCCCTCTGTAAATCTGAACCTGCTTAATAGAGTAAATCCGTATAGTCTCTTAAACGTTTATCTGCTATTGCCTTCTGAGCTGGTGGTAAGGGCTAATGCGCTGGTAACCAAGACACAGCTGCAGACAAGTGCAAAAATGTCTGTTACCCCAGGTTCTAGCCTGAAGGCGCAGAAAAGCAAAATAGTCTCAACTGTTACACTGCACGGTGAACTGGGCATTAACTCACACTGGAAGCTTCGGGACTGAATATGGGAGAATCCTTTGGGGCACACTGCATCCTACAAGCCTCAGGAGCCAAGGACAGAATGTGGTTTGTGTCTCCAGAATTTCATACACCAAATAGAGACCATGACCAAACAGGAACTTTACCTCACTATATAAGCTCTTCTTACTTTTGGAATATGAGCAATTAGACTGCTTGGTCTATAATCAAAGATGGCTGTTAGGAATGGATCATAAAAGAAAACAAAAATGTCTAACACTGACTACCTGAGAGGGTAGAGATGGTGGACATCTTCTATTCTTTATCCCTTTTCTTCTAGGCTTCTCAATCACTGAAAAAAAGGTGTGCGTGTGTGGTTAACAGAGTTGGGTATAATGGTACAGACTGTGACCTCTGCTCCTGGGAACTTTGAGGCAGGAGAACTGTTATTACCTCAAAGCCAGCCTGGGCTATAATAGATCCTGTCACTCCTCTCTGCCCCCCACCAACACACATACACACACGCGTGCGTGCAAAAAGAGCAAAAACTTACTGCTTGGCACTTGTGGAGCACCCCTTTATTTTCAGTACTTGGGAGGCAGAGGCAGGTGGATCTCTGAGTTCAAGGCCAGCCTGGATTATAGTGTGAGTTCCAGGACAGCCAGGGCTACACATAGAAACCCAGTCTTGAAAACTACAAAAACAAACAAACAAACAAACAAACAAACAAACAAAAAACCCACCAACTACTACCTTACTGCTTATTTTGGAAATAGCAAAGTGGGATTTGGTCACACACAAAAAAATCATGCCTTGCTAGTTGCTGTTTTGTTTTCCCTGCTAATATTTTTGCTTTCTTTCTCTGGTTAGATAAAGGTCAACGGGGCCACAGTCATGTATTATATGGGCATTGTCATCATAATCAGTCCTCCTGCGCTCTGGGTATGCAAAGGTAAACATTTTACTTCACGCAGCCTGAAAGACTGGACTGTATTAGAAACAAACAAAAAGCCTAAATGTTCAAACCAATCCCTACTTATGTGACCTCTTATTATTTTATCAAACCATCAAAGGATAAACAAGTAAACAAATTTACAAGGTTAAATGAAGAGGGAGGAAAAGGTTTGACAGACAGGAAAAAGAAAAGTCTGGTTATAGAGATTTCCTTTCTGTAAGATGCCTATCGCAGTAACTGTAGCCTAGCTTCTAAAACAAGCCTCACTGAAGAAATCAATAAACTGTTGTGCTTGCCTCCCAATACAGGACCCCTGGCCCCACACCACCCCCTTCCTGCATCCATCTCCACAGGGGCTTAGTGACCTAGCTGGACCTGTAAATTCTCAAAGAACAATGGGGCAGCCACACCTGTATACTTACGGAATAACCAGCATGGACAGAACTCAATAAGGATGAGAAGAGGCTTGACTGTCTTTAGAAAGGCAAGACCCTGTTCTTGACCAGAGGGATGAGGAAAGAAAATACTGTCTCCATTTTTGCTGATGTTTAGAGATCCAATTCTGTTCACAGACTACTAAGAGAGGAAAATAAAAGCCTAGTCTCATAGCAGCAGTCAGAGGTGTGTGGAATGATCTGCAAAAAGATCCACTGTGGCTGGCTGTCAAGTTACAGAGTAGAGATCAAGTTAAATATGAGGCTCTTTTGGCAGCCCCGCAAACCACTGGCATCATATTTTCCTAGCAATGTTAGTACAGATGTGAAGCTCTCTCCCCCGGCATCAGCTTGGCTCAGATATGCCACCTATGAAATACATGTGCTCTGGAGGAAAACAGGGCATAAATGTTCAAGCCAAGGCTAACCAAAACCTGCTGGGTCAGTCACAGTGAGTGGCGAGCTTCTCTAGCCTATGGTATATACACAAAAGTCTTTTTTATCGGAGATACAGTTTTCACTGCAGGCTAACAATTTCCCTGCCCAGAAGAGCAGGGTGAATTTATCAGATGTGCTGTTCCCAAGATGACAACAAAATATCAGCATGTACCATCACTTCCAAAACAAAAGAAAAGCAGGAAATAAAACTAAAACTGCCAGAGGCCACTGCATTCAATTCTTGCTACCTTGAGATGGCAGCTCAGATTTTCCAAAGAATCACCAGTAAGACGTAAATTTAGAGCTCCTTCCATGATCTCATGTAAGTGGCAGATTCATCTCAGAGGCAGCACCTAAGCTTGGCCCTTCCGCTGCAAGCACTGTGCCTTAACAGGACCATCCACTAGCATCATCCCTACAAAATACATGGGCATCTCAGAAAGGAAACTACATTATTACTGTTCAAGAACATCATCCAGAATCAAAGCGTCTACCTCTCTCATCAAGATTCTCCTCCAGAAAACATTCTTAATTGCAGAATTTACCTGGAGACAAGTCCCTACTTGTTTCTCTAAGTGTTTTCCCACTTAAGGACACTTACCAGCCTCTCTCCGGAGAGGACCTCCAGCAGTTTGATGAGCATCCGTCCATCTCGAAGGTCGGTGTACAGGTCTGTGATTCGGCAGGACACTCGGGCAAGGTGGGAGTTGACCCACTTGGTAAAGGTCTTCTTCTGTACAGCTTCACGCTCATCTGTAGGCAGAGGAGAACTCACATTACCACCAGCCCAGCATCGGCAACAGTAGGTAAGGCAGCAAAGCCCAACAGCCCACACAGCAAGGGTGCATCAGCAAAACTGAACTATGACAAAAGCCTCACTTAGTTCTTCTGTCTCGGGAATGTTAGGATTTGGACAACCCTTGCAATAGTCAACTCCTAGGCTTGCAGCCAGCAGAATCCAGCAGATAATGGTGTGGCCCTCAATCAGTTTGACTGCAGAGCTTCTGGTAACATATTCATGAAGCAGTGAATGTAGTGAGGCATACACAGTACACGAAAGGGCAGGCAAAGAAACTTGGAAGACAGCAGGAAACTGCTTCCTATGGGTACAAAACCTAAGGTAACACCTGACAAGGTTAAGTTTACTCATGACTGGGAATCAAGGCCATGGCTCTTCAGAGATTCTGTCACATGTACTGTGGACAACAGAGAAAACAGGTAACAAGAAGTGTAAAGGTATCTGTCCAGTCAAGGAGGGACATTCAGGGCCCAGTGTTTCAACACACTGAGACTGTCTTTGTCCTCACCTACAAATTAATCACACAATGTTCATATCCAAACTTTTAAATACTTACTGAAAAGGTACCTGCTGGTGCAATAATGCAGAGTACAGTCACTGAAAATTCAAGTCATCCAGAAAACAGTATTGAGTTTTTCAAGCCTCAGAGATCTAGGTTTTGTCCAACTCAAATCTTAAAACTAAACCCTGGCTCCTAGAACTGGCCCTTTGAATCACACAAATAGACTTTCAAACTTTTCATTTCTGCCGGACACCCTCACTGAGGTTGCTGAAGACTTTAAAGAGGCACCCTGAGTATACCCTGGAGCCACCCCATTTCCTGACTGTTGGATACAGAGCTCACAGACTGCCGGTTTATATCCTAGCTCTGGTTCCAGAGTGGAAGCCCCACTCCTTGTACAAACTCTCCCTGAACATGTTTACACATGAAGCAGAGAGCCCAACAACTACTGTCCTGAAAATCCCCAGGTAGTCTGTAAAACTCACTCCTACTGATGGGTATGTGGTCAGTGGGTCCTGGGCTCCTAAGGTGGCCAAGAGGACAGTAAACAGGACAGTAACTGTTCTGAAGCCTCTATTCAACCTCACAAAGTAAGGTAGTGAGGCAGAGACAATGCTGGGCAAGCTTCTAATGTACTCCAAGCCAGGCACCTGCCAAGACACCTGGGCCTCCTGCTGTAGTTTGCAGTTTCTTGAGGTCATATCTTTCCCTAAAGCCCATGCCTCCAAAACTGGGCCTTTCTTCAGGGACGAAGACTAATCAGAAACAAAGGACCAGAAAGGGTGGGACTAGGGGAAGAAAGAAAAGGCACACTACAGCCTGCAAAAGGAGCTACGCTAATCACACCACGACAGGTTGAGACCGCATGCATTATTCATCTCACAATCATCATGATGGATGGCAACTTTACACTACAGTCCCAAGGGTAGTTTTTGTTGTTTGCTTCAAAAGTTGGGCTGTTTTGGAAGAGCAGAGTACAGAAATATATCAAGCTCGGGATATTTCATAGACTGTACCCAGAAAACTAAGAATTTCTGATTCAGATATATTTAAAAATTCTAGTTTCTTGTGTATGCTATGAGGAGCTAGAAAATGCCCTTAACAGAGCCCAGAACTGCAGTGTGCCTCAGAAGTGCTAGAAAAGGGAAAGGAAAGAAAATGAAAGCAAGCAAAAAGTAAAAGGAATGTGAGGTTTTATTCTTCATATGTGCCTTTCCTCCAGTTTCAAGTTGAGGAAGAATACTAGTAAAATCACACTTAAGCTGCGCAGGTTCCCATCACTGCGTTCTGCCCAGGGACTGGACATGAACAACACCCTCTGACAGAGGAAGGGCAGGGACACAAGGCCAGGCCAGCTGATGTGTCATCCTCCAATGGAGTGTGTGCAACAACTTCTGAAGCAGGAAAGGGGGTGGGGAGAATTTACGCAGTGGCCAAGTTGAGAATGAGAGAACTCTCCCTGGAGACCCAGTCCTTTGTTCCACCCTTCCTGGGAAGGCAAATGACATCATGCCTGTACTCCCCCTAACCCCATCTTAGAGGCTAGGGGAGATAAGCCAGACGCCTGCAGAGGAACAGAAGGCTCTTGGCATAGACAATGGAAGACAATCCAGAGGCTTTCCAAGCTCAAGCTGCTGTAGCTGGCCAAGGTATGGTAGAAGGTAGTGGAAGCAGAACAGGGAGCAGTGGCAACTCCAATCCTATGAGCATGAGGTAACTGCAGTGAGATGAGAAAAGAGTCCCTTTAAGGGCCACAGTAACCTGGTTATTTAGACCAGTGGTTGATTACTGTCCCTGAGGAACATTACACTGTGTCTAAACATTCTTGATAGTGGTGACTGAAGGACAGGGGTTCCTGGCATCCAGAGCACAGAGGCCAGGGACACTGCTTCATACCCATACTCCGGACAGCCTCTAAAACAAAGAATCCCGCAGCCCAAAGTGCCAGGGCTGAGAAATCCTGTTCTATCAATTATAGCTGGAACTAGAGTGTATCAAACTATATGAGCTATCGAGGAATGCCTGACTTCAGGGTGTTCTTCCTCCGTGTACATCAAAGCCTTTTTGAGTCTAACAGTTTGTAGAGACTCCATGACAGCAGAAAGCACCTGCCTTCAGGCACACTCATTCCACAAAGAGCAGAAAAGCAGGTGCAGTCCTGGTGTGGGCCAATATGATGGTGGGCATTCAGTTTCCCCTGCCATTTCCACTTCCTCTCACCCTTGAAGGGCCTCGATGGCTGTTACCAAATCCAATCATACAGACATCATTATAAGAACTCTAACTAAAGGTTGCTGGTATCAAACAGGACGCTGAAGTCCTCATCAAGGTGTCCAGGCTATTACAACTGCTCATTAAATTAGTTCCTGTGGCACCCCCATTAAACAAACATTCTCAATACAAACAACTTAAGAAATGTCTCAGGGACAGTGGGATCCTATAACCCAAGGCTGGACAACCTTTAGAAGCCATCTACATCTGCTTTCCCTCAAGTAAAATAATCTCTCCAACACTCGAGCAGTTATTTAAAAATTCTAAGCTGAGCCTAGCAGTATAAGCAGAGTACCTAACAGTGATTTCTAGCCAATCCCGAACCACTGTAAGCGAAAGCCTGACTCAAAAGAAAATGTAAACTAGGACTGGGGTAGTCCAGTGTTCACAGCTTACCCACTGTGTGCAAGACCCACAGTCCAATCACCAGTGTCCTCTAAACCAGAGAGGTAAATCAATCCCAGGTAAGTAAAATCCCAGACGGGGTTTGTAAAACCACATGCACACGAGTGTGGCAGGAGGTTCCAGAACAGACTGGCCACTCTTCCAACAGACCCAGACTCCAGTCCTAGCACCCACATGGAGGCTCACAACTGTCTGTAACTCATTTCAGGATATTCTTGACACCCTCTTCTGGCCTCCATGGGTACTTCACATACATGGTCATGAAGGCAAGGCACCCCCATATATAAAATAATAAAATGAAAGCCAAATAGTCCAGCAGATAAAGGTACTTGCTGCAAAGCCCAATATCCCGAGTTCAATCTCCCTGAATCCATGTGGTGGGACAAAATCTGTTTCCACAAGTTCTTACTACCTCCACACACAGACTATGGCATCCACACAGTCACCTGCAAACACATGTGCATACATGCATTCGCAAACACACACTCACATATGCACACACATGCACACAACCACATCAAATAAAAAAATGTAATCAATAAAGGGGGGGCGGAGAGATGGCCCAGCAGTACACGATACTCTTGCAGAGGAGCCATGTTTTGGTCCCCAGAATCCACGTGGCAGCTCATAACCGGGGTCTGTAACCCCAGTTCTAGGGGATCTGACACCTTCCTCTGGCTTCCGTGGGCACCAGGCATGAATGTGATGCACAGACAATGCAGAAAAAACACTCACACACATAAAAACACAAAACAAACAACATTAACAAGATCCAAACAAGGCCAACAACAGTCAGAAGACTAAAAACTAATGATTTATCCATTAAAGTAAAATCTTTTTTTTTTTTTTTCCCTCCTTTTCAAGGAGGGAGAAAGACTAGGATGAGATGGAGATCCCATACATGCCTTAGCTTGAAAAAATAAACAGACACTTCCTGGGAGCACCGTGCACAATGACATAGCAGGAAACCAGAAACAAGCAACTGGTCCTACTGATAACAGCACCAGCTGTTCTGAGGCAACTGGAGGAAGGAAACTCATCTTCTGACACAGGCCTCCCTGGGACTAGTGTGGAGCTTGCAATTCATGTCTGCAGGCCGGCATATAAATAGAATGTGAGTTAGAACACGCTTCCTCACAATACACACGTAAATGTCTACTGTGAATGCACAAGCAGGACTGGGCACCCGGGACGCATCTCAGTGGTAGAGTACTTGCCGAGCATTCCTAAGGCTGGAGAGCAGACCCCCAGGATCACAAGTCCAAAGCGGCATATGTAGCAGAGCTGCAGACTGAAAACCAGCCATGAGCTCTGCATCAGAGGTGCAAGCGCTACGGAGAGAGCATGGAGTCTGTCTTCTGAGCAGCTCAGCCTGGATTCTGGCATGGTGGAGCAAGGGCACAGAAAGCATGCTAAACTCCTGTATGTCCCTGCCATTTCTACTTCAAAATGAACCCCTTGAAATCATAATCTATAAGAAGCCAACTTGTAGAGCAGGTTGGGATTATTGTCACAGCTTCCTTTGAAAGGGAATCACCTCTTTGAAAATGAGACCTAGGAGCCAATCTGAATTAACAACAGTGTACGGTGCCCAAACCAGGAGCAGGTAAAAGGTCTGCAGGTACAGACACAAAGCCTCCATATGAAATGTTCAGAACCATTCACTGAAAATGGAACTCTTCAAAACTGTCTCTCATTCAGGAAACCACATCGTGAACCTGGTAATCCACTATTCTACATCTCCACAAAACACAGCAAGGGGAAGTGGCCTAGAACTGCTGTGGAGAAATAAGGACAGAGGAGCCCACCATTGTTCAATGTACAGTGGAGGCTAACTTTGTCTTAGGGTTACACAAGGAAACAGACACACAGTGTTTTGGGTGATTTACTAGAGAATATACAAGAGATGTCTGAAATAAGACTGACACCTCTCTGAACCCCAAAGACTCTCAAAACCTTGCACACATTCCACACGGTCCCAGGAAACAGATACTTACTAGCTTGCCAAAAACAAGAGGAAAACAGGAACACTACTTACCATCCATCTCCAGTCAGTTTCTTTATGATTTTAAATATCAAATCAGGGGAGGGGAAGGGCAAGGAAAAAGTACAGGACTGAGACAATGGCTCAGTCTGTCCTGACTTAAATCTTCAGCACCCACATACACATAAAAGGCTGAACATGGTGGCATGTCTTTATAATCCCAACTCTGGGAAGGCAGACAAAGGCCGACCCTGGGTCTTGCTGGCTAGCCAGCCTAGCTTAATTACCAAGTACCGGGACCCAAATAAAAGACCTTATCTCAAAAAAGAAGGTGGATGGCACCCACCCAAGAAATGCCACCTAAGGTTGCCTCTGGTGCCCACACTAAATATACACACGTGTTGTACCTACATGCATATACATACTTAGCTTTACACTTCGAAGGGAACATACTACAAAAATCCTGTGGCTCACAAAAGCCTAGACTGGCAATCAGCTTGTCCTTTATAGAAGAAGTTGGTCATTTTAGGTTTAAAGCACTTTTACAATATGTTAGTACCACAGTCTATAAGATTTCACTTTCAAGTCAACCTCAACTTAGAAAATATGCACTGAGTGCTATTTTCTGAGTGCCACAGACAGGACACAGTGTCAGCTGCCATTTCACACTTCTCTGTTAAGCCAGCTGATGCACCGTAGCTCTACACATTTCAAAATCTTGTTACTGAAACAGTGCCCACAGGCAGAAGATGAACTCTGGGCCCCTTCCCCACCCATCTGGCTTCCCCACCGGTGTGAGCCCAGGGTAGCACCTGTACCTTAAGAGGATTAGCAAGAGCTGGATGCTCAAGGCTAGATTTCCTAACTGGTTGCATTCTTTCTCTGAAGGGCATTCATGTTCCATCACCTCTCCTTCCCTGACCCTCCCTGGAAGGAGAGTGGAGTTCAAGGTGACCAGAAAATAACATGTAACAGCCATAAATATTAGGAACAAGTTTCAACAACACAAACATCAGATCCTTAGTTATTAAGCTATATGCCAGAACGCTGCCACTGACACAGACAGGAGAAACCATCATAACAGGCACAGCAAAGAAAAAACACAAAAGAAGCTTACTATCAGCACACGAGGCTGGGTGGGAGAGAGTGGGCCATTAGCGGTGACTTCTCCAAGTAATAATGCTTCCTAAAAAGCAATGAGGGGGTCTGCTGAGTTGGCTCAGCAGGAAAGGGAAACTTGCTCCAAGTCTGATGATCTGAGTTTGATCCCTGGGATCAAATGTTAAGAGCCAACTCCTCCAAGTTGTGTTTTGACCTCTGGTATGTCCATGTACACACAAACATAAAATATAAAAAGATGAAACTCTAAACCAAACTCTCATGTGGTCCACACGTAATATGGTAAAACTGGAATTCTCCAGAGCTAAGGCTAGTCCATGGTAGCTCAGCTGATACAGTGCTTGCTGCCATGCTTGAGGCCATAGGTTGCAGTCCCAGTACCTCATAAACAGGCATTAAGGTGCGTCCCTACGATCAGAAGTCCAAGACCATCCTTGGCTACACAATGAGGGTGAAGCCTGGGCTATCATAGAGTGGGACTATCTTCAGGAAACCAACAACAAATGAACATAACAAATTTAAAAACTGGCCTGTCTCAATGAACTTTACAAATTACTCACCTAAATCCCACTTGGCCAGTGACCACTGCCCACTGTAGAAATTATCATAACTTAAAACAACATTAATAAATAAGACAGACTATATTATTTTGATGTCAAATTCCAAAATGCAATTATTTACAGAGAGCATGTGTGTTTGGGGGAAGGGAGATGTGGATTGTCTACTACACTGGAAATTCACTAACAACTGTGAAAAGATTAAGAAATAAAATGTAAATACTATAATGATGAGATGCAGCCTAGCCTAACCTAAATAATATAATACATATACAAATAAATAATATACCAGTGTATCAGGTCAAAATTTTACTTCTCATTATTTTTCATTTAGGAGATAGTTTATTGACTCATAAGCTCTACCTCAATTCATAGCTCCATATGTAGCCTCAAGTTTATTCCATGTAGAAGAGCAAGCGTCATGCACACGATGAGCAACATTAGCCACATAGGACTCTCACTTTGTTTTATAAATCTTGGACTCATGGATCAATCAGTGTATTGGTTACCTTTCTGCTGCCTTTGCAAAAGTGACTTATAAAGAAAGAGCTCCAAGGGAGAGTCTGTAGTGGAACAGCAGCAAAGAGGCAGCCAGGAAGACCACACCAAAGCCCATCCTCAGTGCCTACTTCCTCCAGCAATCCTCTACCTCCTCAAGGTTCTACGACAGCCTCACCTCCACCCCACCAACAGTACCACCAACCAAAGATCAAGTGTGCAACTACGAGTCTGTGGTGGACATTTCTCCAGAACCCACATTGTGAGAGCAGAAGACCAACTCCTATGAGTTGTCCTTTGACCCCCATAAGTTTGTTACGGCATAGTCATGCCCACATACATACAAAAATTAATAAAATATAATTTAAAAACTATTTAGGGAGTTTCTTTCCCTAAAAACTAAGGAGCGATTTTTGATTTGGTTTGGTGTTTTTGTTTTTGTTTTTTTTTTTCTTTCAAGATAGGGTTTCTCTGTGTAGCTGTGGCTGTCCTGAACTCCCTTTGTAGACCAGGCTGGCCTCGAACTCACAGTGCCCTGCCAGCCTCTGCCTCCCTGACTGCTGGGATTGAAGGTGTGTGCCACCATGCCTGGCTTTAAGGAGTGATTTTCAATTCCTCAAGAAGACACAGAGCTAGTGTGAACTACAACCTCAACTACTATTTAGCTACTTTTAGAGACTGAAGTCAAGATGAAAGATATTGCATCAAACATGAAACCCTTCCTCCTAAATTTCTCCTGTGGCTTTCCTTAACCTCACCTCTACTGTAAACGGAGCACAGGAGTTCTGCCCAAGCCAAATACTATAGTTCTGGCCAACAAACTCGCAAGTATACAATGTATGCTGCTTTGTTTAAAAGGGGAGGCGAAGCTGGAGGTGGAAGGTCCCAATTCCATCACCTGTTGTGTCTGTGGGGTGGCAGGACAGTTAATAATTTCTATTAGTGGGTTTTGCTCTTTAATTCAAACCAAATTTCATTACTAAGAACAGAACCAATGTTTTAAACCCACTTCCACGAAAGACAATGCATAAAACATAAGTAGGCCTATGCTTTTCATCTACCTAAACAATTTTTTTAATTTTTTTTACTATTAATTATTAAACAATTTTTTAATGAGAAAAATAAAGCTTTGAATGGAAACAGACAGATACAAAGAGAGAAATTAGTTTTTCTGTTTTCACTGTTCTGGACATTTATACCTATCGTTAAACATAACCACAAATCTGTTCACACTATGACGCCCTGCCCACCCCATTCATCAGGCAAGGCCTGATGTGAGCAAGAGAGGGACTTTCAGCAGGCGGGGACCTGGCTTTTGGTGGTTCTGCCAGGGCGGATGTGGGGCGGCCCAGGGTAAGACAGCCTCCTCACGGAGAAAGTGCTACTGCTAGTCACCCTTGCTTTACCAATTTGTTCTTCAGTATTCATTCCTTAATGAATACCGAAGCCAGTTCTCCTCAACAGCCACTATAAATTTAATAATCTACCATCAGTGTAGGAAGGGCTGGAGGCTCCAACATGTCCTGCAGGCATTACAGACAGTAGACTCCGCTCTCAGGGCTAGGTGCAGGGACGTGAGAATTAAACTATAACTCTACTCCTTACACCTCAAAGATGAATACTGTCACTTTAGCAAACACATGGAGCAACTGACACACTTGTATGTGGCTGGCAGGGTAAAATATGTACTTCCTCACCTATAGAAATCCATACTCTGTAAAAACTTCTATAAGAACAAAGATATAGAAGACGATAATACAGATTTTTAAAATACTTACACCTAAAAACAATAAAAGCAAAAGAAAGGACTAAAAACAACAAATAAATAGTAAAATTAAAAAATAGTAGATCTACCAAAAAAATTAAAAAAAAAAAGTAACATCAGGAAGGTGACTCCACATTACTAAATGTAGGGAATCTATATAACATGCATTAAAGCATGCATCGTATACTGTATAATGAATATTTAAATGTAGTTATGCATGAAAAAGTACAGAAGCATGTTTTGAAACTATTTAGTCATAATTATCTCAAGGGAGCAGAAGCAATGCTGTAGATACTTCCATCTGTAGATTTCTGTACTGTTTGCTAAGTTCTTTTAAAACCTAACCCTGAGTATATACCGATTTTGAAAAATTAAAGGCCATTTCCATTTGAGTGGAAAATGCCATATGACTGTTACCTGACAACAGAACTCAGACCTACCAAAGGGCTGAGAGAACTCCAGAAAATTAACATATGACCATATAACAAAGGACCACTGCTGTCTTGGTTAAATATCTAAAACAAATAAATGCCATCTGGATTCTTGTATTTTCCTTCTGAGAAATACTAAATCAATATTCACCCTTTAACAACATTTGTAAGTGTAAATAGCAAGGCAAGTATTAGTGCTTCCTTTTGCTAGACAGAGACTAAGGACACTGGCTTTACAGTCAGTCACTGTCCCTGAAGAAATACTGAGGTCTACAGGATGCAGGGCAAGTTTCCAACAACACCCAGCAAACAATTCAAAAGGAGAGGGACAGAAAAGCTTAGGCCAAGTATCCACTCACCTGCACTCAAGTTTGAAAATTCCCATTTTCTCTCTTACTTACAGGGGTTTAATTTCAGATTTCATGTACATACAGGAAAACCAGCTCTGTTCTTAATTTTTTAAAAATAGTTGCTCTATGCAATGGAAGCTGAGGCTGGTCTAAGGCATTCAGAGCTTAACACAGACGTCAGCCTGGTGATCACTGTATAGGGATGGGTGGCAAAAGCGAAAGTTACGCAAAGCAAAGGTCAAGCAAAGGTCATACAGAAACAGCATTAGCCATCTACAGGGACAAGCCTGATAGGAGCTGATGCTAAAAATGTGGGTGGTACTCTAGATATCCTTCCAAGGAATGGAGGAGTTAAACCATCTCCCACATATACTCTGTAGCTAGACTTAATTTAGGGACCACTGGAGCCCATCACTCTTGAAAACACTTTGCTAAAACGGAATTAGCCCTCATAACCATGAAGAACCCTGACCAAACATGTGAATGAGAGCAAATTGTAAAGATGAAAGAGGTCTGGTGATTTGTGCAGTCTCCAGGGAAGCACAATCCTGGGAGCTGATTCCAAAGCCCCCACGATGCTACACATTCTACACTAGCAATGCTCATGGGATGCAACTAGAGCAAACAGGGTTCACTCGTGGATGCCAAATAATGTTGGCCCTCTCCTGATAGGAACACTCTGAATTCAATCTCTTTATTCTTATTTTTGTTTGTCTGTGAAATAGGTCTTTTGTAGCCCAGTTGAGGATCACCTTGATCATCTTTCTGCTTCTGACTTCTGAGGACTGGGTTACCATCACATTAGTTTTGTGTGATGCTGGCAATGGAATTCAGGATTTCATGCATGCTTCTTATGATTCCCTGAAACTTAATGTCATGGGAATTTCTAAACTGAGAGTTCTTAGACACCCTCATCAAAAGAATCCTCTGTATTTCCAGTTATTCCTTAAGCAAGGGAGGTGTTCCTCTCCCCTGCCTGACAGGGGGAGGTGCAAATCAACCTTGCCCTATCATGAAGCCCTTGTTCAGTCATTACTAATCCAAATGCAAGACTAGCGTCTTCATTTTCAAGTGCCAGCTGCACAATATTCTATACTCTCTCCTAACTAAAAGAACCTAAATTGTGTCTGATACCTATGATCCCAACACTCAAGAGACTGAAGGGAAAAGACATTGAGATGGGTACTAGTGCCAGATCAGCTTAGCGTACACATAGCAAGACTTTGTTTCAAAAAAACGAGAATCAGAAATATGTAATTGCACAACGTATGTTGGATACTGGAGCCAATGATTTAAGAAAGCTAGTTTTTGCAACTTTCTGCCATCGTGTACTTTGAAGAAATGTGAAATAATTTGGCAGATACAGCTTAAAGGCATTTTCAGCATAGAATGAAGGCTCTGAGCAGGATTACACAGAACCAGACTCCTGGGTGTGTTTCCCCATTTACAGTGGTTTCCAGAGCCACCCTGTTCTTGGCCCTGACCATTTCAGGGACCCTCCATCCCCACCCCAACATGAAACAAGAAAGCAGTATGTCTGCATTCAGAGAAGACACTGGAAAGTTCTTCAATAGGATTTGGAGGCAAGCGGTGCTTAATTAATAAAGCAGATAGCTTAGGGTAAATCAGTAGCAGCAACAAAATGGGTGAGCATCTTTTTATCTGAAGGTCATTCCTATGGACAGATGCTCGGGATCAATGAAGTTTAAGGAGACGAGCATCATCTGGTAATTAGTCTGTGAAAAGGAAACAGTAAAAAAGGGAAACAGACTTTGCTCAGTTCTTTAACTGTGGGCTGTACCCTGAACCACAAAGTGGTCACAGGGCAAATTAAAGCTTAAAAACCAGACAAACACACACAAAAATCAAGGGAACAACCACAACTCCCAAAGCAAGGAAACCAAAGTATGAGAGCAGGCTGACAGGTTGGCTTGCCAGTCTAGAAGAAGGAACCAAGGCTGCCAGTCCTAGCCAAGGCACCCTCAGAAGCAGCAACAAAGGATGCTCATGTCTGGACAAGCAGGAGAGCCAACAGAGTGCCAGTGTCAACCTAACCCTCTAGAAGCCAGTCTCTCTCCACAGCACTCACAATACTGAAGGACTAAGGAAGAAGAAAAGCAGAACTAACAAGTAGATTTCCTATTCTGATAAAAAAAAAAATTAACAAAAATCAACAGTGGCTACACCAGTAATGGTGGTGCATGTCTATAATCCCAGCTACTAGCGAGGCTGAGTGTAAAGGCTTGACTGGGCTTCAAAGTTAGCCTGCCTTAGCGGCAGAACTCTTGGCATGTTCAATCCTCAGTAACACACCAACAAATAATGCCATCATACACATACGCATGTACTTTTCCACACACAAATAAGAGCTATGTAACACTGACCTTCTCAAATCATAAGGCCTGAACTTAAAGTTGTTTTCCCACTCGTGAGGATCAACGTGCCCCTCATGTGCTGCAAGAGCTAGTTGGAGCATACAAATGAAATGTGACTGCCTAAGTGAGCTCTTGTTCCTGGTTTGCTCCAAGTTTCAAATACAGTTTAGTTCCACATGTAGTTAGTTCTACCTTGAATCTCCACCACTTGACATGTCAGCAAATAGAAATCAGAACCAAAGCACTCAAGAGGAGATTTTCCCCAGAAAAAAAGCTTCCCAGCCATCAATGCGCAACAGCCCAGGGTTCCCTCCAACCACTGAGGGGCTTGATTTTCTTGGCACGGACTTCTTTCCCCAGGGTGGCAGCCCAAGGCCGACAGAAGAACCAGCCCAGAAAACTTCCACCTATGGCTGTAACTTAAATGAAACCTGGTTAATTATTCACGACAAAGGCATGCAGGTTGGTCCTAGCAACAAAAAGGGCAGTTCTCAAAAGCTGCTTTGGCTCTTTAAAGGAGAAAGTAATGGCATTCAGAATAGAGATTTGATTTTAGAACTGTTTCCAAGATCAATACAGCTAACTGCTCTAGGGTATTTACTCACACAGTAACACTGTCCCTTGTGGAAAAGCCTGCTCTAGGGTATTTACTCACACAGTAACACTGTCCCTTGTGGAAAAAACTGCTCTAGGGTATTTACTCACACAGTGACACTGTCCCTTGTGGAAAAGCCTGAGAGACAACAGTCATTTCAGTCTGGATGCACTAGCTAAAACCAGCCCCTAAATTCCCACCGAGTCTCTCAGACTCACTTCTGTGAACCCAGGTGAGGAGTTTCTGAGACGCACAGAAGTCCTGATCTGAAGCAGCTTTGTCCACGTTGCCCTCCTGGGACGTGCCCTGACTGCAGCCATGAGGCTACGTGAGCATGGTAAGGGCTAACCATGCTAATCCTACTGTACAGGGGAGCCTTGCTCTTGGGTACTGGACCCCCTTAGGAAAGTTCAAGGGATTACCCAGGGAAAAGGCCCGAGTAGGCGTCACATCCACAGAAGCAATATGGAAGAACGCGGCAGGATGCGGCCCAACACTGCATTTCCTCCCTTCAAATGACACACCTACAAAGGCCGCGGGACAAATGAAAACTGTTCCAACTTACTTTGACCACATTCCTGCATAGCGCCTTCTATGTTTTAAATGTACCACAGCCTAAATAAAGGGAGGATCTCCTGAGCTATATAAACCCACAGGCAGCTTTCTGTTTAAGAGCGAACAAAAGAGGACTACAGAGTACACACAGCATGCATTAGCAGTGCCATCACACAAAAAGATTGCTCAGAATACAGTGCTCAGGGAAAAGAGGCATTAGCAGTGACACGGCATCTTTCAGACCCTCCAAAGAGAGGGTCACATTTTCTCTAGACAGAGAAGCCAAAGGTCGGAGCCGGAATCTTGCGATTCTGGACTGAGCACAGTTATCACACATACACAGAAGCACTCAGCACCACGAGACAGTGGCTCAGATCAAACGAAATCATCAATATGAATAAAACCCTGCTTCTCTGGTGCCAGATTTACAGCGTAGGGGCTAGCAAGCAAAAGCAGGTTTGCAGTTTTACAATATTAACAAGCATGGACAAACCCCTGTAAAAATTGTACACAATATGGGGAAACGGTGCCCTGAAAAATGTACATAGAAGCTGGAAATCTTTACTTAGGCTAGGAAGCAGCCAAGCCTCAAATACAGATTACCTACTTTACTCGAATGTGGACATTAGACAAACAGCCAGTTGGGCCTAAACTTCACCATGAATGGCAAAGAAGGTAAAAGGTTGAAAATCAAAAATATTCAGCAGCTGGGCTGTGGCAGTGCACACCTTTAATCCCAGCACTCGGAAGGCAGAGGTGGGCAGATCTCTGTGAGTGCCAGCCTGGTCTACAGAGCTCCAGGACAGGCAGGGCTACACGGTGAAACCCTGTCTCAAAAAACTAACCAAAACCAAAACCGAACTAAACCAAACCAAAACAAAACAAAACCCACCACCACCATTCCCAAAAAAGAAAAGAAAATTCAGCAAACTGAGGACCTGAACTTTAAACGATCACTGTTCCACACAAACCGTACTTCATATTCCAGGGTAATACTGTCAATTTTTGAAATTGTTCCGGTGTCAATTCCCAAGAAGAGAAGACCATACTTTTAACTCAAAAAACCTCTCCCTCAGTATCATCACCCTTCACTCTGTGACCTTACAATTCATATATGGTAACGACGAACAGATCAGAAAACTTAGTACTGTTTATTGAGCCTCTTTTCTATCAGGGTCATCAAAATAGATTATCCGATGCATCTTCTGAGGTAATACAAGTCTAGCCTGCCATGCTGACTTACCATGCTGCCCCTCCCTGACCATTTATGAACCAGTCTGGACAAAATCAAGAATCTTGACCTCTCAAATCAAAGTTCTCCCAAGTCACTGAAAATGCTAATTTGAGATCTAGAAAATCACAGACTAAGAAATTGGGTCTTCTCAGAAATTATCACTCAAAAACAAACACACACACACACACACAAACACACACACACACACTCGAAAGCCAGTGTAACAAAATGTTGTGGGTTTTTGTTTTGGTTTGGGTTTTGGTTGTTAAAAAAAACAAAACACCTCAGTCTCAAAGCAGACCATCTGGGTTGGAACTCTGACTAGCTGAGCCTCTCTGGCCAATGTGCCCTCTGTGCCTCCCTCTTCATGATGGAGATAATACCTCACTGAGATTTGCTAAGGAACACAGGGCACTCAAACTGTACCTGCGCAAGAGAAATATCCACAAGTTTTGTTTGGCTGCTTTTGGGAATACTACAGCTTGCTGGCACTAGACTTTTGGCAAGCACGTCCCACGCTCTGACAGTGTGCCTTCCCATTTTCTTTCCTGTTCCTTTACAGTGCACTGTTTCCCTACAGGACTGGTTCTTTGATCTCAGAGAACAGGACAATTGTTTAGACTTAGGTTTTGTTGTTGTTGCTGTTTGTTTGTTCTGGGGTTGGTGGTGCTTTCTGTTTTTTCAGCTGTTTTTTTTTTTTTTTTTTTTTTTTTCTGAAAGCAGTGGGCATATAAACTACCTTGGGGGAGCATTCAGGCAAATCAAAGTGACCAAAGTATCGCAGTGAATTTATTTACAGAAGCCTTTAAGTTTGAATTAGATGACCTATAGCCCTCGCTAACCTGCAAGAAAACTAACATACCAGCCACTTAATGTCACTTTGCCAACACTGGCTTCTAAGCAGGAGATTCTCTGGATCCGTGCCAACATTAATTTATAGTTGGCTAACAAAATGGAGGCAAAAATCCCAAACAACAAGCATGAACAATTGAAATGGGGAAAAAAAAAAAAAGGGCATCTCATATCCTAGGTAAATTCCCCCACCACACTCCAGTTTTATGAATCCCTCTGTTCATAACTTACCTCCACGCACCTATCATCACATAAGCCTCCTCATGGTTCTGTCAATTCTGCCAAAATTATTCTTTTACATCTCACGATCCAGGTGAAAAGATAGCTTGCACATCTTGAAACATTTGCCATTTCTACCTAGTCTTCTCTTATAAAGTGTAATTTCAGATAGTGGCTGTCCTTTATACACCTGTGTTTCCACTGTACTTAGACTGTAACATGCCTGCTCATCGTAATACCTGCTTCCTTCTTGTACATTATGTGCAACTATTGTACAATGGTGCAACCAGTCTGTGGCAGACAGTCTGCAAGGGTGCAACAACTAGAGTACATTACAAGCAACTGCCTTTGAAGCTTTGTCAGTTAGGCTTCAAACAATGTTTTAGAAGCCACAACTCATTCATCAAAACAGAGTAGAAACATTAAAGCAGTAAGCAGGGCTGACAGCCTCCTTCTTGAGCCTATATGTATTCCAACATCAACATTCTAGCTTTACTTGAGCCAAGCCAAGGCAGTGTATCAGAGAAAGGAAGATCTGGGCAACACGGTGATTAAGACAGAGGCCTTCTTCCTAACCCTGCCCCACCCTGTCAGCATCTACCCACATTGTTTGTCTTATGCTACAGACAATTCCTATCTTAGGAGAAGGGAAAAAAACAAACAAAACCCAAGGCTCTCTGTTGGAACAAAGCCTCCTTAATATACGTAAACAAAATTTTCCTTCTTTGGTTCAGAGGACTGTAGACTGATTCAATGAGTTCTTAACAAGATACACCCTGAAGTGGAGCAATCTGGCTGCCATTAAGTCCTGCAAGTACCTCACCCACCAGTTCAACGCCCTCATGACCATGCCCAGGGGGTCTATAACTGTCTCTATGTTCAGAAGGACCCTGACTCAGGGAATCCCAGTATCGCCTAAAATGAAGCTAGCCCAAACTTCACCTTCTAAATACCTTTCTTGCCTACACGAAGACTACTATTAACATGCGAGTCAGTGATGCCCTTGAAGGCATGTAGAGGCCAAAGGCAATGATAAGCACATTATCTGACGGCAATTGTTTTTATGGAAGGATTTAGTCATCAGCAACAACAGCTTTAAGTTTTGATATCTGAAAAACCTTTTTTCTAGCTGTGTAGTCAGCCTGTAGTTAAGTTAATGTAGCCTTTCTAAATTTCCGTGACTCTGTCTAATACCTAAAAAGAAAAATCAAATATACAATGCTTTGAGTTTAAGGCAAAAACTTAGAACAATGAATTCTATCTACAAAGGCTGACAGCTGTGTGCTCCATGATTTGCTTTGTGTTGCTGCCTAATAGAAAATAGGCTTTTAGGGCCTAAGAAGATACTCCTTGCTCTGAAAAGCAGGCACCTGACTTCAATCCCTAACACCCATTTTAAAAACAGCAATGAAGTGAATGAGCGAACAACTTGGGCAGTGTGTGCTTATGACACCCAGCACTGGGGAGGTTGAGAAAGATCTTCAGTGGCTGCCAACCCAGCCTTGTTCATAAGCACCAGGCCAGCGAGACTGGCCTCAAAAACCTGGCCTCTACATGCACACATATGTACCACATATGCATACATAAGTGTGTGCCTGCACATCATGAACACTTACACCTGTATATACTTATACACACAGACACAAAGAGGAGAAAAAATAGGCTTTTACTTCAAAGAAACGTTGAAACCAGCTTTGTTTTGCTGTAGTTTCACCTACTGTTAGTTACCTACTTGTTTTATCACTTGCCAGCTATTTTTTTTTTTTTTTCTCTAGAAACATTTCACCTTACAAGTCTCAGGTTTCTCAATCCACAGGACAGGTATGATAACACCTACCTCACAGGGTGTCTGAAAGGGTGAATACTGTGTGTGAGGGCACCGGTTTACACCTAGCTTATGCTGAAAAGCACCTCCCACCTTTCTCTGAGAGTCACATTCAGTGCAGCAGCTTGTGGTTTAACTTTGATACCACAGGTATCGGTACAATTTGGTAGCAAGGGCGTGGCTTTCAATCCCAAACCAGATGGCACTAGTCATGCCTTTCATAGCGGTTTACCATGTGCCCAGTGTGAGCATGATCCATCCTAATTCACAGGATGGGGAACTCCAGCAGCAGCTTCACAGTAACTGGTGGCTTTCTGACCCCGGGCCAGAAGAGCTGACCTCCAGAGGACGGAAGGAAACCATGTCTTAAATGCTACCACTCTGTGAGGATTTACACTACTCAATGCTAGCCTGCTCTGCATGATGAGTAATTAGTTTTAGGACAGAGCTATGTAGTGAGACCCTGTCTGCGGGGATGAGGAGGGGAGGGAGGGAGGGAGGGAGGGAAAGAGCGGCAGGGACTGTGGCTAGACAACTTCCAAATGCTGGCTACACCCAGTCACACCCAGGCCCTCCCCACCTCTGGAAGGAGTGTGTGTGCAATAATGGTTTAAAGCTACTCGGGCCCTGTGAACTAGCAGGTGCGGGCCAGCTCTACGCCAGCAGCTGCTCGAGAGCGGGCAAGTTGCTTCATTCCTCCCTGAGCAACCTCACATGTAAACACAGATGATCTCTGTTCTTAGTTCTAGAATTCTTCAGAGCCGAAGTGGAAAAAGAACGCATTCAGTAAATTGTAAGGAAGCCAGGTGCACTGGGAGGTTGAGGCAGGAACCCTGAGTTCCAGACTACTGTAGGCAACACAGAACACCTGTCTCAAGAAACCAGCGTAAAGAAAACACAGAACTGAATAAAGAACAGTCGAGTGTGTCTGGTGCGTAGAGCACTCAGGAAATGTTACTGTCAACAGAACGAAGCCTCTTCCACCAGCAGGAACATGAGCGACTGAGGAGACATAAAAGCAGACTTGGCATCTGTCTTCCCCACATAAAAATTCTGTATTTGGTTACAGCTGGGTACCGTTCACAGAGGGTTGACAGGCAATGAAAGTATCTGATCCTCACAGCAACCCAAAGAAGACATTCTCTGCTCGGCAAGTGTGGAAGCCTACCTTCCCTCTTTTATGAACATCTACTCAAATCCTCAACAAAACTCCTATCTTGTCTCTTGACTTGGTGAATTCTTGAAGGTGGAAAGCGAAACTGTATTCCTGTGAGTCCAGCTGCATAGTGGAGCTGTAGACTGAAGCCCTTCCACAAGCAGAATATTAATCAGAGGTTGAATTATGCCAAAACCATTATTCTAATGACCAGGGCTTCTAGCCCAAGAGCAGTCTCATTTACACTGTGAATTCCCACTAGAAGAGAAACAAACAAACAAACAATAAAAAAACAAACAAACAAAAACAGACCAACCAAACAAACCAACCAAAAAAGTAAGATCACACATGGACTTCTGAATTACCAAGAGACCAGCGCCTCACTGCCCCTTCCTCAAACCTTGACAGACACCAGGGCTGCTCCCTAACAAAAAGAAAGGAACTGAGCCAATGACTTAATTAAGGAGTGCACAGGAAATAAGGAAAGAAAAGCCTGGGGACAACAGATGGTGAAAAGGGTCCCCATGGGGTCTTCCACTCTAAACTCCCACCTTCAATTGTACTTCATCTCCCCAAGAAAAGTTGAATGAATTTACTACCTCAATAAAGATGACAGTATTATGTGATCAAAAAGCCCTGTCAAATAGGTCATAGTCTGGTCTGATAAGTGACTTTAAACAGTTTCCTGTGTTTCAAGTAAAAAACCACCTAATTTTTTAAATCATGTATTTGCAGAGAAAAAATATATAAAAACTATTTTAAAAATGGAGTTGGGGGCTGGGAGATACCAAGGACTAGGGAGCAGTTTGGGGTCAAAATTACTTCAAAGAAGGTGAGTATGCACATTAATGCGTTATTTACATTTCTGAGGCCTGCCTCTATTTGATCAGCGTGAGTCACCTACCTGGCTTCCACACAAGCATTACTCACGCTGCAGGCCCTGCAGCGACCGCACATGTGCAGTGTGAAGAGCTGGGTTTGCTTTCCAGTCACACAGCACACCAATGTGAAAGGCTGCCACACCCAGAAAAATGGATCCAGTTTCACAGGATGCACTGTTGAACACCTGTTGCCAGGAAGCTAGATGATAGGCTTTTTAAGCATTACACTCAACAGCGGAAGAAAAGAGTCAATGGGAGACAGCTAATGCCTAACTCTAGCCAACTATATCTATCCACACATTTGTATTTTTATTTAGAGATTTCCCTCTCTACCCCTAATAGCAATATTAAGAAACACAGTACCTTACAGTTGTTCTTAAGAATACATTCACAGCCAAGCGCTGTGGAGCATGCCTGTAATCCCAGTACTCAGGGAGGTAGAGGCAGGCGGATCTCTATGAGTTCTAGGCCAGCCTGCTTGACAAATCAAGTCCAGGACAGCCACGGCTACACAGAGAAACCCTGTCTCGAAAACAAAAACAAGAACAACAACAACAAAAAGAACACATTGACAGGCAGTACCTGAGCGGATCCTTAAGGGCAGGGATTCACTGGGATCACACTAGCTTTCATTTAATTAAAAAAGCAAACAAGCTTAGCCCAGACCTTCCGAAAGTTAGACTTTGATCACATCACAGAAAAAAAAAAAAACATCATCTGGAATGATTAATTCTTTCATTCAACAGTTCTAAGTAGCTGTTAGAGCCACCTGTTTTCTTAGGGGAGGCAAGGCAACCAGGACAAAAAAAACAGCTTACTTTGATACCTTTCTGTGTATTACTGTTTCCCTTACTCCACCATCCCATCATGCTGGCTAGTTTTATGTCAACTTGACCCAAGTCAGTCATTTGGGAAGAGAGAAATTCAATTGAGAAAAGATCTGCAGCAGACTGGCCTGTGGGCAAGCCTGTGATGCCTTTGAGGCATGACTGATGTGGGAGGGCCCAGGTCACTGTGGCAGTGTCACCCTGGTTTAGTGATCCTGTACTTAAGAGAGAAGACCGAGGAAGCCACCGGGAGGCAGGCCACTTAAGCAGCACTCCTCCATGGCTTCTATTTCAGTTCCTGCCTCCTTATTTCCTTGAGGACAGACTGTGGTGTGGAACCGTAAGCTGAAATAAATACTCTCCTTCCACCAAGATGGCTTTAGTCATGGTGTTATATCACAGCAACAGAACCTCTAAGACAGCCCCCTTCATCATGAAACACATGCTGAGGAGAAGAAATAGCTTTCTAGTGATCCTTGTAGAAATTCATTGTGTCTCTGTCTCCCTCTCCTCATTGTTCCCCAGGATGTTCACAATCTTTACCTAAACAAAACATCTAATATCCCCACACACAGAGAGACATTCCTGTATGTGGAATGTTCAGTGCTCTGGTAAAGCAAGCTCAAGGTACAACAGATTCCACTTAATCTCTGTAAGTATCCCAAGGGCCATTCTTTCCAGATGAGGAAAATGAGGAAAGTGAAGTCACCAATAAAACCAGGATTGAATGGCAGCTTTGGTATTCATAATGCATGTGCTTTCTAGACTCCTCCCGCTTCGGAAGAGATAAAGCCCTGCACAGTCACCCCCTCATCGTCAGGTTCTGACACTCCTTCCAGGGCTCCCCTGGCTCCCAGCACAGAGCACACAGGTGGGAATTCACCTGCACACTCATTCTTTGCAGGTAACACCGAACCTCTTCTCTGCCGCCCAATTTAACTATCAGGATAAATGTCTCCTTCAATACAGAGTACTGTGTTCAAGCACTAGAAACACAGTAAGTTCACGTCCCAGACACAACACACAGAACCTACTGACCTACAGTGACTCACAAGACCCGTCAGTACAAAAAATTACACATCGAAACAGAAGAAAGGAAGAATGAAGCAAGCCCTTAAAGCAGTGGTTCTCAACCTCTGGGTTCCATGGGGGAGGGGAGGGCCACATATCAGATATCCTGCATATCAGATACTTACACTGTAGTTCCTAACATCGGCAAAATTATAGTTATGAAGTAGTAGCAACAAAATAATTTTATGGTTGGGGGTCACCATGGTATGAGAAACTGCATTAAAAGATCAGATCATTAGGAACGCTGAGTACCACTGATTTACGGTTTCTCTTCCATAAAAAAAGAAAACTAATTTTAAAAATGGCGATGCCACATACTTTTAAGAGACTTTGATCTTCTACGTCTTGGCTGTATCAACTGTGTATCAGTGCTTCCAAAATAACGTCTACAGTTTGTAAAAGGATTCAGATTAAACACACAAAACATCCTTTAAATTGGTTTTTGTTGGAAAGTTATCTATCTACAAATTTCTCCTGTAAATGATCTCAGATAATGACAGTCTTTACATTCTCCATCAGAGGAAAATGGAGCCTTTGGCCTATTTATGGTTTCCTCACATAATGGTGTGTCTTAGCACTTGCTCCTCAAATTAACTTTCCACTCGCATCATTTCACGTTAGAAAGAGATGAGAGGCCAGGCCTTTCATAGGCTTTTGTGAATATAGTCCAAGTACAGAGCAGCCTGTGTCTCCATGCTTCTGTGCACTGCACCGCTGCTTAAAGGTCCCACGCCTCCTGCAAACTGCATTGAGGCCAGAGGCTAACATCCCTGCGGAGGTCGGACAGCAGCGCTAGCCACCCGGCGTCCCGGTTTACTTTGGGTACCTCTATAACAGACGGGGCTCTGCGAGCACTGAGTCCCAGATTACTTTGGGTACCTCTGTAACAGAGGGGGCTCTGAGAGTGGGGACTGAATTGCTCTCTAGCTCTGGCAATAACTGCTGTAGATGCTTTTCATGAATTTGGGAGGAGTCACCATGGTTACCCTCAATCTACATCAAAAGTCACCTGGCCAAAGAGGCTCATTAGCATTATGTTCCTTTTAAATAAAAAAAGTACATGATTCAGTTGAGTGCATCTCTAGGCAAGCTAAACACTCTTTGAACACACAGAAGGAAACCACACCCAGATGGGAGGGTGTGGGGGCAGGGACAGGGGAAGGAGATGGGGAGGGCTAGAAGTTTAAGCACTGTACTTGATCGATTAGCTAATAGCTGAAATCATCACCGTGGCTGCTGTGGGTTACTGAGCACTTAAGAAAACATTCAGAGACAGGTAAAACATAGTTCTCAGGTTTACAAAGTCAAGCTGGAAATATTTGCCAGGATTCAAAGAAATAACTATGTGAAAAACTTAAGATGTAATGTGAAGTAAAATGTAAAAGGATACACTGAATTTATTTGATTATAATATGTATGTGATATGAATACTACTGGAAAGTTTTATTTTAAGTTCTTTTGAGAATATAATAATACTGATAACGTTACCTATTAAACATGCTAGGGGAACACAAAGGAGCCAGACATTTAACTCTGTCCTTCAGTCACCCTCAACCAACTGGGCTGGCCAGACCACTCGACTGGTAAACACAAGCCTAACTGCTGGAGTTCGATACCCCTTCTACAGTAGGAGAAAATAACTCATCCCTGCAAGTTGTCCTATGACCTCCATATGCATGCTGTGCTATACACTCATGCATATATACACATACACACAAATACAAATTAAAAAAAAATTGGGGGTGGAAAGATGGCTCAGTGGTTAAGAACATTGTCTGTTCTTCCAAAGGGCCCGGGTTCAATTCCAAGCACCCATGTGGCACCTTATAATCACTTCCTAAGGGCCCCAGCTTCTGCCTATGCCCCTCCTTTAGGGAGAGTCTGCAGAGGTGTCAGTCAAGACTCTGGGTCACTTACCTCCTCCAGCCCTTTCTTTCTCTTTGAGGACACGACGACGTCTGGTCAAAAGATAAAGAGGTGCTTTCTCTCCTACCTAAGTTATTAGCAACCACTTTTAGAACTTTAATTGCAGATTCAGAAAAAAATAAGCGCCTATGAAATAAAACAGACACTTAGTATATTTTGAATGCACTAACAAAAAACACGAAGGTGCCAGTAGGTAAGTCTGGTACGCATGAGGCTGTACCGAGGCTAACCGGAGGCAAGAGCAGCAACACTGAGTACAGGCCACTCCATAGGAAGAGGGCATGGACAAGAGTCACTGTCCAACACGGGCTTTCTCTGATTAATTAAAAAACGGTTTAGAGCTGGAGAGACTGATCAACCATTAAAAGCATCGCGGGCCTTGCAGAGGACCCAGGTTCAATTCCCAGCACCCTCATGGTGGCTCACAACCATCTAAAACTCCAATCCCAGGGGACCCAACAAGTGTGCACACACGGCGCACATAAACGCATGCGCAAACTTGCGAAGCGAAGAACCAGACAATCGATTTTTTAAATCTTTTAATCTGGCCAGGTGTGATCGTGCTTGTCTTTAATCCCAACACTTCATGGGCAAACGTGAGCAGATTTCTGGGTTTGAGGACAGACTCGCTGACAAAATGAGTTCTGCCAAACCAGCTACCGCTACACGGCGAGATCTGCCCATTAAACTAACAAGCAAACAACCAAAGCTTTAAAAAAAAAAAAAAAAAAAAAAAAACCTTTCAATCTCCTAAAGAAACATGAAACTTTAACTACTACACACTTGTTCAGATTACTTTAATAAATTAAACAAACAAACAAAAAACTATGTATAACATGAACTATATGAAAAATACAAACTTCAACCCTCGAGGTTGTAATCTCTCTTTTTCTGTTCTTTGCCTCCATTTCCAAGACTGTTTCTTAAGCTTGAAATTACATTAAAACCCTCTTGAGGATCTTGCTAAAATGGGGTCTGACCCAGCAGGTCTGGGGTGGACCTGAGTGGCTGCTCATTTCTAGCAAATCGGGACCATGTCCAATAACAAGGTTCCAAGTGCCTTGTGGTAAACTTGGCACCCCAACAAATGCCTCCTGCATCCTCTTATGAGCCACACCTTTCAAAACACAGCTCATGGTCAGGAATCAATAACTGTCTTTAAATTTAAAACAAACAAAACCCCAATGGGATGCAGTGGCTCAACAGCCCCTCCCCTGTCTGTCTCTGTCTCTCTGTTCCCTTTCTCATTCTGCTCTCCAGGATCTAGCCATTTGGGAAGCTGCTTCCTGGAACAGGTTTATTTTAAGTTTGCTTTCATTTGTTGGTCAGCCTAGGCTGCACCTTCACCCACACAGTTTCCAACCAGATGACCAAAGCTCAGAGAAAAGCAGCAAATATGTGCAAATAACAAGAAACAAGTGCTTCAATTTAAAGTCAGTTTTAGTTTACTTAAAAAAAAAAAAGGATCCTTCTTGCTTTTAGTTAAAGTACACCACACTGACCAACTACTAAGCTTCCAAATGGCAAGTTCTATGGATTCATTAAATGACTTAACACTGTCAAAGTTTTAATTAAACTAATCAGGCAAAGTTAGAAACATGCCCTTATCTTTCATTTCACCATTTTTTTTTTCTAATAGCTGGACCTCAAAGTCAATTATGAAGTTGCAAGCGTGTGGGCATGAGGGGGCTGGGGAAAGCCCACAATCTGAAAACATGCTGGCTTTTTAAATCTGTCTGGGTTGATAATCTATACCAATATAATTCCAGCAGAGCAAACTGAAGGCTGTGGATACCCTTAACTGAACATGTAACTTTGTCGTGATCCACATTGATTTCCAGCAGAGAAAGCTAAAACCCAAACCACCACCCAAGTCAGAACAACACTGGGGGGTTTTCTTGCCGTCCGTTTGTACATTTAAGGTTTCTTTAAAGGGGAATACAATAATAGTGGAGACAATAGCCAAACTTTGGACTTTCAATAGTACCTGCACGTTTTCAAGGAAGCTTGAAAGAGTGTAGCGTTTGCTGCCCAACACCACCCTGCTAAATTCAACCCCAGAAGTTACTCTGAGAGGGAGCCAGAGTGGGATCATCAGTGCAGGGTTGTGGCCAGGCGCCACCCACCATTCCAAGGGGCTGGGATTTTGCTTTTGAGGTTATTTATCAGGCATATAGCGATAAAAGTGCGTACTGAACCGTTCTCAGAGCCTACACATCCTATTATCTTGAGCTCTTTCCATCCCCTCCTCCTGAACTCCAGGGTAGAATGAGGTAACTGACCCAGATGGCAGTGGCAGGGCTTACAGTTAGTGGCTTCCCTAATTACAGCAGGATAGAGCCCACTCCTGGCTACCCAAACGCCTTTTTCCTATTACACAACTTTATTCACTTCTCAGTAAGAAACCAGATTTTATGCCCCTTCCTTCATGGAAGCAACTCAAGGAATGTGCGAAGACTACCTGGCAAGCTGGTTAAAAATACTTATTTTGGGGATATACCACAGAGTTCCAATTTATACCTTAAGGTGAGAATTTTTATTTCTATCAAGTTCCCAAGATAGGTTGAGACTATTACTTAGACTATTACTCCCTCTTCTTGAGAGTTTCAATTTGAAAGCCTCTTCAAATGAGGTAGCCCATGCTCTTAACAACTATTCAGTGGCTTCTCTGAATGGGCAGGTCTATGAAGGGAGCTAGCCTGATCTTTAGGCGCCTAGATGGAGGAAATAAAATAGAGGAAAAACAAACAACTAAAGGTACAATAAAAAGCAATGTGTGAAAATCACAGCAGAATGACCTAGTATTGTGAGTTTAAATTTTAGGGGAGGGAAACCTAACGGGTTTTGACTTTCATTCTTCCTGGGAAAACCATAAGTGAACTTAACTTCTAAATAACGACCTGGCTCATGAAGTTATTCCAGTGGGGGGGGAAAAAAAAACAAAAACAAGTGGAGGCTGAGAATGATGAAAAAAAAGTCAGGCAGGTTCATGGAGCTCTGCTCAGTGGAGTATGTATCTAGCGCTATATGGGAAATGATACTTGGATTCACATTCTAATGGAACCAAATCCTAAGATTTTGTAGAGTCAGCTCTCACTTCCTAGGGCCTGACTTTCAGGAAGTAAGCCCGGACCTGATAGCAGACCTTCCTAGGCATAAGGAGCACCTTCACACCTTCCTGAGCCTTCTGTAGCCAGGCTGCTGCCCTGCTGCACTCCCTCTGAAGATGCCTGCCGCCTTCCCTGTCTGTGGAACTGACCTCTAGGAGTCTGACCATTGCATCTGGTCTACTGTTCCCTTGGTCACCTAAACTGAAGTCTGAGCAGCTCTCACACATACAAATCGCCCACACACATTGGTGGGAACTACAAGAGGGTTGTCAAATCTGGGGTCAGAAAGCCTGAATTCTGGAGAGCTAGCCTCATACAGACTGATCTAAAGACAATTACTTGTGTCTATTTATCTGCCCACAGGATTACTGGAACAACAACAACAACAACAACAAAAAAAAAAAAAAGCCTATTTACTTGAAATTTACTAAGCACTAGCTCTCATTCTAAGTACTTTAAGAAAATCTCTTAAGTAAAATGATATATATTAAAGTTTAGTGTTGTAACAATAATTATAACCACAAAGCTATTAGGATTTAATCCTGAGATAAAAGTGGTGAAAGGTTTTATTTGATTTGGTCATTTGCCCCACAAAATCATCTGAGGCACATTAACAAAAACAATATATCACATTTCATAAAATCACTAAAAGGTTCTCATATAAATCCTACCCCTAACATTCCTACCAAAGAGGGAAAAAAAAATCATCTGCTGCTGGAGATGTCTTGTGACTTTATTAGAGGATCAGGGTTTGGGTCCCAGCACCTGCATGGCTCTTAACTGTTTCTGATAGCTCTTGTTCCAGGGGCTCTAACACCCTCTCTCTGGCTGCTACAGGCATTGTATACACACAGGCCATCTGCACTCACACATATGCAGCGAGGACACTCAGACACAGAAGATAATATTCGGGTCTAGAAGGTTGGGTCAGAGATCGAGAACACCTACTGCTCTTAGAGAGGACCCAGGGTTAGTTCCTAACTGAACCCACATGGTGGCTGACAGCCACCTCCAAGTCTACTTCCAGGAGGTCTGACACCCTCTTCTCAAGTCTGTGTTCCCAAGGTACACATGCACTGTGCCTACATACATTCAGGTAAAACATTCACACACAAAGTAAATCTAAAAGAGAATGTCACCAAGCCTGCTTACTGAACATTTCTCTTTAAGACCTTGGTTGCGGACTGTTCTTCCCAGCAAACAGAAGTAGACTTAGAAATTTTCTTTCTCCAAAGCTAAAGAAACTAGGTAAAGAAAATATTTTAAGTCACACAACAAACCAAAAGTTTACCAAAAACTTAAGAATAAATGTTTTTCTCTGTCTAGAGGTAGTGGCGCACACCTGTAATCCCAGAACTCAGAAGGCAGAGACGGGTAGATCTCTGTGAGTTCAAGGTCTAGAGAAAGTTCCAGGACAACCAGGGGTATGCAGAGAAACCTTGAAAAGATAAACAAATAAATGGGGTTTTTTTGTTTGTTTGTTTTGTTTTTATGAGAAAGTTCCAGGACAACCAGGGTTATACAGAGAAACCTTGTCTTGAAAAGATAAACAAATAAATTTTATTTTTTTATGATTCATGGATAGAAAATCAGCACAAGAGCAAAGAAAATAAAATAACCATGGTGGTAGACCCCTGTAATTCTAACATTCTTGAAAAGTCAAAACAGGAGGATGAGGAATTTAAGGCTGGACTCAATTATGTAGTGAGTTTGAGACCAGTTTGGATTATATGAGACCCTATCTCAAAAATGGTGGTTCAGTAATAGAAAGGGGAGACAGGGAATTAAGGACTGGTAAGATAACCCAACAGGTAAATGAGCTTGCTGAGCAAGACTGATGAACTGGGTTCAATGCTCAGGACCCACATAAAAGTTGAAGGAGGTATCCTACTCCACAGAGCTGGCCTCTAACCTCTGCACACAATCACGTACATGCACAATATAAATAAATATACTGCGGCTTTTTATAGTGAAGACATTGGAAAGACTGGAGTACAGTTGCCAGCTATCACACACGGTGGGTGACACAATCCGTAATTTCACCTCCAGGGGATCCGACACTCTCTTCTCACCTCCAAGGGTACACACATGCACACACACACACACCAGAGAGAGAGAGATGGAATGAATGTGGAAATGAACTCCATGGTCTGAAATTTACTGTTCTTCATACCAAGACTCCTGCTCAAACTCATCAACCAGAAGCTGCAGAAAGCACTTCTCCAGAACGGTGGTAACCATAGAGGAAGGTGCAAAGAAGATAAAAAACTTTATTGTCATACTTTTCCTCTAGATTTCGCCTTTGCTACAACCTCACTGCCACAGCTGATGGTCAGTGCTCTGGGGTGAAAGTGAGGTAAGGAGGAAGACAGCAGCCAGGCTAGAGACTGGTCAAGGAGCTGGAAGAGGAAGGCCACAGTATCGGGCCATTTGCAAGAGTCCCTGAATGCCAAGCTCGAGAGTGTGTAATTTTTCATATGCAGTACACATGAGAACACAGTGGGAGACTAACAAGGCACAGTATTCTGCCATAGCGACTAAGCTGGCAGATGTAAAACTAAAGGGAAGGTATCTGAACTTCTGTAATAACAGGTTTCTAAGCATGAGGCTGGATCCAATCGTTTCAACTTTTCTCCCTTATTAAAAAAGAAAGCAACAACAAAATGAATCAAACAAAACTTTATAACACACTGGTTGACCTAAAGAAAGCAATAATTCAATTCAGCAGGTGGAAACATGAAAGAGAGTTGAGCACTGGCGGCTAAGGTTACATTTTGGAGATGGAGACCCTGACCTCTCTTGTGCCATAAACTTCAGTGTGATTAAGAAACAAACAAACAAACCAAAAAAAAAAAACAAAAAACAAAAAACCCAGTATCTCTCAGTTCCTTAAACTAATGAGATTTCCCCCCCACACTTACTCACTGGCCCATAAATCTCTACACACACTGTTATCTAAACAGACCAGATTCCCCTTACTATCAGACTTCGCTCAGCTAAACTCCAATCAACCACATCCAGCAAAAACTAGCACTTCCCAGACATAGTTGGTAGATATATAAATTTACACAGAAAGCATCAACAAAACATCCCATACACTGAGTGACAACTAAGAAAGACCATACCCAGAAGTAAAACGGCAGACACCTCAGCAGGCAAAAAACTTAAATCAGCACACAGAACTGTGTTACCAAAAATAATGTCTACAAGAACAACAAATATTAGAACTCCATACCAGGGCCCAGAAGCAGAGAAAGGTTCTATCAAAATTCTCAAAAGGTTTAAGGCACAATCCACGCTACTTCTGACCAGGGCACTGTGCTGGGTGAGTCTACCTTGATCCTCCCTATCTGAAAGTTAATTCACCCATCTCAGTTCCTCAGCACAGGTGGTTTTCTGTTATAGAAATGCCAGCACTAAACTTATGCAACTCAAAACCACACTCTTTAAAAATAAAGTTAACTGGAGCTAAAGCAGGGAACAAAGGTTACTTCTAAAATTTTTGTGTACTTAACACCCAACTTAATGCCTACAATTTTTCAATGAGATTTCCTTGAGGAAAAGCACATGAACTAAAATATGGGGGGAAGGGGCATTTGTGTAATTTTTTTTCAGTGTGTTTCCTTGTCCGGAGAGGACAGTTAAGACATTTCCTGTGGGTAAGCTCCACCCTGCTCAGTCAGTTTACAACCACACTTAACCCTTTTAGAATAACAGCCTTTGTTACGGGTGGGTCTGCGTGTGCATTCCACACACATCCTTTTTATATTTTCTACTGTTTGATGGTTTTTCCTGAAACTACACAGCATGAACAGGCTAGAGACTAACGATGAGTATTTTGACTGAATCCCACAGGTACTTCTTAAGGGTCCAGGCCAAAGGGAAAGAAAAGCACTCTGATCATCTCAGAGTAAGGCTCCTGAAAGACCTAGAAAATGGATGTGCTTCCTGGTCACTACTTGCAAGCTCGTAAGTTTTCAAACAAGCAAATTCCAACTTCAAAGGTTCAAAGAGACTTAACTGATTCCCCATTGCCAATGGCCTTCCTCTGAGTTGGCTGCTGAAGGAATGCAGCAACACCTAGCAAATCTTTAAAATCACATCCTGTTCTGCCTCATTTTCGGAAACAAGTCAGTGCTGTCAACTACTTTACAAGACGAGTATACCAATGAATGAAATGTATCCCCACTTCCCAATGAGAACCCACTAGGCCACGCTGCTTCCTTCCTTACCTCCTCATTTAGGTCGGAGTTAAACACAGTCTTCGCATATTCTTTACAGTACCGGGGATATTCCTACCTATTACCTGATTCTAAGGGCTTCTAAGTGCAAGCTCTGCTTTCAGCTACAAACTTTTACTTTTTACACGTCGCTGACCGCGGCCTGCTGGCTGGTCAGAGACAGGCCAGGGCTCCAGGCAGAAACACAACACACTACTCTAGGATCGTGCTCTCCATAAAAACACCTGGGGTAAAATACTGGATGTATTCAATCTTTCGAGCTTGGCACAGACTCCAGAAAATGCCTGTAATTGATCCAACTAATCCAACCCATAGCCCTGGAATGACAATAAGTGGCTATTATTATAAATTACATAGCCCACCGAACTGATGGGAAAGCTGTCCCCCAACACAATACACCAAGAGTTAAAATTAGGCTTCGGAACTAAAACTGTAATTTACCAAAGACTTAGGAACAAAAAGACCACTCCCTCCTCCCCTTTGCTATTGTTCCACTGGACTGGGTCTGGAACCAAAAACATACTAATGGATCTAGTAACATTAATCTCCTAAGATCCGAAGGGTGTGTGTTTCTGCATGTGTGTTCAACTGGAACTGGGATACCTGAGAACTAGAGCCTAGAACCGAAAGGTACCGAAGGTAAGGACTCCAAATGGTGGCTATGGGGCAGTTCGAGTAACTGCCTACTTTAACTCCTCAGTGAGGTGCTCACAGCCAACCTGAGGCTCTGTGGTTGCCATAGGGTACCGTATGGCAGAAATAAAGCTTCAGAAGGCACCAGGATCCTGGCAGAATAGCAAGCAGGCCTGGCCTTTGGCAGCGGACTTACCTTGGAGCTGTTTGAATCTCCCTTCCAGTTGGTTGTAGTTGTAAGGCACCTGCCCGGTGTAGGCCGGCGACAGCGGCCCGGAAATGCTGGACGTCCTCTGCAATTCCATTACGCCTGACCTAACGTCCAGGCCAGCTGCACGGTGGAATCCCGCTCCGGCCCCCTTATACCCCCATTCAACTCCAAGCAGCTTCCGCGGCTCCGCTCCCGCGAAAGGGCTGGACCTCAAGCCAGTCGCATTCCGGTCTGTCGGAAACGGGTGCAGGGTGATCTGATAGGGAGCTGGCTGCAGAGTCCACCTTAGCCTGCCTGGCGGAGTTACCACCCCGGCATCTAATCCCCTGTGGATTTCCTTCCTTGTGTGGCCCTTGCCTGGAAGCTAGAAATAAATTGCCCGGCAGGGCGGAGGGAGAAGGGAAGGAGGGAAAGGAGGAAAGAGGCACGATCCTACTGGAAAATATTTTAAATATGGCCAACCCTAAGCACGCTGTGCTCCTGCTCGCAGAGCAGCGCACACCTCCCGCCCGCTCGCCCGCCCGCCCGCTGGCCGGTTTGTAATTTAATCGGTAGCTGCGGTGAGTGGCGCGGTGATGTCACCTGATTAGCATAACAGCATTGTGAAGGAAACGCAGGCCGAACCACGCGGAGGGGCGCACACAGGCCGACCTTGCAGACCCCGACCCACGCGGCTAGGCCCCACAAAGCTGCTGGAATTACAACGTTTTGTTGAGCGCTCCCGCCTAACAGAAGTCTCCGATTACTATCTCTCCAAAAGGGTGCTGGCCCCGGAGGCGGGTCAAAGCCCCGTAGCCCCGCCGCTGTGCACCTGGGCGCAGGCAGCCACTGCGCGGGCGCCAACCGCGAGCACAACCCAGCCTGGCGCCTCCGTAAGTCAAACAAAGTCCGTCCGGGCACCCTACAGAGCACAGCCCGCAAAAATGAGAACTAGGCCCGCTGGAAAATCTCCTCAGCAGAGACCCTGCCGTTACTGCCGTACATTTCTGAGTGATGTGTCCTGTTAGTAACTCCACGCAAGGAAGATTTATCAGGCTACCGCGGTGCAAGGCATTGTGGGAGGAAGGTACACAGGTAAACACCACCCCAGGATCCCTGGTCCCGAGAATTTTACCGTCCTGTGGAAGGGAACAGCAATCATCTTCAAATCTTAACTTTGATTTGTTTACCGAAGCCTCTAAGCTTTTGGTTTTCTCTAGTTGCTTCCCTCACCCTTGTCTACTAAAAAAATAAAATAAAATAAAATCCTATGTAGAAAATAACGTGATCAAAATATATCCATGGGAAATAACTGACTCTGGTCCTATCCTCTTCTCACGTTTCCCCTCACTACAAGCAGCAGATCAATGATAAACTTGGCATTTCCAGCTTGGAACTCTGCAGCAATTACTACAGAAGGTAACTTCTGCATGATGTTGCTCTGGTATGTGGAGACGGAAGGTGGATCACAAGTTAAGCTAACCTGTTGTGCCCGTAAGTTCCAGGCCACCAGGACTACACTGCAAGGTCCTAATTCAGACTTTGCTTCCTAAAAGATTCAGTGTGCACCGAAGATGTGGCGGAGCCACCCTTTGGTGACCAGGGCTAGGGATAAAGGCAAAGCCTGCTAAATGCTCATCTCTGAACAATCCCAGCTCCTTTTAGCCACACAGCTGTGTTTCTAATATGTCTACAGTGTCAATTTCTAGCTCCCAAGGTAGTCCAACCAAAAAGATACAGAACATATTCCAAAGCCCTCCTCTCTCTGCCAGTGATCACTTGAGCAAGACAGGCTAGCTAAATGATAGGTCTTCATCTAATAACTTTGGAGACAGCCAAGCTTGCTCATTACTCACGGCCTCATAAGAAACCCTGGACTTGCAACCTCAGTGTTAATACTGAGAAATAAATCTCTATAAAACCACTAAAGTTGTATGTGAAAAGTACCCAAACTCTTCAAAATACAGTATTTTTCAAAGCTCACCCCTCCTTACATTGTCTCCCAACACATCAAGACTATAAAGTATAATGGAAAATTATTTCAAAGGGGAACTTTTTAACAGACAGCCCTTCACTGTTAAATATGCCAGTGATGTCATGAGTCTTTCTCTGAGTGTCCAGCTACAGCACAGAAAAAAAGATTACAAAGTGATCGGCCATCTGAAAGTTTTTATTGTTTTTTTAATTTTTAAGCCACTTAGTAAAGAACTTGTGAGTCACTCAGTTATCCCCCTTTAAAGCTCTCTCCGGTATGGAGGAATATATTAAACAAGCTTTCTAATTAGCCAGGTTATATGCAGTGTAATGGGAAGGAATAGTGCAGCCACCCTCAATCCTAAAATGCTGAGACTGGGAAAACAAAAATAAAAAAATAAAAATACATATAGTTAGTGACTGCATCCAAGTACCATAAAGAAAGGTTTTGAGGCTAAATAAGGGGTTAGTAACTCCACAGCAACATCCATTTGGTGGGGCAGGGCCAAATGAAAATGGGACACAATTCTGAAGGCCCACCTGTCCACCTCTAACTCAGCAGCTGGGAAAAAGTAGAGGATGGCCAGAGATATTATCTTTCTACTGACAATTGGGCTGCATTTATACTGTTCAGGATGTGCAAGGCATACACTGCTGTTTTCCAGGATTCAAAGAAAACTGGGAGACTTGCTAGATAAAAGGCATGGGACAAGATACAGGCAAATACTAAAAAATACACGAAGAGTTCAGAGAACAAGGAGGCCACACCTAGCTTGAAAGGGTCAGTAGGAAGAACCCCAGGAAACACTAACATCTGGACTTGTTCCTGAAACAGACACAATACACTGGAAAGAAGATGAAGCTTCCTCGTGTAACTGCTAGAGGAATGGGACAGGCAATGTGACTGGCTAGCTGGAGCACAAAGGAACTGCCAGTTTGCGAGAAAAGCATGGAAACGAGCTAGAATCAAGCATGGGCTTGGAGAACTGAGGCAAAGGAGAACAGGGTCTGCACTGGGCTCTAGCAGTGATTAACCTGGCAGATAAGAGAGACTGAAGGCAACAAGACACCTGCGTGATTAGTGCAACTGTCCAGGTCAAAGGGCCCATTAGGGTGTGGCGACAGGGTTAAAAAGGAATGGGCTGATGTAAGAGTTCACCAGCAGAACTCTGGGAACTAATCAAATGTGAGATGTTGAAAGGCTATTCAAGAAGGATTGCCATTAGAGACATGCAGAAGAAATGATGAACTCTTCTTTCTGGCAGGCCAACCCTTGAGTCACCTGCGACACCACTAGATGACATGTTCATAGTGGTCAGGAATGGAGAAGTAGAGATCAAAGCTGAACATACACTCTGGAGCACAGGGGAAGAAGGGATTTAGGGAGCTGGGCCCAGTCGCACGCCTTTGATCCCAGCACTCTGGGATGCAGGCAGATCTCTGTGAGTTCAAGGCCAGCCTGGTCTACAAATTGAGTCCAGGACAGCCAAGACAAAACAAAAGGTTGATTCCGTGGAGTTACAATAGGAAGGGAGGAATAAGGCAAGACGCTAAGTAGGGATCTGGGGATGATATGGCCTTAGAAAAAGAAAACAGTGGATGACTATAGCTGTAGCTCAGGGGTACTAGAATCCAACACGTGATGCCAAAGGACAGCATCACGTACTACAAAAGAAACTGGGAAATAAGACAGACAGTAAGCTAGGGGTGGATTAAACAAACTGATCAAAACCAGTAAAAGCCTGGCTACCAGAATGAATGAAGAGAAGAGGTGACAGCCAGGCATGGTGGCTCACCCCTGTAATCCTAGCACTCAGGAAGACAGAGGCAGGTGTATCTCTGTGAGTTTGAGGCCAGCCTGGTCTGCAAAGCAAGTCCAGGACAGCCAAGGCTACATAGAGAAACCCTGTCTCAAAAACAAACAAATCAGGGAGGAGAGAGGGAAGTGAAGGAGAGAGAAAGAGGAGAAGAGGTGAATGAAGGTCAGAGAGCCAAGAGAAGAGAGTCTGAGCAGGGCCCAGTCAAGCCTAATGTCTGTGCTAAAGTTTCAGCCACTCCTGAGTTGGCACAAGTAGGAAAGATGAGAAAACAGCTGAAGAGTGGAGCCATCAACCTTAGCTAAGAGGAGGCACATCTTTGGTAGGGGAAGGATGAAGATGTCCTGAAGAGGAACCAAACTTAAGGGAGCTTAGTCTTAACTGAATAAATCATAAGGCCCTGACTTACCAACAGTTTTATTTTTTAGTATCTCAGAATCTCCAAGACCCTCACCAACGGATGGAAATGTGCAGGGATGTCAAAGAGAAGTTCTCAGCACGCTTAACCAGCTTTCTGTAGTAACAGACTGCACACTTTTAGTTCATCTCATTTTTTTTTTTCCTCATCTAACTGCTACTGCTCACCCAGGCCAGGGGACAGACTCTGATAAATGGTTGTGCCTGTCTTCTAATTGCAGCCAGATTCTAAGGTGAACAACAGAAAGCTATGGCTGGTAAGGCAGCCAGAGGAACAAAACAACGGAAGCCCACAAAGGCTGCGTGTAGATAAAAGGTAGCCCTGTTTCTATAGCCATCTGTAGACAAAAGCAATTAGAAGCAACAGGGCATGGTAGAGGTGCAGAGCAGTTAGTGCACAGGCTCATCCTAATATCCAAGCGCCACCAACAAACTTCCTAATTTGTGTATAGCATCTAAGCTTTCCTGGGGCCTCATAATCCTCATCTATAAACCAAACAGGTTGGGATCTATGCTCATAAAAATTTCTGCATACCCTAAAAACAGTCATCTGTCATATGAGTGCCCTAGTCTTGGGTTTCAGTTTTTATAACTGTAGTCTCAGTTCAGTCTTCGCGTACAAGAAATGGTCATGTGGTGGTTTGAATGAGAACTGCTTCCACAGGATCACACATCTGAATGCCTGGTCCCCGCTGGTGGAACTGTTTGGGAAGGACTGTAAGATGTGGCCTTGTAGAAGGGTGCTTACCCTGGGGTGAGACTGGAGGTTTCAGGGGCCCAGGCCATTCCAGTTAGGTGTCTTTCTCTCTGTCTTATGCTTGCGGATCAGATATGAGCTCCCGGCCTCTGCTTCAGTGCCCTGCCCGCTGCCATGCCCCTCCCTCCCATGGCGGTTAGAGACCCACCCTTACAACTGCAGGCTCCAATAAACTCTTTCTTAACGTTCCTCGGTCACGGTGTCTCTTCACAGCAATAAAGAAGAACTAAGATGGTCATAAAGCCACCAACATGCTCTGTAGCTTACAGTAAGTTTTCATGGGCTGTGTGAAGCTCACGTTAATCCAGCACTTAGGAAACAGAGGCGTATGATTTTTGTGAGTCTGAGGTCATCATAGTCTACACAGAGTTCCAGACCAGCCAGGTTGACATAGTGAGACCCTATCTCAAAAATTGGAAAAAAAGAAGTTTCACACATATATTCTTAAGTGACTAATTATGGTGTGGTATCACGTTTGCATACAAGGCATGTTTCCTTACCCAGGGCTACATAGCTGGTAAGTAGCAGAGCCAACTGGTCCATCCCCACGCTGACCAAGTACAATATACTCTCCAGATCTTTGTTTCTCTAGTATTCTTAGAGTCTATCTAGTCTAATAAACAATGTTTCTAAGCTTTGAAGAAAAGCTCAAAGTCTGTATGAAGGTGAGCCTGAAATCCGTGTGCTTCCACAAACAAACTCCCAAGGCACCCTTTAGATCAGAATTAGACAGTCTTTACTAGTTCACACAAAACTTGCTACTTTGAGCGCTCTGGTGTGAATAGGATTTGTTTAGTTTTATTTGGTTTTGTTCCTCTTTTCATACTTGATGGATCTGTACTCTTAAGATTCTATAGGATTTAGCATGTGGGCTGTGAATGAGAACTCAAGGGGGTGAGATTAAGGCTCTTTCTGAGCGCCTTTATGCTGCCTTGGGGTCAGGAGATGAATGCTTTTCCTGCATTATAGCAAGCTTGAAAGGGTCAACATTGATGCTCATTTCCTGAAAATCCAAACATTAAGAAGACTGAAGATGTCTGGGAGAGGATGGTTAAAATGCTAAGATGTGACAGGCGCTTGTACACATCTAATCTGCGGACTTGGAAAAGCAACCCAGAGCTGGGAAGAAGTGCGAAGAGAAAGTGAGGTTCCCACACAAGCAACTCTGAACTGATGCCTTACACTGCCCTTCCCAAGCCTGCCTTTCAATCTTTTCATTCTCTTTTTCTTAAGGCAGAGCTGCACTCTGTAGTCCAGGCTGACCTGCAATTTAATGACCCTCCTGCTTCAGCCTCTTGACTGCTGGAATTACAGGTATGAATCACTACTCCCAGCTGCTTTTCATTCCTCATTACTGTCAAATCCCTGGGACAGATAATCACAGACAATTTCTTCTTTTCAATAGACAGGAATGGTATTACTAAAATCCTCTTCCATTGATGGGTGAGTCGGGAGAAGCAGGCCCAAGTCACACCACGGCATCTCACCCTGGGAAACTGCTGCACATTTCCCAACTGCCTTATGCCAGGCTCTTACTGCCTTACCTCTCTGGCCTATCTACTCCAGTAAGTAGTCACACAGCCCGTGCCCTTCTGCTTAGCTCCCCCCATTAGGAAAAACACACTCAAAATCTCCCTTTAGGGGCAGGCAAGATGGCTCAGCAGGGAACAGCGGGGCCGGCCTCCAAGCGTGAAGATTTGCATTCAGTATCAGGGACTCCCTTTCAGGAAAGAGACAACTGACTCTGGAGGTTGTCCTCTGACTTCAACATGTGTGCTCAGACATGTGCACCCACCCATTCGCACACACACAGTAAAATCTTGCTTTACTACTACAAAACAGTAACGCACAAGTCTGATCACCATCGTACAGACGAAGAAGCAGGTTACAAAAGTCCCATGTTTCTTTCGGGCCAGGCTGCCATATCTGTACTTCAGGACTTAGGTTAACCAAGAGAAAAACTGAAGGAAAATTAAAGGCATTTTCCCACCTGTAACAATTACTAGCTCTATTTCTTGGAGGAATGATTACTCCCATTCTCTCATATTCCTCCCACCCACTGCATACACATACAGAACCAAAATCATTGAGTCATACAGCAGACTCTGAAATACCAGAGCAGAACAGACCTAATTCCATCCATTTTCTGTCTGTCTGTCTCAGAACTGAATACACAGCAACTGACATCAATACTGCAAAGCAAACCAGGTTTTTTAGGTTACACTAGTAACAAAGTCCTGAAGGAAAGAATGCAGTTTACTGAGCCTTCTAACCTAGCCATGTCATCGGTTATCTACACAGGCAAACCTTCCTTATATGGGCAAAAGAACACCAGAGGCCCCACCTTTGGCAAATAGGTGTTGCTAAGCTGGTGAATATATTACCAGTTGGCTTGAGACCTGGGCCCCTCCCCTACAGCCACTCTGTAAAGGGAGAGTGTAGCTGAGGAATGTAAGAGGGGCCAGGCCTGCTCTTGCCCAGGACTTTTGGTTCTGCTTTTGAACTCCAACACAGAGAGGGGAAAAGCTAAAGCACACTGGGGTCCAGAGCTATGGGGCTCGAGTTGTAGGAGGGGTTTATGGGGCAAGAAAACACTGGAAAGCAAAGAGGGAAAGGGGGATATAAAGCTGTTCTTCGTGGAAGTATTCTGACCTGCCCTCAGGTATTCACTCCCACTTTAATCTTTTCCAGGGCCTGAGAAAAGGTGAAGAAACCGCATTAAACAGGCACCGGGAAAGGTGGGGAGAAAGAGGCCCTACCAGGCCTCAGGACTGCCTTCTTTCCTGGGAGCCAAAGCTAACCCATCCCACCAGCCTACCCAGGCCACTGCACCAGTGCTTTCTCCTCTGCCGGCAGACACACTCAGCCCAGGGGAAGTGCGGGAGAAATACAAATACACGCAACCAACCACAGGCCCACAACATGGACAGAGACAGCTATGGTAAGCTCTGTTTCAAATGAGCTGTACCTGATTTGTCCTTCCTGCTGGTCAATGGCTAGGCAGAGTGGGTTTTTTCTACACAAATGCTCTATGTTCCTATGTGACTTTAATGTTATTTCTAACCAAATCTCTGTCAGTGTGTGTCATGCTACCATGAGAATGTGGGTTTCTGTTTATTAACTAGGGGTAGGAGGTATGATCTCTTGCTCTTTGAAAACAGACCCAGTTGCAGGGACGGGGAGCACGTGTAGCTCTGGCATGCCAGCATGTTTTTAGGATGCGGTCATGTCTTCCTCCACCCAAGCCTCGGATGATTTCTCAACGTGATAGCACAGTCCCCTCCCACAGGACTCTGCGAAGCAGGCACTTACTGAGTCAAGGCTCTAAATAATTCATGGATGGCCCTGTCACTCAGGAGCACCAAGGCCCACCAGCTGCCTATTTGATGGTAGTTAGGCTCTAGGTTTAAATACTGTCAGGTACTTCTGAGACCTTTTCTAGAAAACATTACAATCTTTTCTTTATTTTCTCCTATTTTAAGCAAGGTATTTTCCTGTTGGTAAGTTTCAGTATGCGTGACTTTTACTTGAAATAGGATATCCCCAAGTAAATGAGTAGGTAGAAAGTGGCATCCTCAAACAAGAAACAAGTTAGGATATCATTCCCTACTCAGGATGCTGGAATGACACAGGCAAAGCCACCAACAGAGCCTGCCCTCCTCCAGCCCATTCAGAACCCATTATCTGCCTCGAGTTTTCCAAGGCTGCTCCTGATGTTCCGCCTCCTCTCAGTCCATCACGTAACGATCTTTCCTGTGAGAACAGCACAAAACTGTCATCTGTAGATGTCTAATCTACAGCTCCGCCTCCTCTGGAAGGCTTCCTAAATTACACCAGCTGTGATGATTGCGCCTTCCTTCTGAGAAAGCCTACACTACAAGCAGCAGCTTCCGTTCTGGCCCCATCAGAGTCCCAGATTATTATTACTTCTCCCCTCTTGTGTGCCAGTCCTGTCGACTTAATTAAGATAATGGAAGTGCACCAGTTATATGATTTGAGAAAAGTAAAGTGTGGAGTCTATTCTGAGATTTTGACACTGGCTGTGTAGCCCTGAGTTTGCCCAATATTCTTCCTAAAACCAAGAAATCTGAAAAAGAGTCAGGTGCGGTGGCACACACCTGTAATCCCAGCACTCAAGGAGGCAGAGGCAGGTGGATCTTTGTGAGTTTGAGGCCAGCCTAAACTACAAAGTGAGTCCAGGACGCGCCAAGGCTACACAGAGAAACTCTGTCTCGAAAAACAAACCAAAAAGAGAGAGAAAGAAAGAAAAAGAAAAAATACTCAGTTCTCCCAGAAACAATATTATTAGAACAGTACCTTAGGCTGCTTTGGTCACTTTCTCTACATTATCTCCTACCCCAGGAGCTAAGCAATTACTCAGAACCATGTAGCTCTTTCAGAAGCCTCAATGGGGATCAAGGCAATGGTTCTGTGGTTTTTGTAGAACCTCATGCTGTTTTCCTGGGCCATGATCATTTATCTACCTCACTAATTTACATGGCCCCTTTCTACCTCTGTAACATGGCATGTCCACACTTTAGCCCTTCACATTTAGATGACAGAACTCCTAAGGTGTCACAAGTTCCTTTGCAAAACCCACTATCTAAGCTATCTATGTCAACTGCAGATGATAAAAATGAGGCACGGAGCTGTACACCAAGATACAAAACCAGTTACTGCCATACTGAAGAATGGAAAGCGGACCTTCACAAGCCCTTCGTAAACAGGAAAATACAGGAAGCTGAGGACAAAGGAAGGAGCAGGCACTTCTCACAGGAATCCATCAGCAAAGAAGGCCCAGGACCTGAAATTCTAGAAAGCTCACATAATCCTCTCTTCTGTCTCTCTTCCAGAATCTAATACCATCAGAGAGCTGACTAACTACAGTAGCAGAGGACTGATAATCTTTGTGTCCCTGTGCAGAACTTGAACCACCTCTAGGAACTGAAGCCTACACAACCACACTGGCAGTTTCTAACTCGTCCGCTAGGGCATTCTGGGCCTAGTTGAGAACAAGGGTCCCTAACAGACCGACCCTTTGATCAGTTTTCTGGGCTGAATTGTTCCTAGGAAGTCCTCAGGGAGTTTATTGTCTTTTTAATTACCATCTACCCAGAAAGATATGGTTTGAAACCATAGCAATGCCTTTTCTGTTCACCCATTTCTTTACTGAGTAGCCTAAAGCTCACTATGTAGTTGAGGCTGAGTACAAGTTCTGATCCTCCTGGTCCCACCACCAAGTGCTGAGATTACAGCATGAGCAGGCACTTCCAGGGTATGTGATGCTGAGGGTCCAACCTACGGCTCTAGGCCTGCCAGGGAAGCACTGAACTCCATCCCAGCCTCCCATGACACCTTTACTTACATTGTTTTATAAAAGCTCCAGTAAAGGACGTGCAGGAACCAGGAACTTGTTTAAACTGGCGAGGTAGGTAAATGATCCTAGCCCATGAAAACACTTAAGAGGTTCTTCACAAACCTAAAGCTAGAGCCACCATGTGGTACAGAAACCCCGTAAATAAAGCAGAATCTCAAAAGTGACATTTACACATCCCGCTTATTGCAACAACATCTGACAAAGCAGTCAGGAAATGGGAACAAATACCGATCAACAGAAGAACAGATGAGGAAAACGCGAGCTGGGGAGACGTTCAGTTGGTAAAGTGCTTACTGTGCAAATACAGGGACCTCAGTTCCATCCTCAGAGCCTACATTAAAGAGCAAAGTGTGGCGCGTACTTGTAAGTCTAGCACTGGGGAGACAGAGGCAAAGAGATCCCTACCAGCCTAGTCATCAAGTTCCAGACCAGTGAGAGGGAGAGACTGTCTCAAAAAGTAAGGAGGGCAGCACCTGAAGACTAATGGCCGCGGATGACCTCCGTCCTACACACACACACACACACACACACACACACACACACACACACACATGTGCGTGCACATCCACACCCACACGTGCACCCACAAACACTAACACACACACAACACGACAAGAGAGAATGAGATACACGCGTGCGTTAGAGTATCTAACCTAAAAAGTGAAATCCTGTCACAAGCTGCCACACGGATGAACCTTGAAAATATTACTGTAAGTGCAAAAAGCCAGCCAAGACTAGAGAACAGGCCCGTGTTGTGTTCATACTCGCAGCTATGCTGTCATCCAAGGGTCTGCCGCGGTTGTAAGAAGATAGCCACAGTGGTGGCGCACTGCAAATGGGGCATCAGACATCCCCTGGGGATGATAAAGCCCCACACACCGTGGTACAAGTTACTGGCGCCTGTTTTGCTTCTGTACAAGGAGCGATTTGCTCGTGTGGATATCTGGGTCTGTGTGAAGGGTGGTGGTGGTGTGGTCAAATTTATGCCATCTGATAACCCATCTGCAAAGCTCAGGTGGCTTATTACCAGAGGTATTTGGATGAGCCACCAAGAAGGAGATCAAAGATACCCTCACCCAGTGAGACCTGACCCTGCCTGTAGTTGACTGCCGTGTCACTGTAAATCTAAAGAGTTTGGAGGTCCTGGTGCCCAAGCTTGATACCAGAAATCTTACCAATAAGCTCATCTCAAGGGCTAGGGTACCTCTGTAAAAAACATCCTTGGATTTTAATGCTAAAAAATTAAAAAACAAAACCAAAAAAAAAAAAACAAAAAACAACTAGAAAAATACTGTTCCACTTGCAGGGAACTCATGGGAACAGGCGGACGAGGGCACCTGAGCTGGGAGGAGGGCCCAGTGTGACTGTCTACTTGTCCCTCATTTTTAGGAGATTAAACTATTCCAGACATCTGTTACCCAGCAGTATGCACACAGTTAATACTAAGGAGAGGTTCACTTCTGGTTATTAGTTTTTAGCCATAATTAAGAACAAGCTTTCGATAAAGATAGCAGGAAAACATGCTGACAGTAGACCTGCAGACACGTGCTCTCAAAGCTGTCAGCTGGCCCCTCTAAGGCCCGTTTTCCTACCTTAAGAAATAAGAACTTGCCCGGGAGTCCTGCCAGATCTCATTTTTATAACAAAAGGGCTCATAAATTAGTTACTGGCTCTCAACTGCCTCCCAGCCTCACACTTGTATGGAGTACCTGCCGCTCATCAGTCACAGCTGGTGTCAGGCCTTATGATCTCTACAATGCCAGTCTCCACTGAAGGGTTCAAAGCCTTTATTTTCCAGTCAATATCTTTAAGATTGACGTCCAAAACACAAAGGAGACCAGCTGAGGACCTCAGACCCAGCAGCAGCCCATCATACTGAAGCAAACGTATCTTCACTAATATGTAGGTGTGTGTACATTGTAATATGTAGGTGTGTGTACATTATAATATGTAGGTGTGTATACATTATAATATGTAGGTGTGTGTACATACATAGGAGTGCTTGCACAAGTATGGGATTAGTTTTCCCTTCTCTGAGGGTTTGTAACACTCCATCATCAACTTCTCTAAAATATTGAGTCTTGACCTCCCAGATAAAAAAAAAAAAATGCCGACATACTGCCCAAGTGGGTTCCTACAGTTTGTGTTAGGGATAATTTTAGGGTATTAAAGGCTCATGAAGCAATGGTCTAAGATTCTTCCTGATCAAAATAAGTAAGTCATACTTAATAGTTGGCCTATTGAAGATTATGGAAGAGCAAATGACAGAAATCATTACACAGGAAAGAAGTCTGTAGTTTCAAGGGACTATAATCAGTTACTGTCAGCCTTGTCAAGAGCCTGCATTTCTGACTCATCAAACATAAAACATTAACAAGCTCATTTCCATGAGACTTGGGGTAAGACTCACAGATCATTTCTCATTTCGTCCCGCCCCATGAAGGACAAAGGTTGCTGCCGCCATCTACTAACACGCAGCCCACTTCTCACCAGTCACACAGAGAGCACTGGAAAAGAATTCACCCTGGTAACAAGACATCAGTTGCTAACTCCTTAGGACATCTCATGCCACTGGGCCATTTGTGTTTTTCAGTGCTGGCATTTAACACCCCGGGCCTTGAACATACTGGATAAACACATCACCCTCCACAGCTTATAATTCATTTCTCCTAAATGCTTGGTATAATAATGTTTGCTTTTTATTTATTTAATAGCAGGTTACTTAGGAACTCTCTTCCATAAACTGGTCTTGCTTCTGTGCTTGACAGTCACAAACAAAAAGAAAATACACCATAGAGCGGTCAACTCACAACCTTCTTCTAACGTACCGGTAATGCTTGGCTGGTAGAAAGTCTCTACAAGCTCAACCACCACAGACGACACAGATGAGATACACAAGCTACCTCAGTCTCTCTCTCCAAATTCTCTGATGTGAAGCGACTGTGAGGAGGGTGCAAGCCTTACCCTCAGGAACTAAAGGCTACTTGGAGATCTGTGGAATATAAGTACCAAGAAAGGCGGTTTACAAGGGGCCTGGAAGTGAGTCAAAGGTGTCAGAAGTTTTCTATCTGCCTTGGATTTATATGGCTGGTAACACATGCTCGGCTAAATAAGAACCTAATGCAGGAAATCTAGATTGGAGTATGTAAAATATGGACTAACGCCTCCTATCAAAGACTGCTGCTAATACTACAGCATTACTCTACAATATTCTCCAAGATGAAAGATACCAACAAACTTCAGTCCTATAAACGCTCCTCCTGGAAACCTGTTCATATTGCTGCTTCACCATCCTGATACCAAGCTTCAGCCACTAGCTCCAAAAAGAGGACTGTGCACGAAAGCTAAACTACCCCACCGAAGGCCAGCAAGTTCCAGCAGGAGCTAGCCTCTTTGACTAGGGTTCTCCTACATCCTCTGTTCCTCTCCCTCCAACCTCAGCCATTTGGTTGGGGGGAGTGTGGGCAAAATCAATGGAGCCAAAGTTTAATGTATTTTTGTTGAACTTCTTCCTTAAAGCACTTTCTCTCAAAGTTAGGAACATTCAGGGTCACTGCAAGGACAGTGTGCAAACCCAAAACTAAGAAGTCCATCAGGGAAGGCCAAATGCGGAGACCGCAATGATCTGACCTTTCAATAAAACACAAAGTCACGGGCTGCTACACAGCCTGATGTATGTTCCTCAGTGGTAGAGTGACTGTGCACACCCCTAAGCTCAATCCCCAGCACAGCTAGAAAACAAGACCTTTAAAAATCCCAACCCCAGAAGCCTTCCTCCGCATTTCCTCCGGGTTTCTGGAATGAGGACTGAGTCACAAATGCCCTCTGAGAGCCACAACAAATAAGGCCAAAGGTTACTGGTAGCTTTAGGCCGGTCAGAGCATGTGCTCTTTGAAAGCTTCTGCCTTCCCACAGTGACCTCTAATCCCTGCCACTCTGTATTAGGAGAACAGTCTCAGGATTCCTCTCTGAGGAGGAAGATGGAGCTCTCTTTTCAAAAGATTTCTTTTCAGTGGGGCATGGCTGTGCACTCCTTTAATCCCAGTACTGAAGAGGCAGAGGCAGGCGGATCTCTGAGATCCAAGAAAGCCAGAGCTACATAGAGGAACCCTGACTAGAAAACAAAACAAAACAACGACAAAAGATTTCTTTTCAAGACGGACTGTGGCATGTTAACACATCACACACACAGGTGTTGTGTGCAGGCACCACGCTGTGCACTTTCCACGACACTGTGAATTCTCAAAATGGTCCCACGAGGTAGGCACTATTCTTGTCCCGCTGGAGAGCTTTACCCACTAGCTCACAGCCAGTAATTGGCAGGGCAGAGATGCAATGTACAAGCAGGACTCTGCGGCCACTTCCCCTGAGCACCAGCCTAAAGATGGACAGTTCTGGATGCCTGCCAAACCCAGAAAGGCCTGGAAGCTTTGGCCAGAAGAGAATCTCCAAAAGGTACCTACACAGGCAGACTGAGAACCTCCAAGTCTGTACAGTATACAGACAAATGTAAAAATGGGATAAAAATCTCAAAACTGGAATAATAGGGAAATAGGTGAGTAAACCCAAATGGTGGCCTCTGATGATTTATTTGCCCTAATACCTCAGAAAACCCCTCGTTCCCCCCGGCCTGCTGTGCTCCCAGTCCCCTCGACAGCCCCTGCAGGGCAGGTTCAAGAGTATGAACTCAACCTTTTAAGACCTGCTGTTGACTGAGGAGTGGAATGTCTCCAAACTATTTTAGACTTGAAGGTGGTTTCCTCAGACTGCCTCATGCTGAGGGAGAGAAGGGCTCATCTTCAGATGCAGTTGCATGCCAACAGTTGGAAAATCTAAAAGGAACTGTGCCCGGGAAAAGCACAACCGTTTCAGAACGGCCCTTCCTCTGTCAGGCCTCTCCTCTCTCCGTCACCCTGGGGTAGATCCCACTATCCCTGTGGTCTCAGCAGCGGCTCTCCAGCTACCTCATCAGGGGCTTCAGGCTCTCTGGAGGTGGGAATCTCAGGGAGGTCTTCTGTTACAACTAGGGCAGCTCCATATCCTCCACTGAAGAAACACATGCTTTTCATTTGAAAACAAAAACTCTCCTGGGCTGAACCAGCCTTCTAGGATAAGGACTAAGCCCCTGGCCTCTCTGTTCCCCGCTTCTGCATGTGACTCCTGTTCACTCCTGAGCCTGGAATTCTCCTCCACATGCTGACACTGCCTGTCCTCTGTATGCACAAAGCTCCTCTCGCCACACGGCCCATCTTCCTAATGCTAACCACACTGCCTGTCACAAAGCAAGACCCCAAGTATTTTACTCATTCATCCCATTTCCTAATGAATGACTCAACCACCAACATTCTGATTCACAAAACCTACAAATAACAAGAGACCACTCAGCCGTACTTTGAAATGTACCTGTCAGAACAGGACACTCTAATGGCATTAATAAAATGTAATTATCTTACCAACACTAGCATTTAAAAAAGTGGAACAGAGGGCACACGCCTGTAGCCCCAGCACTCAGAAGGCAGAGGCAGGCCTGTGAGTGCAAGATCAGCCTGGTCTACATAATGAGTACAGGAAAGCCAGGGCTACACAGAGAAACCAGGTCTTGAAAAACAAAACAAAACAAAAACAAACCAAAAGCATACGAACAAACAAAACACAGAACAAAAATATCACAGCTGTTCACAAAATAGCAGTAAACACTACTCTGTAAATTTGCACTAGGTTTACACACACAAATACATTCATATAAATACATTTTTCTAGCAATGAGATTACCAATATAAATATACTTCTTCCTGGGAATATGGTCAAAATTTGTCTCTTTCCTTAAATCAATCCCACTGAAATCAGGACAAGGCAAGACTGCCCACTCTCTCCCTATCTCTTCAACACAGTACTTCAAGTCCTAGTTAGAGCAATAACAACAACTAAAGGAGATCAAGGAGATGTAAATCGGAAAGGAAGAAGTCAAAGTCACTCTTTGCAGCTGATATGACAGTATACATGAGTGATCCCAAATATTCTACCAGAGAACTCCTCCAGCTGATAAAAACCTTCAGCAAAGTGGCTGGATACAAAATTAACTTTAAAAAAAATTCTGAAGACCTCCTGTATATAAATGACTAACAGGCCGAGAAGGAAATTAGGAAAACAACACCCTTCACAATAGCCACAAATAACATAAAGTGCCTTGTTGAGACTCTAACCAAGCAGGTGAAAGACCTGTATGAAAAAAAAGCAAGTCCCTGAAGAAAGTAAAGAAGGTATCAGAAGATGGCAGGATCTCCCATGCTCATTCATCAGTAGAATTAACATAGTGAAAATGGCCATTCTTCCAAAAGCAACCTACAGATTGAATGCAATTCCCATCAAAACACAAACACAATTCTTTACAGACTTTGAAAGAACAATTCTCAATTTTATATGGAAAAGCAAAAAACCCAGAATAACTAAAACAACCCTGTATAACAACAGTAAAGTCCAAGTGGATCAAAGACTCAACATAAAACCAGACACACTAAATCTATTAGAAGAAAAAGTGGGAAAGAGCATTGAACTCATTGGCACAGAAGACAACTTCCTGAACAGACCACCAACAGCACAGGTTCTAAAATCAACATACTAAGACTCATAACCAAACCTTCAGCAGAGTGCAGGGAATCATATGAAAGAAGGGGAGTTAGCATGACGTGGAAAGGATAGGAGCTCCACAAGGACCAAATACATCTGGGCACAGGGGTCTTTTCTGAGACTAACACTCCACCAAGGACCATGTATGGATATAACCTAGAACCTCTGCTCAGATGTAGCATGTGGTAGCTCAGTAACCAATTGGTTTCCCATAGTAAGAGGAACAGGGACTATTTCTAACATGAACTCAATGGCAGGCTCTTTGACCTCCCCACCCCCCAAGGGAGGAGCAGTCCTGCTAGGCCACAGAGGAGGACTTTGCAGCCAGTCCTGAAGATACCTGATAAAACAGGGTCAGATGAAAGGGGAGGAGGTCCTCCCCAATCCATGGACTTGGAAAAGGGGCAGGGAGGAGATGAGGGAGGAAAAGTGGGATTGGGAGGGAATGAAGGAGGGGGATACAGCTGGGATACAGTTAATAAAATGTAACTAATAATAAAAAAATTAAATAAAAAAATAAATAAATGGGACCTCATGAAACTGAAAAGCTTCTGTAAAGCAAAGGACACTGTCAACAGAACAAAACGACTGGAAAAAAGATTTTCACCAACCCTACATCTGACAGAAGGCTAATATCCAGAAAGGAAACTAAACAGCAACAAACCAAGTAATTCAATTTAAAAATGGGGTACAGAGCTAAACAGGGAATTCTCAACAGAGGAATACTGAATGGCAGAGAAACACTTAAAGAAATGTTCAATGTCCTTAGTCATCAGGGAAATGCAAATCAAAATGACCCTGAGATCCCACTTTAGACTCATCAGAATGGCTAAGATCAAAAACTCAAGGGATGACACATGCTGGAGAGGTTGTAGAGAAAGGGGAACCCTCCTCCATTGCTGGTGGGAATATAAACTTGTACAACCACTTTGGGAATCAATCTGGCGTTTTCTCAGACAGTTGGGAATAGTGCTGCCTCAAGATCCAGCTATAGCTCTCCTGGGCATATATCTGAAATATGCTCAACCAGGACATTTACTCAACCATGTTCATAGAAGCTTATTCATAATAGCCAGAATTTGAAAACAACCTAGATGTCCCCCAACTGAAGAATTAGGTACAGAAATTGTGGTATATTTACACAATGGAATACTACTCAGCAATTAAACAAGGAAATCATAAAATTTGTAGGCAAATGGACGGAACTAGAAAAGATCATCCTGAGTGAGGTATCCCAGAAGCAGAAAAACACACATGGTATATACTTACTTATAAGTGGACATTAGCCATATAATATAGGATAAACATATTAAAATCTATAGTCTTAAACAACAAGGAAGACCCTAGGGAAGATGTTTAATCCTCATTCAGAAGGGCAAACAGGATAAACATTGGAAGTAGGAGAAGACAGAGAACAGGAAAGAAGCCTTCCACAGAGGGCCAGCAGGTTATTGAAGCAGATGCTGAGATTCATAGTCAAACTTTCGGCAGAGTGCAGAGAATCTTATGGAAGAAGAGGGAGATAGAAAGACCTGGAGGGACCAACAAAGCCAAAAAATCTGGGCCCAACCAAGAACCATGTATGAAGAGGACCCAGACCCCCCTGCTCAGATGTAGCTCATGGGCAGCTCAGTCTCCATGGGGATTTCCTAGTAAGGAGAGCAAAGGCAGTCTCTGACATGAACTTGGTTGGTTACCTGCTCTTTGATAACCTCCCCCTAGCAACATGGCCTTACTGGGCCACAGAGAAAGAGAATCCAGACAGTCCTGATGAGACCTGATAGGCTAGAGTCAGATAGTAGGAGGGCCTCCCCTATCAGTGGACCAGGGGGAGAAACATGGCAGGGGAAGGAGGGGAGGAAATGAGGGAGGGACCTCATTTCATGAGGGGAGGGGATACAAAGTGAATGAATTGTAACTAATAATAATAATAATAATAATAATAAAATATGAAGTATTGCTATATGCCATAGCATAGATGAAAAATTTGTTTCTTTCAAAATGGTGAAAGTTACTATTGTGATTACTCTGAAATCCTTCATTTAACTTATAAATGAAAATGTATCATCCTCCATTGTAAAACTTAGTTTGAGCGTGCCAATTAAGATAGCTTCCTGAAGAGGGGGTGGGGAGTTGAAAAAACACCTACACATGGGAATGCCTGAAGATAACAGCTGATTAACTGCACAAAGAGAACCACACAGCAGTTAACACAGGGTTTTAGGTTTCACATTAGTATCAGGTCCTCCTTAAGGCCCTCCTCCCCTCCCATCCTGTATTTCTCAAGGCAGTCTTGAATACCTCTACATTATTTACAAGCATCCATGCCAACACTGGCCTTCCCTTAGATGTCTGGAACCAGAGTACAGTTCCATGAAGGGTATGCTTAAGCAACTGAGAGAACCTGGAATCTCTCACAAGTAAGTCCCCAGCGCAGCAACCAATTCTGGGTATCAACCTGTGTGTACTGACAGCAGACGAGATAAAGAGCCTAGGTGATTTGGGGCAGAAACTTATTTCTCCAAAATCAGTGCCGCCAACAGTTTTAAGACCCATGAACTGTCACACATATGTTCCTGACTAGAAAACAAAAGTAAAACCTGACCACAGGGCAGAGCTGGCTAAATGACATACTGTTATGACTACAGGCTTACAAAGTTACTAGGCTGTTTTTCCTGTTAGCCATGGGGGGAAATGCTTACTGTTCACAGTAGCTAAAACAATGGTGACAACAGCACTCTGCTCTGGTTGTAGTCTAGTGCAGCCTGTAGCCAATGGCCTTTGTCGATTGTGGCAAACGAAGATATTCTAGGGGTCCAATTCTAACACTGCACCCCTGTCATGCTTGGCCCCTAGAGTCACCAAATGTCTTTGTCACAGTGGAGATTTCCAAGAGGGAAACAGTGGCTAAACTTGTAAGGATGAACCATTAAAGTCTTAAACTCAAGGCAGACAGCGGAGGTGCACACCTTTTAATCCCAGCACTTGGGAGGTGGTAGAAGGACAATCTCTGAGTTCCAGGGCTACAGTGAGATCCTGTCTCAAGGAAAAAAAATAATTCAATTCTCAAACTCCAACTATTCACTTCTAAGAGGCTAATAAATGTTCTTAGAAACAATAGGTAAAGGGCAACCAGCCTTTGAGGAAGCACTCCCTCAGTGAGCCTTCAGGAAGCGTTTTCTTTGAAGAAATAAAAGGTAAAGAAAGAGGCAAAGATGGGAAAGCTGCAAAAAGATGGGAGCCCTAAAAAAGCATGGTCAAAGAACCCTTTAGCTTTAACATCTGTTACCCTCAAGGTCAAAAGCCAGACACTTTTAAAAGAAAAGAAGGTAGAGGCCAACATGGCAGCCTATGTGATCTACAGTGTAACGGGCCATCCTTGCCTATAGAGAACTGCTTCCAACAGTGTCTGCTGACCTCACAGTGGATAGAGTTTCACTGATCTAAGACAATCAGTCTTCGATGGAGGAATGGTTAAACTCCAGGGCACTGTCACCCAAGTAGCCTTGCTTCTATTCCTCTTCTAAAGGCAAGGTCCTTGTCTTGGTCCCGGTTGCTGAGGTAGTGAAACACTGACTGGATGGCTTAGACAAGGCACACTTGTTGAGTACAGTTCTTAGTGCTAGAAGTGAGGGTCGCAGCACGGCAGGTTTGGTGAAGGCCTCCTCCCTGGTTTACAAGCAGCCTCTTGTATTTCTACAGAACAGTTTGTAAAAAGGCCTTGTTGTTGTTGCTTTGTTAAATAACACAGAGACTTTATGTGTCTGTGCTATAAAAAACAAAAACCTGCAGTGATGCTCTAGTACTGGGCACTGTCCAGTTCTAAATGAAATGCTGAGTTCCTGAGACCCCCAAAGAAGCAAGCAAGGAAAAGACTATGCACAACCATCCTGAAAACTCCCAAATTAGTAAGCTAGGTGGAGGCTAAACGTTTCAATAGAGGCTTATTTTAAAGAGTTGGAAGTCTAATGTTTGCTTCTCTTCAATAATTTCAAGGATTTTAAAGAGAGGTATCCATTAATGTTTCCTTTCTGTGTTTAAGGAGAAACAGTTAATGGTAACCATATCCTTACCATTTTATAAAATCTCTGAGTTCAGAGCAACCATCTCTCTGACAGTGTTCTGCTGCCTAGTGCAGTGCCGTCTGTTTTAATTTCCCTAAGAGGCTCCACCTTTTGCAGAGAACCACATGGATCTGTGTTCTCTGTAGACTCCGCACCATGGTTCAGTGATACTTGACCAAAGCCTCCCCTCTCCAACAGCACCAGTGCTTCCAGCTAGAACCTGAAAAGTGGCAAAAGGGAAGGGATGAGCAATGAAGGTCAGCAGAGGCAGCCAGGCTTCCTGCCACCTGGGAGAGCCCCCACAGGGGCAGAGAGAAGCCACCCACAGAAGGCCAAAAAGCAAGATTTAAGGAGAGGAAACCTTAGTTTTACATTAGTCTCTCTTGTTCTGCTGCCTATTGTCACCTTGTTTCCCTCCACAGATTGTTTATCTAGTTCTTTCCTTGATCATGCAAAATACTCCTTAGAAAAGTTAGCTGATGTAAAAGACTTTTCTCCACACTACAAATCATCTGCCTTAGACACAGGAACCACACCTCCAGTCAGACAGCACAGCCACATTTTCTGGAAATCCCTTTTTGTTTTCTTTTCCTTTTTGGTCAGTCAGGGTTTCTCTAGATAGCCCTGGCTGTTCTGGAACTCACTCTGTAGACCAGGCTGGCCTCATACTCAGAGATCTGCCTGCTTTGTCTCCTAAGTGCTGAGACTAAAGGCATGCACCACCACTACCTGGCTTTATTTATTTTTAGTTTAGAGGAAGAGTTTCCATACATGCTGCAGCACGATGTGGAGGTCAAAGGGTGTGCTGTGTTCAGTTCTCTCTTTATGCTATGTGGGTCCTGGAAATCAAGCTTGGGTTAGGAGGGCTGGCAGCGAGTATCTCATCAGTCCTACGCTGCCTCTTTTAAAGGCGATTATTCATAGGTCTCCAGCTGGTCACAGTCTGCTATAAAAAGTCGTCTGCACCAAAAAGAACTTCAATACCACACCCAACCATACAGAAATTTACACTCAAAGAAACTATGCTATTAAGTCATTAAGTTATAAATATAATTTTACATTGAGGTTTAAATTACTTTTTAAGTTAGACAAGAAGTAAAGTTGAATCTACACTGCATCCAAGACAGGTGTGAGCCAAATTCTGAAGTAGCAGTTACTAAGTGGAGAGCTCCAACGAATGAAGACTAATGAAGACAGCACATGGCTTTCTTGAGTCTGATTTGCATGAAACCAACCTCCTCCCTCCTTCTCCCAGTCTCCCTCCCTCCACCTCTCATTCTCTCCTTTGAGATGGTACCTTACTATACACATCTTGGCTGGCCTGAAACTCACAGATCTGCTTGCCTCTGCTTCCTGAACGCTGGGATTAAAAGCACAGGCCACCACAGCTGGCCTTTGCCTGACACTTTTCAATAACCCTCTTTACTTTCTTTTAATGCTATTGCAAACTACTACTTCCTCCTCGTCTTCCTTCCTTTACTTTTTTGATGCCAGGGGTAAAATCCAGAGCCCTGTCCATGCTGGATAACTGTGCTCTTTATCAGTAAACCCAACCCACATCTTTTTAATTCAGAGAACATGTATTCTTTGTCACCGGAAATGACTGACTAAAAATAATTATGAATTCAACATTCTTTTCAAGGAATCTAATCCACGGACACAGACTAAATGTTTAGTTCCCTTGTTTCCCGAATACTTTCTTGTGGGTTACCAGTTCATGTGAATCATGTCAAAAGTACTGACAAATTTATAGTTGAATAATCAAGCCACCTACAGTAATGGACTTTGTACCATAAACTAGAATGCAACTGAAAACCTACTTAACATCTACCTGGCATCACTCTTCTCTAGCAAATTAAATGGAATAAATGGTCTCTTACAGGAGACGTTGATTCAGCCAAGACTTTGTCCATTATACGTTTACTCAGAAGGTGGAGCAAAGAGGATTGCAAGTTCAAGGCCAGCCAGCAATACATACTGAGATCTATGCACTGGTAACTGGTCAGTTTCCCTTGCTATACCCACATTTATCAAAAACTGTTATCACCATGAGAACTTTAATGTCAAACATTGATCCTATGTTAAACAGCACATTTGTTTGCTTGTTTGTTTGTTGACAGGGTTTTTCTGTGTAGCCCTGGCTGTGAGAAAGCTTATTCTGTAAACTGTGCTGGCTTCCTGTCTCTGCCTCCTGAGTGCTGAGGATAAAGGCATGCATTACCACCATCTGCTCATACACTGTTAAAATGTACATCCATACAGGCTTTATTCTTGGATATCTCTATGCTTTAAAAAAAAAAAAAAACAACTTCTAACTATGGTATAAAAAGTTTAAGATGATTTCATGATTTTTTTTTCTAATTGCAAAATATTTTGGACTTTACTTCAGGAAAAATTCCAAATATAAAAAAATTCACTCAAAAATAAATACTGGCTACTTCAGTGTATACTATTCAAATTCTTTCTACACTGTTTATAAGAATTGATAAAGATATTAATTCCAATTACTTTTATTAATATTCTCAAACTAAATATGTTATACATTTAAAAAGATTCATGTCCTTACTTCCTCTAATCTGTGTGGATTAGATTATAAATCCATGATCCCACATGCAACTTTTTTAAAGAGTATTTAACTCTTGAGATCTCTGTTTGGTTGCTTTTCCTTTCAGTACTGGGGTCTGAACAGCGGGCTTGGCATAGGCTAGACAAGAATTCTCCCACAAAGTTCCACCTCCACGCCCTCTGGCATTTCTTAAAGTTAAAGTGTTATGTTTTACTTCAAATACAGTGCTAGTCCAGGACACTCAGATCATTCTGTGTCATCACGTGTTCCACTGCACCGAGGCGGGCTGGTCAGAGGTAAGGAATGTGGGCACGCTACCATGGGATGCGGGAGATAACTTACACAAGACATAAACTCCCTTCACAGCGTGCTGCCCGAGGCGAAACCAGCAGGCCAAAATCCCTTTGAAAATCAACAACTCTGGGGAAAGGAATGTCCTCACCTCCCTTCTGAACTCACAAGAGCAGCAACACGTGAAGGGAAAATTGCCATCTGCCATGTGTTCTCTCTGTGTTCAAAGTTGGACTCATTCTTACGAGGCTCTCCTACTCAAAAAGGTGTACAATTCAAAGACTTGGTAAAAAGTAGAAAACAGCATTAATGATTTTTCCTATAAAAACATGTGGAGAGGACATTTCACTTTTGAGTTTATGGTGACAGTAAATACTTCTGAGTTTATGGTGACGGTCTACCCACTTCCTTAATACAGACTTCAGCCTTTCTGCACATGGCAGCTTACAGCAGTGACCCCAGAAATCGGAGGGGCTGCGGCAAGATAACTGAGGTCAGCACAGCTGAAGGGTTGAGATTCCTTTTTGCCAACTTCTGTGATGAAGACGCTGAAGAGTTATTGTTTTTCATCTTGCCAGGGGCTCCAGATCCTGCAGCCAGCAAAGGTCTTCCTCCGTGCTCTTTGGTCAGCAAGGTGAGGTGCTAGCAGTGTGCTCCACCAAGCGTTTAGTCCTTCTGTGCCTCCAATTCCACTTCTACGGTTTGTAGATGACAACAGTCTCCCTCATGGAATTGTCAGGAGATCAGCTATTTTTCTTTTTTACTGTTGTTGAGACGAGGTCTCACTATGTTCCTCAGGCTGGCCTCAAAATCAGCATCTCCCCAGCTGGGCCTCCCAAGTGCTAGCACATATATCTGCTACCCTGTCTGGCTTTGACTGACTGTTGACATGTTCGATGCCTTTGGAAGGGCCCAGAGCACAGGAAGCACAAGAGAAGGCGCTTGCCCTTCTAACTGTGGCATGATCATTCTGGGGCCAACACCCTCGGAAGGCCACGGTGGGGACCAACACCAAGAAAGGTGAGGCTCTGGGAACTGGGTGTGCAGAGTGACGTCACACAGGGAAAAGCAAACAGGAACTGGTGGGGGTGGCTCAGTGGACAGAGAGCTCGCTGTGCAGGTGTGAGGTCTACAGTCTGGACCCACATGACAAGCCAGGCAACATGGATGCCACCCGTAAGTCCAGTCCTCCGGTGGCAGAGACGGGGGCTCCGTGGAGCAAGCTGGCTACATAACCTAGCTGGGATTAATGAGACCCTCGAGAAGCAAGAGTGACTAACACACACCAACTCTGGATTCCCACACACTTGTGCAAATATGTACATGTACATATAGATATATATGTATCTATACCTACATACTTCCAAAACATGCATGCAACATGTACATGTGAAAATAAAATGAAAAATTCCAAGTAACTGCTCTACATTTTCTAGGTAAAATATCCTCAAAATGAGACAAGATAAGTTAGCTTGGAACCAAGGCACGAAGACCAGAAATAACTAATGAGCTGCTACTAGCAAAATGGTCTAAAGTCTCAAATGAAGATTCATGAAAAAGGTTGAAGTACCCACTGATGCAGCAGCACAGACCATACTCATGATTTCTGTAAGCCAGTGGTTCTCAATTTTCCTAATGCTCTGACCCTTAATACAGCTCCTCATGTTGTCATAACCCCAACCATAAGATTTAATTTTGCAACTGTTATGAACTGTAATGCAAACAAATATCTGTAGTCTTAGGTGACCTCTGTGAAAGGGTTATTCGACCCCTAAAGGGGCTGCAACCCACAGGTTGAGAACCACTGACCCAGACCAACCTAGTCATATTATTTAAGTGCATGAGAAATCTTATTTAAAGCTGGAATCTACTGACTCTGAGACCAATGATTTCTCTGTCACTTTAGTCACTTGAGTTGGACTCTCTTTTTGCAAGTAGCACTTACTTCATAATCAGACTCTACTACAAAGACAACAGAAAAGCCAACTAATTTTTTTTTTACAATCAATAATAAATGTATCGGCTCATACCATGACTATCATAATAATACCAAGGAGTTGAGAATCATTAACGTGCCTTCTCACTCCGAAACAACTGCCTTCCATATCTCAAAAGTCCACACAGACAATACCCTAGTTTTGTACATATTTGGTACTGCTCAGTTTTTGAAGTGATGCAAAGTTTTCCTGACCTACTGTACACCTGACTAGGGCCACGGAAATGTTTCCCGCATTCAGTAGCAGCAAGGGAATAAGCCATCACACAGGAAGGACCCATCCTCACGAGTGTGAATGGTCGGTCAGTGGCAAACCTCCTCGTTAAGAGCAGTAAGTGCACCCATCCCACAGACACTGTACTCCAGATCTAAAGCCCTCGCACAAGACACTAACCAACCTTGCCTGGCTCAGACCAGCTAATCTGCCACTGGCACCAAGTACACGGCCCAGTTTGGATATTGCCAATGTGAAATATAGTATGCTTCAACATTTTGAAACGAAAAATGTGTCAAAAATTAAAAAAATCCTTATAAACCCTTATCAGCTCTTTCTTAACTGCTGTAAACCTTTACTGTGTTCTATTATTTTGGTCACTAACTGGCAGCTCCCCAAATGTAAATGCTTTATAAAAAGGATCAGCGACCTCTCACAGGATATGTTAAAGCAAGGGGAGATCAACTTCAAATAAGACAGCCTTAAAGGAGAGATGGTTGATCTTCAATCACCTGCCAAAGCCTTGATCCGGGACCGCTCAAAGAGCCGCGCAGAGCTGTTCTCGTTGTCCCAGTCATCGACATCCCAGCGGTTGTTGACGTCGCTGTACTGCTGCTGGATCTCAAGGTTGTCATAGTCTGTGGCCACTGTGGTAGTCATCTTGAACTGTCTCAGTTGCTCTCCCACATCAGTGCCTTCTTAGAGCTCTGTGAGGAAGAAGAGGAAAACATGTTTATGCGTGCAAAGCACACAAGTCTCTACAGACCTGCTGGGACAACAGTACACAGAAAGTAAGACAGTTACTGCCCGTCCAGATACGCCCGCTAGAGCCAAGGCTGGTTTTGAGCTTTGCTCTGCTTCAAATCACATGTGTGACCTCAAAGGTTGCTGAGAAGGCTGAATGAAATGTTGCTGTTCTTCTTCTTCTTAAATTTGAAGTGAAGGTTTAAACTTTGATTTATCAGGGCCTTATCAACACCTACTTGGCTCTCTTGAATGAAATCATTTAGTTTTACCGTCTACACGAGAAACTATTAGTTTCTCATTCATAAAACATTACATAAAATACTAACCGATCATTCTTTCTATATAGCTTACTTATATATTAAAGTTGATACCTAAGATTAAGATGTAAGCATCAGGCATCGAAGCTAGTATTCATGCACAGTAAATATTCAGTAAGTACTGTAATTATTTATGCCATTGTTATTAGAAATTCTAGGACTAAGACCAGCATTAAATACCCACTTTTTCAGAGCCCACTGAGAGTCATGGTGATTTTTTTTTTCAAGAATATTTATGAAATAATTTCTGGCCCACCAATGTCTTCACTTTATCACAGTATGCTTAGAGAATTAAGAGAAATATATTTAGCTGTAAATACAGCTTCTCTATTCAATAAATCCATTACTCACTTTCTGAACACAAATATATTGTTCTAGATTCCAGGGAGAATATACACGATGTAAGTCAAGCTTACATCTTCATAGAAAGAGGTAGACGAAAATACACAAGAAAATCCAGAGAGTTTAAGAAAAATAAAATCCAGCCGGGTGGGGTGGTACAAGCCTTTAATCCCAGCACTCAGGGAGGCAGAGGCAGGTGGATTGCTATGAGTTTGAAGACAGCCTACAAAGCAAGTCCAGGACAGCCAAGGCTACACAGAAAAAGCCTGTCTCAGAAACAAAACAAAACAAAAACAAACAAACAAAAGCAAGCAGGAAAATTTGAGAGTGGCTGATTTAGGCTGGCAGGAAATAAAAACCCCTCTTAGTACTAAAACAGGTTCCAGGGCATAAAAAGCACAAACCACGCACAGATCAAGATGAGCAGCATTCCTGACATTGGAAACACTACGGCATGCTCGGCAGAGCTGGAGTCAGTGTGCATGTGCAGAGGGAAAAACAAGGAGACAAGGCTGGGGGACGGAGGCGGGGCCAGGCCAGACATAAGAGTATAGCATGATGAGCTTTGAGCCAGCGTCTGTCCCTGCAGGATGTGTGCTTCTAAAGGGTTATTCTTGGTGCCATGTGGAAAACAGATTGTAGGAGGCAAAAATAGAAGTAGAATGGTTGGAGGCTACTCCAGAGATGGAATCGGCTTGGCACTGGCTGTGGTAGATCTGAATGTGGCAGTGGTATGGGGGTAGGGGATGGGTGGGGAGTGGGCTGACAGGACCTAGTGAAAAGTCTGCCTGGACCTAAGGGGTTTGGTGGTAAGGCTCTGTGCTTGATTCCTACTGCTGTGGTTAAGTTTCTTTATGTGTTCAATTTCATTACACAGAGTCAGGCTCAGTCAGGCCTACAAAGCTAGCCAAGTAAGTTAACTGCAAATCTAAGACGTGGGGATGGAGATAACCCCTGCCTCGGTGGTAGAAAGATCACAAGGAAATGATGCTGGTTATTTCCTCTCCTTCTCTTCCTCACCTTAAGATTAAAAAACTGATAGTTTTGTACGGGCCCAAGTTTTACTCTTGTGCACCAAGAATGTGCCAAAGGACCAGTGAGCAGAACTCATCACCAGCCTCTGTGTGCTGAGAAAACAAGATCATCACCCAGCAACCCCGGGCTTCTCCCTCCACTGCACTGTACAAAGAAGTAAGGCATGCACATGCTGACATGAAACAATTCTCTTCCTACGTTTCCAGCGTCGCTTTCTCTGGGTCCAAAGTACAATCGCATACCCCATCTACAGCAGAGTCTCCACGCCGAAACTAACCGAACAGTACCATTAGTGGCCCAAGCAAAGCTCTGCTTTCCTCTTCACCACTGCTGCTTTCTCACAAGCCACTGATGAACATCAACATGTCCTATGTGCTCTTCAGGAAAGAGCACCAAGCCCCCCTGACGCGCGACCACGAAGTTCCTCAATGGGAGTGACATTCCTATCAGACAAATGCAATCAGGCCCAACAATACAAATGTGTTGGTATACTAATTTTTTTAACAGTTGTACAGCAATATATTTGAAGAGTTTCACAAAACCACAAAGTAACAAGCTAAATATTATTGACTGAGTGACCTTGTAGTTAAACAACTCTAATATAACAAGGGAGGCAGGGAAGGAGGGAGGACCAGCCAATACAGTCCTTAATAGTCCTTACTATTAACCGTGGAGATTTTTAATTTTCATGACTATACAAACATCAAAGCCGGTTATAAAATATGTCTTAGACTTTCTATTTCTAGTAAGGAAAAACTTTAAGTATGATAAATCCCGTGGAGTGTTATCATTCAAAGTATACAAAATTTGATTTAATCCAACTCAAGAAGAAATCCAAGCAGGGGGAAAAACTTCGCCAGGTAAGTTTTGGCTATTTGGTGCCATCTACTGACCGATGTGAATAAGCTACACCGTGGCCCCATGGTCCTTAGCACCTGCCAAGGCCCCAGCTCCTGTGCTTCCCTACTCTGACCAGTGACTGGATCTCTTCAGACCACCGACTAATCACCAGGTACCAGATGCCCTGATGTTTCCCAACGAGCAATTGTTAATCCTTTGGGGTATTTTTCCCCCTTTTCATATAGTTACCGTATGACAACTCAATACATAATCCACTGAGAACTTAGGTACAGTAATTCTTTCCTAATGTTCTTAAGTAATAATGTTCTTTAAAATATCATTATCGTTCTGAAAAAAGATGGGAGGCAATCATGCCTACTGGTCCATGTACAGAAGGAACAACGGATCCTGTCAGTAATTAATTTAATTCAGGTACTCAAGAGCCTAGAATTTCCTTATCAGAAACATTTTCTTTTGTATTATCCATCTCCCCAAAGACAATATCATTAACAAACAACTGAGTTTTGGTGGTGATACAACATTTTGCTTGGTTGTTTTTTGTTTGTTTGTTTTTTTTTTTTTTTCCTCCATGGCACTTTCAAGGCTATTTATCTCCCACCTGGGCTATCTTGAGTATTTCTTATTTTCAACAGCACTAAGTGAGTGGCCTGAGGGTGAGGAACAACCAGAGTCAAGAGGGAAAGGGTTCGGGAATGCATCCTATGGCACTGAGATGCCAGACGCACACCATACTCCAGACCTCTTCCGGGAGAGCCTGTGTCAGCCGTGAGCCCTGCTCACATCACACGGGGAGGTACTGGAGGTTACTTACAACAGGCTGGCTCTTCCCAGCGTGCTACCAGCCATGCACTCCTAGGGCGGATGGAACCTACACTTAAGTGGCCGAGAAAAGATGAGCAGGAGAGAAAACCCGGAAGCATGGCTCCCCATTGAGATGGCCCTCAGAACACATCCAGCCCTAATGGTTCTCCACTAGGAAAAGCTCAATAGGATGGTGTAAGGTACAGAGAGGGCCTAAAGTCTGTCTGACTCTACCACCATAGTATAAGCTCCTGCAGCGACCCTGCCACTGCTCTAAGAGTGACAAGAATAATGTCAAGTCCTTTGCGACTAGGTTTGAGAAGACAGTATCAAGTGTCTATCGTGATTCCCTTAGCGTTTCTAAAAGGGCAGAAGTTCTCCTTGCATAACTCTCCAATCTTGCCTTATAAACAGGAATTTCCCAAAAGATCCAAAGAAATTTCAAATACACAGATACTAATTTGATTTCTTCAAACCAGCAGACAAAACAGACCACTGGTGAGGACACTATGATCCTAGTTTGATCCCACAAAGCAAGTAAGTTCCTAGAGTTTGGGCATGGGTTACTTACTCCAAATACAGGTGGAAAGGGACAATGGGATCCCTTCTGTCTGTCCTTCATTTTATGGAGAAAACCAACAAAGGAACAATGAGATGATAAATGTATTTATTACCTGAGTCTCTTCATGAAAAAAAAATCTTGATATTAAGTATGAGTTACGTTCCTTTACTGTTTGTACATTATTCCTTTTCTCTGCCTACATTTAAATTTAAATGTAATTTTGATAAGATCTAATCTTTTTAAAAATCAGCTGTATTTTGAAGGTAAAGAATAAAACAAGGAAGGCTTAGCTTCCCCGATGTTCATTTATCAGCCTCAGAAGTCACTGAATTTGAATCAAACTAATTTTGTCAGCTCTTGTTCCACTGCGCTGTTCCACACAGCTGAGCTGATAGACACACACTCACATGTAAATGCACAGCTAAGGTAACATACCTGACAGTTAAAGGTCACCTTTGTTTCCGCACCACTGACAACATGGAGTTTGTGGCCACTCTAAACAGGCTTTTACACTTACCTCCAAACAGTTCTTAAAAACAACAGCCTACAGTTCTAACAGCACCAATCCCTAAACAACCACGAGTTTCAGCCCGGCACTTAACCGCTTTATCTGTTGTGAAGCCTTGCAAGCAAGAACGGTACTTTCCTGAACAATGGAGGAACAGTCCCAGAATGTATTTCTGTTTGGAAGCTTTTTCTTCTGGAGCAGTCCAGTGCCAAAATTCTTGGCAAATTTATCAAGGAAAATGCACATGTCAATTTTCTGGAATAAAGGTCAATTCAGCGTACATGAAACTGCCACGAGCTGTAACAGTGTGCCCAGTATTACTGATACACAGCCTGCATGGTCCAGGACCCCAGCTGGTGCGGACATTGTCACATAGCCAGGACTCACACCACGGTGCTCAAAAGCAATCTCATCATGAAATGAAAGGTGGCAGAGTGTCACCACCATGCATCTAACTATGAAATACGAAACTTCTATTTCTGCCCAGTCCTATGAATCCTGGACCCCAGTAACAAAGGCTATTACGGAAGGAAGAACCTCCCCTTTATGCAGACTCATTTATCAAAGAATGGATTATGAGAAATTTATCTTCACCTGGCTCAAAGTAGGACAGGACTTACTTTAATTACATGCTTTATTTAAATAAGACCACTTCCCCTCTCTAGAATGACTTACGTTCTAGGTGCAACTGGATGTCCAAATGTCCAGGTTTAAATTTTACTGAGTTTGTTCAAAGGTCCACTCACAGCCCTTCCTGCTTGGCTGAGCACCTCCTCAGCTTTCCCCGATGGAAAGCTCAGTGTTTCCCCAGCTGACTCAGAAATGTGAAGTCTTGCAAACAAACAATGAGATAAAAACTGGCCTATGACCCTCAAAGGGAGAACATGACAATCCCAGTAAAACCATTTTAACGCGATCAAACTTCTGTTTCTACAATTTATTTAAACCCAGTCACAATCTGAGCCAACCGTAGTGGCGCACACCTTTGATCCGAGCACTCAGGAGGCAGAGGCAGGTAGGTTTCTGTGAGTTTGAGGCCAGCCTAGTCTACAAAGCGAGTCCAAGACAGCCAGGACTATACAAAGAAATGTGTCTCGGAAAACCAAAAACCAACCAACCAAATAAACAAACAAAAAAACCCCAACACCTAATCACAATCCGAAAAAAACTGGTAAAGAAAAAACAATATATGCAGCGTGGGAATCGACTAGAATTCTGCACATAGCTGAATATTACACACGTGTAGGCACGCGTGTGCACGCTTTACAAAAAGAAAGAGATGATGGTAAGAGTAAAACAAAATACTTTTCGGGGTGCCACTCAGAGTTCTGTGAAAGTTTGTTTATAAAGGTGTTCACTGATGTGAGTTCATTTGTACTCACCAGCACAGCTAATCCGAGCACACATGGAAAAACGAACCACAGCCCCAAAACGCCGTCACACATTTAGGATTTTTGTGCAGAGATTCTAACTGGATTCTTCGGGAGGTGACCAGCCATGGCTTAAGCTGGTTTCCCACAAGAACAGACCGTAATTCAACCAAAAGATATCTGACCTCATTTCTCAGAAAGTCACAGGATGCACACACCTGTCCGTGGCCACACATGCAGAGGCATGTGATTTAAACTTGCCTTCCTCCCATTCTATTGATAAAATGACTTCAATAGGAACAGTAGGTTTTTCTCAGGTGAAGTTCTCAATCAGGTTTAGGAATAAAAAGAAACCCAAAACTTGCCCTGCCTCAGCAACAACACAAACTGCTCAGAAGGATGTAACAGGAATTCAGACCATGTTTTGTTTTGTTTTGTTTTTTAAGCAGCTTATTTATTTATTTATTTATTTATTTATTTATTTATTTATTTATTTATTTATTTATTACACACACACACACACACACACACACACACACACACACACACACACAAATATGAGTGTTCTATCTATTCACCAGAAGAGGGCATCAGATCTCATCATAGATGACTGTGAGCCACCATGTGGTTGCTGGGAATTGAACTCAGGACCTCCGGAAGAGCAGACAGTGCTCTTAACCATTGAGCCATCTCTCCAGCCCCCAAACCATGTTGAATGTCATTAAAACCTCTTTGGTACTGTGATTTTGGAAACTTCATTCTGCCATCGTCTTTGAAATATTATTAATAAACAGAGTTCTTCCTAAATATCTATAACATAACACACTTTATTTTTCCTGTCTGAAGATACCTTCGAAGCAGCTGGTTTTTGCAGCAGCAGAGCAAAGCATGAACCAGAGGACAGGAAGATCCTGGGCTTCTGAAAGAAGTATTCTATGATTTGTGCAGAGAAAGATTTAAGAGTTGGTCAACCAATAATGGATGGATTGCTTGTGGTGTCTCTTAGTCATGGTTAAATTCCACACAAGGAGGTAGAGGGCAACCATTAACATTAAATGAGGTTATAACAGTGGGGCCTAACAGTAGATGACAATGCAGCCATTCCTGATGAGATCTGATAGACTAAGATCAGAAGGAAGGAGAGGAGGACCTCCCCTATCAGTGGACTTGGGGAGGGGCATTCATGAAGAAGGGGGAGGGAGGGTGGGATCGGGAGGGGAAGAGGGAGGGGCTTATGGGGAGATACAAAGTGAATAAAGTGTAATTAATAATAAAAAATTAAAAAAATAAATAAACCATGCTTGATCATAATGATGTGATTTACATTAATTAATATTTTAAAAGTTACATATTATCAAATGAGGAAGAGTGGAAAAATTAAAACAAAAATATTTTTCCAAAAGAGGCATGTATTTTTCTGTACTGCCAGTATAAAGGTTCCTAATATTAAGTGGATGATTGATCATAAAGTTCCTATTCATAAGCATACATACCTCTTAGGTAATTGTGATTTAAAATATTATTTCACAAAAGGTAAATAAACTTTTATGGTTTTGCTATAATTAATTAATTAATTAATTAATTAATTAATTAATTAATTAATTAATTAAAAGTGGGGCCTAATTCTGTAGGACACTCTGGTCTCTGCTACCTGCATCTCATTTCACACAGCAAAGGACAGCTGAGGGCACATTCAGAAAGTAGCTATCTTCAAGACAGAGTAAGACTCGGGCTGGAGAGATGGCTCAGAGGCTGTTCTTCCTAAAGGTCCTGAGTTCAATTCCCAGCAACCACATGGTGGCTCACAACCGTCTGTAGTGAGATCTGGTGCACAGGTACACTTGCAGGAAGAATGCTGTATAAAAGATAAATAAATAAATCTTTAAAAAAAGACAGAGTAAGACTCATCAGAAATCACTCTATTTTGCACTTGTAGGCACTAGAGCTAAGAGAAAACATATTTCTGCTCTTTGAGTTACACATTGTGTAGTATTCTGTATAGTGACCAGAAAACTAACACAGTGAACCCCAAAAGTGTCTTCTGTACAACTGAACCCAATCCTAGTCCTTTTAAGGACCCTGTAACTTAAGGAATCTCATTAGCAACAGCACCATGAACTCTCCCTATCTTAGAATATTACAGATAAAGACAAGCAACAGTGAGAAGCAGGTCAGCCTGAACTTTGTCAGGGAGACCACTGCTGACGCCGCAGCCTGCTACACATGCTTGTCCATCCTCCCCCACCCAGCATCTAATTAGTCGGCAAGAATCATGCCTTAGATACCACACTTGATGAATACTGGGTAACTCTTTTTTCATCAATGTATCATTAGACATAGATCACCCAGCACATCAAGGACAGAGGTGAATGTTTTAAAAATAGATTTTTAAGGTTTATTTTATATCAACGAGTGTTTGCCTGTACGTGTGTAATGCACGTGCGCTACAAGAATGCCTTGGGCCTGCAGAGTCCAGAAGAGGGCATCCGATCCCCAACTGTAACTGGAGCTACAGCTGGGTGTGAGTCACCTTGCAGATGCTGGGATGACAACCCAGTTTCAGCCGGAGCTCTAACCTGGCTGGGCCATCTATCCAGCCCGTTTAGTAAACATTTAAATAGTGAATTCAGTGCCTGAGTGTCTCAGCTTCGCTAAGTATTAGAAGTGCTTTCTGTACCAAATCCTCTACTATCAAAGGAAAAAAAGCATCTTCACTTTATGAAACTGTAAACTTGTCCAAATGTAAATTACATGAAAAAATTAAAACAGATCAGGCTGGGTGTGATGGAATCTCAGCATTCAAGAGGCTGAACAAAAAGATCTCAAGTTTTAGATCATGTATTGAGGTATTTCATTCAAGGTCAGGCTAAGTAACATAGCAAGAAACTTTCTCAAAAAGAGAGAGAGAGAGCACACACACACACAGAGGACAAGACTGAGATATATTTTAATGAACCAAAATTATCTCCATTTTTTTTTACTGTATCTACTATATTACACAACTTAGGAATGTCTCAGAATTTGGCTGAGTATGCTTCTGAGCAATGGATATATGCTTCTGATATTACAGAGTTGCCCAAGAAGAGTTGGTATATCCAAAGACCAGAAGTAAAGGCCTGTTTGGGTGACCAGTGATGACAGCATCAGAATAGTAATTTGTAAGGTTGGTCATTTTCATGTTCCTAGGCTTCCTATTTCTAACCTTAGACACTTTAAATGCTGTTAACTCCTCAGATCTTCAAAGGGAGGGCCAGAAAGCCCACAGTGTCAAAGAGATCTGGGCGGAGGTGGCACACACCTTTAAATCCCAGCAACCAGAAGGCAGAGGCAGGTAGATTTCTGTGAGTTTGAGGCCAGCCTGATCTACAGAGCTAATTCCAGGGCAACCAGGTCTACACAGAGAGACCCTGTCCAAAAAACAAAAACAAACAAACAAACAAAACACAAAATAAAAGCAAACAAAAAGAAATGCCAATGGCTTGTAATGAATTTAAGCAAAGAATAGCAATGTACGCAGTTGTTAAAAATCCTTCCTAGTATAAATCCCAGGGTAATTCCAGTGGTAGGAAGGAGCCAGCTACACAGACAGGGTATTTCACCTCCCTCTTCCCTTGACACCCAGGGAATATGCCAACAACCTTGCAAAGACTTCTCTTGCCAATGAGGGCAGAGCCAACAAGCCTGGGCCTCTTTACCCAGACTGTTTGCCTCTCACACAAGCAACCTACCCACTCCCCAGTGTGTAGATGTTCCAGAAGGCTGAGTAATTTTAGAGCTGAATAAAAGCAATGTGGCCAAGCCAATCCTTTCTCCACTGCCTCAGTGTGCACTGCAAAACCAGAAACAAAAGCCCTGCAAGGCAGAGTTTGCCCTTGGTATGGCAATGAGATTTGTTCACTAACATTCTGTCAGAAAGGATAAGTGTGCTAAAAATTTTCTAGGTGAAAAACCTTGTTGGGACGTATACACAGTCCCAAAACACATTCTCCAAAGTGAATACTTAAGTCTTCTCTTCCTCTAAATAGCAGAAAGTCTCGCCATTTCTAGTCTGCTGTTGCAGGAAACAGGTGCTATGTCAGGAGCAGCCTTCTCTATATATGGCATCCCTGACAAAGGAGGGGTGAGCAGGTAAATCGAGATCTTTCGCCCATCTCCAGAGCAGAAAATGGCTGCATCTGCCTGTTGTGGTGCACACTCCTTCGGTTTTGAACTGGGCACTGATAACGCCAACAAACCTTCACCATAAGCTTGCAGAAGACGGAGGAGCTGAGGCCTCTGCAGCCAGAAGATAGAAGTGGTGGGATCATGGGAACAGGGTGTCATTTAAGAGGGCACTGAAAAAATTCTTTGATATCCAGAAAAGAAAAACACACATATCCTTCCTGAGTTTAACATGTGGAGACAGATGTCATAAAATAAGACAGGTCTGGGAATTAACCAAAGGCCTTAATCCAGGCCTGCTATATAAAACAAATGTTTTTATGTGAAATATTCAAAACTATGTTCATCATCACCTGAAACACAAATTTTTAGAAAGGTACAAATACCAGAACACAATCAAGCTTTTATAAAACGAAGTCTCCACGGACAACTTTCATATCCCAGCTCTCATTTCCCACAACTGCTCAGGCCCCTCCCCAGCTTTTCTCTGCCCAGTCTCCACACTCAAGCTGTGGTAGTAACTCTGGTGCTCCATGCCACCAAGGGACACTCAGCTACCAACTTCCATCAGGCTGAGTAAAACACCAAGGAGCATCGGCGCATCAGTGAGCATGGCAGACAGGCAAGAAAGCTCTGGATGATGCCACAGACTGAACAGACACGCCCACCCTACAAAGCCTAACCCTCTAACCTCAGGGTACCCCGACCCTCATCTGTACCAGGTCAGCATTTGATGGACTTATTGATATCCTTATTGATTTGTATGGTGTTGGAAACGGTCAGCTAAGCCGAATACTGCCAAAATTACCTGTATGATTGCCTAAAAAGAGAGAGAAAAAAGGTTTGTACAACAGGTTGAGAAGACCAGCTAATCTGAGATCTCAGAATAAATAGCACTCGGTACCAAAGGTACTATCTTAACTAAAAACAGACATACTAGTTTCTAGAAAAGGGGAACAGGCAACAAGGCCGTTTCTCCACCTCTTACAGAAAGTACTAGCTCGTGTGGGGAAACAGAAGACAGTTTCCTGGCAGGGTGAGGACAAGGGTGAGCCTGCCTCCACCCTGGGGTGATATCAGGGAATCAGACCTGCTCTCTGCGGCTGCTCAGCGGGATTCTTTGCAGTGTGCAGTACAGGCCTCCTGCGAGCTCACCCAACAGGCCCGTTCATTTTCAAGTCAGCTCCAGCAGCGCATGTGGGCCAACCCACCTCGCTGCCCATCCCCTCATTCCTTCTCCGTACGGAGAAAAAGGCCTGGGATTGTCAGTACATCCTGACAGCACATCCCAAACACCAACCGGGGACAGTGAGTTACTAGCTGGGCCTGCTCAGGTGTGGGGCCCTGGGATCTTTAAAGCCTGACACCAAAGGCTGAGAACTACTCACTCGGTAGCTGGGCTCCTCCCACTATACCCAACTTTGCAAGACCCAAATGCTAAGGAATCTGCCTGCACACATCCACCTCCACCCTGAGCACGGCGAGTTCATCTCCAGCCGCCGAAACCCGAACACTGGACACACAACCGACGTCGAACCTATTCTAGAACCTCCTAGGCATTCTTAGCATTCAGGTACTATGTGACTTAGATCTCTTTTTCTGCCGCTTAAAACCTGAGTCTTACAGTAAGATATCTTAAGCAAGATTCTGTGGCTATTTAAAACAGGCCTTCAGCCAACAAATGTTTAACTACTTAGTCATTAAAAAAAAAAAAAAAAAAAAAACTGTCTAAAACCTTTTCATTCCCTCACTTTTAGTAGATTATAGACCAGCGAAAAACACAAAACAAACCCTAAGAAATGAACAATTAACACAGAAAAAGTAGAAAGGATTATAATAGCAAGATGCCAGAAATACTGATTACTTTTCAATTACCATTTGTGCCTTCATCTGGGAAGCATGTCCTCCACTGGAAAGGACCCAGTCTAACAGCTGCGTTGCTTTTCCTACTTTCACAAACACTGGAAAAGTTAGCCAAAATTCTGTACTGGCCGCCAGCCAAGGCTTTATTATTATGTACTATTAGCTCCGAGTGAGAAATGTGGGCTCAAGAAAGAGGGAAAGCCAAGCAACCAGAGGGGGTTCATAACCATGTACAGATGTAAAGGTTTCTCTGTCTGCCAGAAAAATACCTTCCATATCCATTCTATTAGTTGTGGCCTTTATTAATTTAATTAGATGACTGCAAATGTGTTTCTATAACACCATTTAGAGACCCAAGCATGGAAATTTTTTTTCTTGTATCAGATGCTACATCTGGGATAATGTTTTGAAATTTTTCAGATCTAGAAGCAGATTGGTCTGCTCTCTACCCTCCCTGCACTTAACAAGTGCTGACGTAAATCAAGAAGCAAGTAACCAGTTACCTCCCCTCCATGTCCACTTCCTGCCAAGCCAATCACGGTTCAAAAGCCTTTCGCTTTCATATGATTTCATAATTATCAGTTTTCTAAGATTTCTATAAGCCAGATGGTGATGGATGGTCTAAGCACAACCTTTTCAATATCACGGACCAGTGAAAATTATACATAAATGGAGAGATCGACTCGGGTTCCCAGCTTTAATTTAAAGAATAAAAATTAAGTAAAACACCAGGAAATTAATATTGCCACTGTTTTATTAAAAAGGAGCCCAAACAGGACAACGGTGAAGACAGAGCAACTAGAGGATCACACTGAGGAGGACAAACAGCAACGCTGGCCACACCTGCACAGAGGACAGTGGCCTCCTAAGGAAAGGCTGGCTCCGAAGCACAGAGCGAAAGCTGCAAGCCAGGAAGAACTGGCCCAAGGGACAACTGCAACAAGACCACGGACTCAGGATTCGAACCCACCTGCTCTAGCTTCTCAGTCTACCTTACGCTGTACAAAATGGTCCTCAAGTGCCCTGTGCAGCTATTTAGGTTAAGTAAAATTAAAATATATTTTAAAATTCAGCTTTTCAAAACCTCCCCCCCCCCCACCCAGTCATTTGTACTCAGAAGCCACTGGGCAGGGTGGCTCAGGAGCACCCTCGAAGCTGCAAAGCCCATCCTTGAGGCTATACTCCTTGCGCCTGGCCCACTCTCTCTTGCTGCCTCTTCTTCTGTATTTGGTTCAGACATTAAAACCCCATCCTCACAGTGTACCTCAACTTCAGCAAGCACAGCAGAATATGCACTCAGATAGGACACTAGTGAGAAACTCCCTTCTTGTTTGTTTGTTTGCTTGCTTGCTTGGGGGTTTTCCCTGTTACTTTCTATTCTTCTACTGGCTGGGTGTTGGGAGGAATGGTCTCTGGCTGTGAGGTCACTGGTGCACAACTGCACGTGCCTGCTGGACAGTGCCCAGACCACCTATTTCAGATTCTGGAACAGAATTCAGCCAAAGTGTAGTACCCCCCAAATCCAGATCCTCAAATGTCGGTGGCAACATAGGAACCGGTCCACGCAGAGTTCTTCCTATGATACAGGGAACAGCTTCAGATGTTGTCAAGGCAGTCTTTCATTGTCTGGCTTAGAAAGGGGCTCGCAGGCTGGTCATGAAGGGCGCGACTCCTACGATCCAAGAACACGTCAGGTGTTCCCTTGAGGAAAGGGTGGCTGTAAGTTCAGCTACTACAAGGTGACACATCGGGCTCACTATCAAATCCAAATCTGTTACCAAGTCCTGGGGAGAAAGGAGACCCAGGACAGGTAACCTCAAGGAAAAAGCAAAGCCTTGGCATGGAGAAGCCAGCAAATGAAGAGTAAGGAGAAAACCCCACGTGAGACTGAGCAAAGAAGAAGTGGGTTTCATGGAAGCTTCATGTTCCGTGCTATGGCTGAACTTTCTTGTGGCACCTACTAAGTGGAAGTCAGCACAGTATCTAACAAAACAAATGGGTCCCCTCTCCCCGCCCTTCGAGCCAGGGGATAATCACCGTTAAAGCATCTCACTCAACTGTAAGGGACCTGAGTGGGCAAGCTATCCCAGGCATCAACAAGTGATGAGTTTCTCTTAGTCACAGGACAACAGAAGGAAGCAGGTGTGCTGGTTTCTTTATAAGGAGTCTAGCAACAAGGAGCACAGAGCGTACACAGATGTGAGGCCTGTTTATTACCACCTTATTTCCTGAACAGTTCAGAAACACAGGCCAAAGCATCACATGTATGGCTGTAGAACATTCTGAGGATATCTACAGATGCATTGAAATTTAAACCAATCACTGCTACAGGACACGCAGCTGTTTTACTATTTACAACAGGATTTTTGTGAAGATGTTCTTACTACAAAGCTCTCCAGCTATTTTCTTCTGTTTGGGGGTGGGGTTTGAGGCAGGGTTTTACTATGTAACAGCCCTGGCTGTCCTGAAATTTTGTAGATCAGGCTGGCCTCCGATTCACAGAGATCCACCCGCCTCTGCTTCCTGTGCTAGGATTAGAGGCATGCACCACTACCAGCTAGCCTCCGGGTACTTTCTTAAGATTAATCTCTAGAAGGAAATTAACCGCCCTAGAGAAACAGAATGTCCCATTAGCACCCTGTGTGTGTATGCACATGTACACACATCTATCAATACATGGGTCACAGAAGCATTAAAAACGTTTGCTGTCACTGTGGTTTGTATTGAATGTATCTGAAATGCATGGGAATGCTTCCTTAAAGAACAATCCAATTCCGCTGATACTTTATTTTTGTGCCTTCCACAGAGAAATAATGATCACTCAATAACAAAACACCACTGCATGTTGACTTCTCTAAGGAACTACTTCTCTTTCCTTTGGTTAAAATGTCCACTAGATCAAGGCCATTTTTCTATAATATACATTGAGAGATTATATCCCTCAATACAATTTTTAACTGTACATTATTTTACTTGATTTTTAATAAAAGAAAAGAATTTATTTTCCCAGAGTTTTTAGCAAAAAACAAATCCCCAAAGGGATTTTAATTAAATGAATCAGAAGATAACCACTATGTAAACTAAAAAGAATCCTTTATGTCTCTATAAAACATGGGACAAAAGGCACAGATAAAATAGGAAGTAACAAGCCAGACATGCTGGCTCCATGCAGCTGCAGACACTGACGATATCAGAGACATGCCAGCCACACACATGAACCCAGATGCACACCCACCGCTGCTTGGCAGTGTGCTAGCGGGTGCCACCATGGTGAGCAAGTATGTAACGGAGAGTTGGGAAAGAAAAGTGGAATGGTTTGTGCACTCTGAAGAGAAGAGGAACTGGAAACTTGAAGGTGGTAAAGAATAGCCTGATATGAGTAGCCTGTGCTGCCACCTGAGACCATGGTGAGGTCCCAGCCTCGGCTGCTGCAGAGATCCATGTCTGGGTCTGTGGCAATGTCCGTGGACTGTGTTACCACCAAAGGCCATGCGGACGCCCCTGGTCTGGGTTGCCTCCTGGGGCCATCTTGACGTCCAAGGGCCTGGGCAGCTCGGTAGAGCTGGCCCGGAGAACATGAGAATGTAAGAGCTGACCCCATCCCTTGCTGGCTACAGCACTAGGGATAAGTGGGCCCTGCAGCATAGTAGCTGGTATGGATGGTGTGAGACAGTGGGACAGCTAGTCCCTGCCCCTTGCCAGCTGCTGCAAGCAGGAGAGCTGGCCCACTCCTCACCTGGGCAGCATGGGAGAGCTGGTAGGCTGAACAGCACAGCCACCACCCAGGCCCAGATCCAGGGCTTTGAGTCGGCCTCTCCCAACACCTACCCCATCAATGAACTGCTGGAGCACACAAAAGGGCTGGTCCTGCAGGGCTGGCGGCTCTCCATGGGACAGGCAGCAACAGGATACCTGAGAGGAGTCTAGGTGGGATCCAATGCTGACCATGTAGAGAAAGAAGGCAGGGGCTTGAACCAGACCAATGACCCGTGGCTACAAACATTTACAAGTAGAGCTGCTTGCGCACAAGGCTATACTGTGGAATATACTGTGACACACTGTAGCTTCCATGGTGAGAATGGGGTTTTTTTTGTTTGTTTTGTTTTTTTGGTTTTTTTGTTTGTGTGTGTGTTTATTTTTATTTTCTGTTTTCTCTTGGAGAGGAGATTGCAAGGGCAGAGGTCGGATATGGAGCGACAGGAAGTGAGTGGGATTGGGGTGCATGATGTGAAATTCACAAAGAATCAATAAAAAGTTTTTAAAAATAGGAAATAATAAAGCATGAACCTTATGATTCTACTTTTCTTTTAAATTATGCTATTATATTATATGTAAAAATATTAAAAGTAGTACTGGGTGGTGATAATAAAGACACTTTAAAATTCTTTTTTTTTAATGTTTTAGATTTATTTATTTATTATTTACACAGAATTCTGCCTGCATGTGGGCCTGCATGCTAGAAGAGGGTACCAGATCTCATTATAGATAGTCATAAGCCAGCATTGGTTGCTGGGAACTGAACTCAGGACCTTTGGAAGAAGAGCTAGTGTTTAACCTCTGAACCATCTCTCCAGGCCCCTAAAATTCCTTTTTAAACTATATTTTCCTTGGTTTCTTCTACAAAGAACACTTCATTTTTTAAATGAAAAAAAAAAATTAAGTATTTGTACAGGTGGGATTCCAAGATCCCACCTGTATCCAGGAATCCAAGGTGGGATTTCTTAGACACAGCAGCACCGTGGCAAGACAGAGCCATCTTAGATAAAAGGGTCTCAACAACAGAAGTATTCCAGACAGGTGGACGACAAGCGTCCCTGAGGGGTCCGTGAGCTCTGAACCCCAAACTTCTGACTGCTCATTCTACTGGAGACAATACTTTGGGCTGCTTGCTACCCACCCTCGATGACCCAGTGCTTTCCAAACAAGACTCCAAAGTGTAGGCTGATCACACAAGCCCCACCCCCCGTGGCAAATCCCCAGTCTCCAGGCCCAGCACGTCCACAGAAGTGCGGTCTCCCTCATGCCCACACCAGCTGACTACACACTCTGGTCCCCTCGCCTACCCCGCCACGCCTCGCAGGATGGCAGCTGCTGGTCCACTCCTGCTCCTGCTGGGTGGGATACAACAGAGTCAGGATGGGCAGACAAGTGGACAACGGACTTGTCTCAGCATTCTTCAGAAAAAACAAATAGTTTTATTACGGTGTAACTAACAGACTATTCTAACATTATATAGTTTGGTAAGCTTTGACATACACACATCCCCAGAAACTTCCTTATCCTCTGTGTAGTCTATTCCTCCCATACCCACACAACTACGATCTCTTTTCTGTTGCTGAAATCTGAATTTTCTATATGAACAGACAGAGCTCTCTGATCTGGCTACTTCAGTCAACACAATCCTCCTGAGATTCAGCAATGACAATGCATATACCAACACTTTCATATGTCCACTCACTTGTGAGGGAACATTTCTGTTATTTCCATTTTTGAGTCTACTACAAATGAAGCTCATCTTGTTTTACCTCCTTCTTAGGTATTATAGGCAAGGGTCTAAGAGTGGAATGCCTGGATCATCATTCATAGGCTATATCTCAATTTTGTCAGAACTGCATAGTATGGTATTCCAACTCAATGTATGAATGAATGAAGGAATGAATGAATGAATGAATGAAAGAAAAGCAGACAAGTACTTAAATGAACCAGACTAGCCTCTTAAAAGGGCAAGTCTCTTCATAGGGGGCATTCTTTGCATCGTTTTGTTTTGTTTTGTTTTGTTTTGTTTTGTTTTGTTGGAGACAACGTCTCTCTGCATAGCCCTGGCTGTCCTGGAACTCACTACTGAGACAGAATCTGACTAGGAAAACCAGGCTAACCCAAAACTCAGAGATCTGCCTGCCTTGACTGGAATTAAAGCAGAGCTCTGCCATGCCTAGCAGCATTTCATGTCTGAATTGTTGCCACAGCTACCTGACTAGTTTCTCTGCTTAGAATTTTGAGCTACTGAAAAAAAACTCTTTTTACAATGTTTCAGGTGGCATTTGGGGTTTAATGTTTATTTTATCTTTATTATTGTTTTTATGTGTATTTTGCCTGCATGTATGTCTGTGCACTGCTTGATGCCTGGTACCCAGAGAGGACAGAAGAGGGCATCAGATCCCCTGGTCCTGGAGTTCCAGACTGTGAGCAGCAGTATCTGGTTCAATCCCAGGCCCTCTGGAAGCAGGGCCAGTGCTCTTAACCACTGACCTATCTTTCCAGCCTGTGAGTGGGTTTTACAAGACATAAAAAACTAAACCAAAATCTTTCCATGCCCTCCTCCCTTTTCGCCTTGTCTCAGCTCCTCATTCTTCAACATCTCCCGCTGTTCTACCCATAACAGAACGGCGCCAAACAAAACAAAAACCCCCCAGTGTTCTCGAATCCTGGCTGTGTGAATGTGGTCCCCCCAACAGTCATTCCAGGAAGTCACCTCAAGCCTTCCCTTCCTTCAGAAGCTGCCTATCTTTCCATTTTCTACGTAAATAAGATAAGCTAGCTCTGTGACCACAAAATGACAAGGATTATTTCCTCCTCGGAGCGTTTACCCTACATTATATTGTGCCACAGAATTAACAGACCCCAGGAAGTGCTTAACATTCTGACTAAAGTCTCGCCTATCTTTTACAGAGCAGCTAAGATGGTCAACGCAACGTAGAGCAACTGATACATCCAGTACTGAGGAGACACTCAAATATGGTAGACTAACTGCCTGGTTATGCCAGCGTCATACCTTCTCAGAAGTTTCTAGAGAACCTAGCCCCTGAGAGGACTCTGTCATCACCTCAGTGGGCTCAGGACTGTTTAGATTTCCAATTTTCTCTTTGCAGGCCCTGCTTAAATGAAACAACAGAGAAGACCCTGCTTTCTGACTTAGAAGATCTGTTACTTGGAAGCTGAGGTGGAAGGATCACAAGTTCAAAGCCTGCCTGGGCTACCTAGGGAATTTTAGGCCTGCTCAGGCAATTTTGAGAAATCCTACTTCAAAATAAAAGGTAAAAAAGGGACTTACATGTAGCTCAGTGGTAGTGCACATAGCATCCAGGAGACCCTAAATTTAATCCCCTCTATTAATCTCCTAATACAGAGTTTTTTACAAAACCTCTACAATACTTGTTTTCCTTCCCCCAATTTTTATCCAAGTAAAACTGAGTTCAAGGCCAGCCTGGTCTACAGAGCCAGTTCCAGGACAGCCAGGGCTACAAGAAAAGAAAAAAGTAGGAAAAGTGTGTTTTTTTTTTCTTCATTTCTTTTTCTTTCCAGACAGGGTTTCTCTGTGTGTAGCCCTGACTGTCTTAGAACTGCTCTATAGAACAGGCTGGCCTTGAACTCAGAGAGAGTTGCCTCTGCCTCTCGAGTGTTAAGATTAAAGGCATACACCACCACTGCTGCCACCTGACTGTTTCTCTACATAAAAATGTACCATCTGGATTTATCCTCCGGCCAGAAAGACATCAAGAGCTAGGTTTGTTTTGTTTTAATGAGGAGAAGGGTAGACTAAATTACAAGGAGGAGATTCAGCATGGCAGCGCCAAGCACACACTGTGCCTGACTGCACAGTGGCCAACAGCGTACTGTGGGCCCCAAAACACCAGAGACTGTGTTTCTCAGGTGAGAGGAGTCCCCACTGTGAGGGGAACAATTGGGTCTGACCTCAGGGCACTCAGCTAATCCCCGGAAAAGTTCCTGGATTCCCACAGGCACTTGCTCTCCAGTGCTTAGCCACAGACCTGCACGCTGTGCTCACCGGCCCTGATGGAACTGTAAGCCCCAAAACACCAGAGACTGGGTCTCCCAGTCGAGAGGAGACCTCACAATGAGGGAACAATCGGGTCTGACCTCAGGGCACCCACCTAATCCCCACAAAAGTTCCTGGTTCCCACCAGTGCTCGGTTTCCAGTGTCTAGCCACACTACCTTCTGGGTACTGGTGCACAAAATTCCAACCACAGGCCTTCAGATATCTGGGAACCACAGGAACAGCCCCAAATACCACTCCAAAGTTCAACCGGTCTCCCTAGGGAGACCTACCAAACCTCTGGGCTCTCTGGTTCTCCAAGATGATTGCCCAGCAAACAGTGTCTGAGCTGCTGATCATTATCCTCAGAGCAAAAAACCCAGTGGCGCCAGGGCAGCTGTCTCTGGGACATCCTTCCCCCCAACCCCGGTAAGAGAAAAGCCTCTGGGCTCCTCAGGAGCCCAGTTAGTCCATAGGATCATACACCTGAGGAGAGCCTCGGCAATTCCCTGAGAACCACCCACCAGCTGGAGACCATACCCACCAATCTGAGGAGGGCGGCTCCAGGAACATTCAGCTTCCTGCCCAGGGCGCTTCCTGCATGGCCCCCAGTCCAGGACTCCAGAGGGCATAAAAGCCACAGGGCCTAAGCAGATATGTTGCAAACTCTAAGAGACCACAGAGACCAGTCCAAACTACTATATCCAGCAAAATTTTCTATCACCATAGATGGAAAAAAAAAGATATTCTATAACAGAACCAAATTTAAACAATATCTATATGCAACCCAGCCCTACAGAAGATACTAGAAAAAAACTCCCTCCCAAAGAGGTTAACTACATCCCCCAAAACACAGGATATATATAACTTCACTACAATAAAACCAAAAGTAGACAAGCACACAAACACCCTACCACAACCAACATCAAAATAAAAGGAAGTAACAGTCACTGGCCATTAATCTCTCTCAACATCAATGGACTCAACTCTCCAATGAAAAAATGCAGCTTAGTAGAATGGACGTGTAAATAGGACCCAACATACTGCTACATACAAGAAATACATCTCAGACACAACGATAGACATTACCTGAGACTGAAGGCTGGAGGAAGATTTTCCAAGCAAACAGACTCAAAGTCTAATAAAATAGACTTTCAACCAAAATTAATCAAAAGAGATGAGGAAAGACACTTTATACTCATCAAAGGAAAGTTTTCAACAAGATGACATCTCAAATTTGAACATCTATGCTCTAAATACAAGGGTACCCACATCTGTAAAAGAAACATTAATAAAGCTTAAACCACACATCAAACCCCACAAATTAATAGTGGGAGACTTCAACACCCCACTCTCACCAAAGGATGGGTTAACAAGACAGAAACAAAATTGAGAAATAATGATGCTAAGAGAGGTCATGAATCAAATGGACTTTACAGACATCTACAGAACTTTAGAATATATCTTCTCAGCACCTCATAGAACTTTCTCCAAAACTGACTATTTAGTAGGTCACAAAGTAAGCCTCAATAGATACAAGGAGATTGAAATAATTCCTTGTATCCTATCTGACCACCATGGACTAAAGCTGGACCTCAGCAACAACAGAAATAACAAAAAGCCTACATACATGGAAACTGAACAACTCCCTACTCAACAACAACTGTGTCAGGGAAGAAATAAAAAAAGAAGTTAAGGACTTCCTACAATTCAATGAAAATGGAGGCACAACATACCCGAACTAATGGGACACAATGAAAAGTTGTAAAGAAGAAAGTTCATAGCATTAAGTGCCTTCAAAGAGATTGGAGACATCCCACACAAGCAACTTAAATGGCACACCTGAAAGCAGCTGGAAACAAGCAAACTCAGGGATGAAATCAATAAATTAAAAAAAAAAAAAATCAATGAAACAAAGAGCTGGTGAAATCAACAAGATAGACAAGCTCTTAGCCAAACTAACTAAAAGGCAGAAAGACACTATCCAAATCAACAAAATCAGAAATGAAAAGGGAGACATAACAACAGACACTGAGGAAATCCAAAGATTAAGTCTTACTTCAAAAGCCTATATGCCACAAAATCTGAAAACCTAAATGAAATGGGTAAGTTTCTTGATAGAGTCCACCTTGCAAAGTTGAATTAAGATCCAGTAAACAAACTAAATAGTTCTATATTCCCTAGGAAATAGAAGCAATCGTAAAAAGTCCCCCAACCAAAAAGAGCCCAGGGTTAAATGGGTTCAGTGCAGAATTCTACCAGACCTTCAAAGAAGAGCTAATACCAATACTCTTCAAACTATTCCACAAAATAGAAACAGAAGGAACATTACCATACTCATTCTATGAGGCCACTGTCACTTTGATGCCTAAGCCACATAAAGACTCAACAAAGAAAGAGAATTTCAGGCCAATTTTTCTTATGAACATGATGCAAAAATACTCAATAAAATACTTGCAAGCAGAATTCAAGAATACATCAAAGATATCATCTGCCATGACTAAGTAGGCTTCTTCCCAGGCATGAAGGGGTAGTTCGATATATGGAAATCCATCAATGTAATCCATAATACAAAGAAACTGAAAAAAAGAAAACCACATGATCATCTCCTTTGATGCCAAAAAAGCATTTGACAAACTCCAACACTCGTTCATGTTTAAATTCTTGGGGAGATCAGGGATACAAGGCACATACCTAAACATAGTAAAGGTAATATACATTAAGCCTATAGCCAACATCAAACTAAATGGAGAGAAACTTAAATCAATCGAACTGAAATCAGGGACAAGGCAAGGCAGCCCACTCTCTCCTTATCTCTTCAACTTCTCTTGAAGTCCTAGCTAGAGCAATAAGACAACTAAAGGAGATCAAGGAAATCAGAAAGGAAGAAGTCAAAGTATCATTATTTGGAGATGATATGGTAGTATACATGAGTGACCCCAAAAATTCAACCAGAGAACTCCGTCAGCGGATAAACACCTTCAGCAAAGTGGTTGGATACAAAATTAACTAAAAATAAATAAATAAAAATTTAAAAAAAATCTGAAGACCTCCTGTATATAAAAGACAAATGTGCTGAGAAAGAAGTTAGAGAAACAACACCCTTCACAATAGCCACAAATAACATAAAGTACTTTGGTGTAACTATAACTAAGCAAGTGAAAAACTTGTATGAAAAAACTTCAAGTCTCTGAAGAAGGAAACTGAAGATATCAGAAGATGGAAAGATCTCCCATGCTCATGGATCGGTAGGATCAACATAGTAAAAATGGACATCCTACAAAAAAGCAATCTACAGATTCAATGCAAATACCATCAAAATACCAACACAACTTTTACAGACCTTGAAAGAAAAATTCACAATTTCATATGGAAAAACAAAAAATCCAGAATAGCTAAAACAATTCTGTATGATAAAAAAAAAAAAAATCTTCAGGAGGTATCTCTATCCCTGATCTCAAGCTATACTATGGAGTAATAGTAATAAAAATGACATGGTACTAGCATAGAAACAGACTGGTAGATCAATGGAATCAAATCAAAGACCCAGAAATAAAACCGCGTACCTACAGACACTTGATTTTTGACAAAGGATCAGGTCAAAGGAGCCAAACCATACAATGGAAAAAAGATAGCATCTTCAACAAATGGTGTTATAGTCTAACTGGATGTCTACATGTAGAAAATGGAAATAGACCCATATTTATCACCCTGCACTAAACTGAAGTCCAAGTGGATCAAAGACCTCAACATAAAATCAGACACACTAAACCTGTTAGAAGAAAAAGTGGGGAAGGGCCTTAATTAATAAATGGGACCTCATGAAACTGAAAAGCTTCTGTAAAGCAAAGGACACTGTCAACAGAACAAAATGACAATCTACAGTCTGGGAAAAGGTCTTCACCAACCCCACATCTGACAGAGGGCTAATATCCAAAATATATAAAGAATTAAAGAAATTAAACTCCAACAAACCAAGTAATCCAGTTAAAAAAAATGGGGTACAGAATTAAACAGAGGAATATTGAATGGCAGAGAAACATTTAAATAAATGCTCAACGTCCTTAGTCACCTGGGAAATGCAAATCAAAACTATTCTGAGATTCCATCTTACACCCATCAGAACAGCTAAGATAAAAAACTCAAGTGACAGCACACACTGCCACACTGCTAAGGACGTGCAGCAAGGGGAACCCTCTGTTGCTGGTGCAAGTGCAAACTTGTACAACCACTTTGGAAATCAATGTGGCGCTTTCTCAGAAAATTGGGAATAGTGCTACCTCAAGATCCAGCTATACCACTCCTGGGCATATATCTGAGATATGCTCCATTATACAACAAGAACAATTGCTCAACTATGTTCATAGCAGCTTTATTCTTAATAGCCAGAATCTGGAAACAACCTAGATGTCCCTCAACTGAAGAATGGATAGAGAAACTGTGGTACATTTACATAATAGAATTAAAATCAAGGAAATCATGAAATTTGCAGGCAAATGGATGGCACTAGAAAAGACTATCCTGAGTGAGGTAACCCAGAACCAGAAAAACACACATGGTATATACTCACTTATAAGCATATATTAGCCATACAGGATAACCATACTGTAATCCACAGACAAAGTAGCTAAATAACAAGGAGGACTCTAGGGAGGATGCTTACTTCTCATTCAGAAGGGCAAATAGAATAGACACTAGGTTGAAAAGAGGGAACAGGATGGGAGCCTATCATAGAGGTCCTCTGAAAGATTCTACCCAGCATAGAAGCATATGCTAAGACTCACAGCCGAACTTTGGGCAAGAGTGTAGGGAGTGGTAGGAAAGAGTGGGGGAATAAAGAGGGGACGGAGCTTCACCGGAAGACCAACTAAGCCAACAAAACTGGGCCCAGGACGGCCTGCAGAAACTGATGCACCAGCCAAGGACCATGCATGGAGAGGACCTAGACCCCTGCTCAGATGTAGCCCATGGCAGCTCAGTTTCCATGTGGGATTCCTAGTAAGGGGAGCAGGGGCTGTCTCTGACATGGACTCTGTTGCCAGTTCTTTGATCACTTCCCCCTAGTAGGGAGCCTTGCCAAGCCACAGAGGAAACGGATGGAGGCAGTCCTAATGTGATGTGATAGCCTGGGGTCAGGTGGTAGGGGAGGAGGGCTCCCCCTTTCTGATGGCTAGTGGTGGGGGACAGGGGAGAAGTGGGAAGGAGGGTGGGACCAGGAAGAGATGGGGGGGGGTTACAATCAGGATGCAAAGTGAATAAATCATAAAAAAATAAAATAAAAAAGAAACTTGAAGGGATGAAATAAAAAAGCACAAAGTTAAAAAAGATAAATTACAAAGAAACCAGCAGGATGAGCAATGTAACCTGAGAACAGGGTCCAAGATCCCACACCCAGGTTGTTGGCCACATGTCACCTTTTAAAATGAACCAAGAAATAGCCTCTGGAGTGAAACAGGAGAACAAACTTGCTGCCAAAAATAAAAAAAATAAACTAAAAAGAAAGGGATTTTAGGAAGGGACTGCAATGTGAGCCAGATGTCACAGAAGTTTAGGGGAAAGCAGAGAAGGCTATTGCTCAGAGCTACAAGGGCCTTGAAAGGTCTCTAGTCTAGTCTTACCTCTGGCCTGCTCTAACCATAAAGAAATCAGCTCACCTCCCTAGTTTTCAATTTCTTCATGTGAAAACTAAGGCGTGGTAATAAGGCCAGTGTTTCCCAACTCAGCTGCTTACCAGAATCACCTAGGAACTTAAAAACAAAGCCTCTGGGGCCCAGTGCTGAGAAAAGCTTGATGACAGAGATTGATGGGACCCAAGGAATGTGGTTTCTAAAAGTTCCTCACGTAGTCTGAGGATCCTGTCTAGAAACCATGAACACGGAGAAGGACAAGGCTCCATCACACCCTCCTGTCTTAATTACAACTAAGAAATTCCATGATGTCATTAAATCATTAATACTTACTATCTTAATATTCTTCTAAGCATTTTTCTGTCCTTCCAACCACCTTCCATTTTCCTGTTTGCAGAAGTTCTTGTTCTTACCTAGTTCTAAGATGTTAGAGTTAGATGTTAGATGTTGATGTTAGAGTATTAAAGCCTGGCAAAATAAAAGTGATGGGTATAATTCAAAATAGTAGGCGAATGGAGCAAAAATTACCATTAGTAGGCATCACTGGCAATGGAAAGGGATGGGGGCGGCTGGAGCTGAGGATGTAGCTCACTGGAGGAGCTCACTGGAGGAACAGAGGTCTCCAGCAGGTTTTTACACTTCACCCCACGTTACCAGCTTTGGTGATTTGAATGAGAACTTACTACGTGGTCCCTAGTTGGTGAAGTATTTAGGAAGAATTAGGGAGTGTGGCCTTGCTGGAGGAGTGTGTCACTGGAGGCCTTGAGGTTTCAAAAGGCTTTTTTCTGTTGCTAGTATTTGTTCTCTCTCTGCCTCCTACTTGCAGATTAAGATGTGAGATCTCAGCTGTTCCTACTGCTACGCCTCTGTTCTGCCATCAAGGACTACTGACACTTTGAAACCATAAGCCCAAATTACACACTTTCTTTTATAAATTGCCTCAGTCACTTGGTCGTTGTGTCCTATCACAGCAATAGAAAAGTAAGACAGCACTGTCTCAAAAACAAACAAACAAACAAACAAACACAACAAAAACCCTGCTTTAAATGTGAACTTTCTGTGAGGCCGATAAACAATCCACCGTACCAACTACTCCGGGGTTTCTGCCAAGATCACCGGAAGAAGACTGCTTAAAAAATACGTGGTAACTCAGATGTGCTGGCAAATCCTATTGGATTGATTTCATTCTAAGTGTGCCCTTCCTGTGTCAGACTTCTCAGTTGTTCTCAGCCCACCCCCCACCCCCCGCTGATATCCTACAGCCATCCTAGACCTAGACCAACACAACAAACCTTTGCCAGGATGTAAAAGTATCTATCTGTACTGTCAACTACCGAACCCTGACCCAAAGGGCCTACTGAGCATCTGAAAAGTAGCCATCTAGCTGAGAACAGAGTATCTAATTATACTTACAATTAATTTAAATACAGCTACGCACCCACGGCTTGTGGCTATTCTAGTGGACAACACAGCTTAGGTCTAATTCCGAGAATACGTCAGAGGACGGACTGCAAACTGGCACTGCATGAAAAACACCCAGGGAGTTGCCCTGTTCCCATGCTGTACCCTGGATAATTAAATTGAACCCTCTGGGAAATGGGAACCAGTTTCTAAGGTTCCTCAGAAGCACCAGTGGGGGCTGTTGAGAGTCGCTGCTCTAGTCCTCAAACATTACCTTGTACCCACAAACAGGGTACATGAACAATCAAGCCAGACAACTCTACCCATCACGCAAATCAACTTTTGATGCAATGGAAAACCACTCACCTTCACCTCCCCCTGAGGGGAGGGCAGCCTGACCAGGCCACAGAGGAAGACAAAGCAGCTAGCCCTGATGAGACCTGATAGGCTGGGGTCAGAGTGGGAGGAGGACCTCCCTTATCAGTGGACTTGGAGAGGGTCATGGGAGGAGATGAGGGAGGAAGGATGGATTGGGAGGGGACAAGGGAGGGGGCTACAGCTCGGATACAAAGTGAATAAACTGTAAATAAATGAATAAACAAACAAACAAATAAATAAATAAATAAGAAAACCACTTGTCAAAAGTAAAGCAAACTTTGGGGGGAAGAAGGGGGGAGGGGGAAGAGCTCAGAAAAGACAAAATAAAAAAAAGGGGTTTTTTTGTTTTTCCAAATAACTATTAGCACCCAAAGCCTAGCACAAGTACCTGTAAATAATTCATTTTCTGGCATCACCTTTTAACAACAAATTATACCTCAAATCTAATATTTTGAGCAAACAGCGCTAAATTTTCTTCCTTGGCCCACACACTCTCTGTGCCTAATCATAAACTATTATCATTCTGTAATTTTCTTCAAAAGAGAATCTGAAACCTGTGCCTTTTCAGTGGACACATCTAATTTCTTAAATGGCAGCAATTAAAAAGCAGGTATTTGTCCAAAATCTCTGTTCTGGCTCTTGTTCAGTAGGGAGACCTGACTTAACAGAGGCAGCGTGCACAGACGCTCAGGCCCCGATAGCCTCCAATCATTCGCTGAGCATCCCCCAAGGCTGCAATGCTCTTCAGGGAGACTGCAGCCAACACTCCAAAGCTGATGCAAAAATGGCATTTTCTAGGTGTCACTGATGGGAAGTTACAAACAGGAAGATATTTTAGTGGGAGGAATATCGGAAGGTCAAATACAATAAATGCCGTTTCCTCTACATGAACAAGTAAAGTAAAAGCGATCCAACGTTATTCTGTCTTCCCCCAATGTTACCATGGTCATTCAATCACAAAACCCAGATCTGGAGTCGGCCAGGGCTTCAGTGAGGCACCCTAACCAATCAGCTCCCGGCTCCAAAAGAAAGCTGTCTACGGCCATCTCTACTCACAGCCAAGAATAAGTACGATTCCTGATGCCATGAAAATCCCGCCACTAACCTCTTCTCCATGGTGACCTAGGATCCAGGCCACACTTTTTTATAACCTATTGGATGTGCTATATGGAATAATGCAAAAACGGTTGCCTATACAGCTCAGATTCTCAGATAACGACTGGATGTCAATTAAGGCTGGCCTTCAGACTCAAGCAATGAACCTTCAGTGTACGTAAGCTCTAAAGTCTGTACTAGAAATACTTTAAAAATGTTATTTAATTGACATTCAAATTTAACCAGGCATTTTGGGCTTTCCACTCTGGTTCAAGTTTGTTCTCCTCGGTCTGGCAATCACACACATTCATCTGCTGGAAGGTGGGAAGACGTTGAGAGGAAGACAACCAGGACTTAATGATCTCCTCCTCGCCTATTCTACCACCTAACACCCCATTATCGTAGGGTCAGTCGTAATAAGCTAGCCCTCTGCAGCAGAAACTAATTACCTACCTGATAAGTGAGTGCCCAGACTTCTGAATACCACACATGCTAAATATATATCTAAGTGCCAAATACACAAGCAACTGACAAACTACAGTTAAGTGTTTCCTTTCCTGAATAAAGACTCATACAAAGAGTTAAGCTGGAGCAGGTGCCATGAATGGAAGAATTCACTGATCGGTAGACATTATTCAATAAAATTAAAAACAAAATTTGTTTTAGAAAAATAACATGAAGGCAATGGGAACAAATAACACAGAAGTAATTATTATGTGAATGAAGTGTCTTCATTAGTGATTTTTTAAAGTAACTAAATCTCTTAAGCACTTATTACGGGCCAAAGAACATCCTGATGACTTTACATGTATTTTTGTACTTTATCCAAACACTCCAAAAGGTGAGCCCGTCATGTGGCTCACTTTACAACGTGAGCACACCAGGGCATCAATGTGAGGCAGCCTGGAGAGACCAGGATGTCTACAGTTGGGCAGAAGGTCTTCCTTTGCCTGTTCTGCCCCAGGTAAGCGGCCCCATTTGTTCTCCTGCGTTGGTTCCGTGGTCCCTACGAAAGGCCCCGCCACAAAGCGTGCTTCAGTCAGAATGCAGCCTGGGAGGCACTCCTCTCCGGCCGGTGCTTGCTACAGTCAGGTGGGGGCGGAGCCCAGGGACTCGTCTTTCCCTATCACACCCTAGACTTCCTACTTGGTTAAAAGGATTCCAGGGGGTGGTGGCACTACTTGGGGGGGGGGGGGAGCGCTGCCCTCTCATCTTCTCTGGGCAGAGAAGATTCCTGCGTTGGCCTCCACTCAAACCCAGATCTGAAAAGTTTTAAACTTAACCACCATGTCAGGTGGTTAACTTAACTAGCTACTTTCCTAATTTGGAATGACCTTCATCGTCCTTCATCCCGGCCTGCAAAGCCAGGCCAGAGTTATTTGTTACCGTCCTTCGGATGAAAGCAGACATGCAGCAGGCGCTTTTAGGTCCAGAGCTAAAGGGCTTTCCTTTCCCCCACTAGTTATTTATATACATATGTATACATATATGTGTGTATAAGATATAGTTATCTATACACATATGTACACATAAATGTGGGTATAAGATAGTTATCTATACACATATGCATACATGTACGTGTGAATAAGATACGGTTATATACATATGCACACATATACTGTGTGTGTAATATACACACACATTCTCTCCTTTTTCTTTTTAAAAAGGTTTTATTTGTTGTGTATTAGTGTTTTGCCTGCATGCATGTCTGTGCACCACATGCATACAGAGCTTAAGGAGGTGACAAGAGGGTGTCAGATCCCCTGAACGGGAGTTACAGACAGCTGTGAGCTGCCATGTGGGAGCTGGGAAGGAACGCAGCTCCCTCTGGAAGAGCAGTCAGCACCCTCAACTGCTGAGCCATCTGTCCACCCCCCCTTCTTTTTCTCTTCTGGCCTTTCGTACTGTTCTGGTACAGTTTCTGTTTTTCTAGTAATGCTTAACCATTAACAACTTAATGGCACGAAAACAGAAGCCATGAGCACAAACTTGGGAGGCTCACCTCATAATTTTAAAGGAAAAAACAAAGCAAACAATTCTGAATTCTCAGTCTAGATTGCACATGATTCCTAGCAGAAATTGACTTTATGGTTAGGAGAAAAGGAGGGGAGGGTGCCACTAGGTGAAAGGACCGCAGAGTTAGTGATTATTTGGCTTTGCTCAGACAAACTTTCAAAATAGGAGGAGCTCCTTCTAGCCATAATTTTATTATGTGAGGTTTACAGCCATATTTAACTGAAAACTCCCACTGATATTTCTTATTTAAACAAGCATAAATTCAATCCAAAGGAATAACACCTGTTGACAAAAGTTGTATTCTCATCTTATCATAACCTTCATTTAAAAATTTCTGGAAAAGTTGTTATAGAGTCAGGGAGAGCCAAAAAAAAAAAAAAAAAAAAAAAAAACTGAAGCAATTTTTAAATTATGTGTTGGGCTATGTGTTAAAACTAATTTACCTAGTATAACTATGGTCATCATAATTTTGTTTACCTTTCTCCTGTCAATGGTTAAGTTTACAGCATAAAAAAAAAAAAACCACCGAATTGGGGGAGGGAGCCCTACACAGATATACAATCAATTATGACTAAAATATAATTAACATGGGGACAGGGAAAATGGCTCAGTTGTTAAAGTGCTTGCCATGCACACATAAGGACTGTGACTCCAGGTCCCTGACACCCACATGAGAGACAGGCACAAACATACGCATTTGTAATCCCAGTGGTGGGGATACCTTGCTCTCAAAAACGAAGAGAACAGTTTAGGAAGCTAACCAACATCAGCGTCCGGCCTGTGACACACACACAGGTGCACACGCCTCTGCACACACCGAAGTAAGTACCCAGCCAATCCTGCCTCCCCCACAACCCTGCTAGAGGCCATTTTGTAATAGAACAAATTAGTCTTATTTCTAATATTTGTGCTTTGTATGAAATATATACCATTAAACTCAACGCCAAGGTTGACTAACAGTGGTAAACAGACTAACAATTCCAAGGTCAAGTCAGTTTAGTGACACCGTGTATCACTCTTCCTCCTACAAAGCCTATAGTCTCTGTAAAGTCCTTCAGTCAAGAAACATTACCCAGCCCACAACTTCCAAAGACTTTCTAATGAAATGGCCATTTTATGTAACAGTATGCTAACACACTGAAAAACTAGCACATCAAGGACATTGACAGGAAATGCTCAGTTTAACGTATTACTGACACGATGTCGTTAGCAACTTCTGAAGAGCACATGTATCCAGTGTCTTCAGGGTTATTTCTGCCTGTTCTCCTTGTAGTGGGACTGGATTCGTGTCTGGTTTTGGCCAAGTGGTCTAACTTTGTACATCCCATTAGCCAACATTTCTTACTGAGAACTGAGAGGACAGGAACCTTGCCACCCTGTGACAGACATGTATCATGAGTATGAACTACACTGATGTGGCCTGACTGCCTCTGAGACTCTGGAGTTGTTTGCTGTTCCATGGCACCAGGCTCACTGGCATGATTCTCGATGGATGGGGTATCCATAAACAGGTATATGGCAGGATGTGGTAACAAAACCACATGTATGGAGATATAAGGAGGAGAGAGCAGAATAAGCACAGGACAAGAATAAACCTTTAAGAAGCCCACTGTGGCATACAGAATTTTAAAGCCAGGCACTGAAGATTGGCAAGTTCATGGGGGCAGATAAAAACATTTGGGGGGGGGGTCAGTGAAGGTAGAAATATCACTAGTAAGTATAAGGCAGAGCCTGGGAAAGGAAGGATTCAGACCGCGCTTGTCCTGACACTGGGATGGCTGGTAGAGGAAGACGTGGCATCTCACCCTTCCAAAGCTCTCCTACAGGTACAAAATCATACTAGATGTCACAGCTGGCCTAACACCGAGACAATGAAGTCATGTGACTGTTGCATTCTACTACACTAGCAGTCTGAGTTAGAGGAAAAACACAAACTATTAAAAAGTTTTGAGTTTCATTACTCTGAGAACCTTTGAAGGGGTATGAACCTCTTAAAATCAACACTCTAATTGTTTGCAAGAAATACAGGCACTTCTCAAAATAAAGTTTATTTTTTCATTCTGTAAAACTACATATTTGTTATAGAATACTGGACCACAGAGAACAACAGAGACAAACAAAAGTCACATGTAATCCTCTCATCCCTTCGCCCAGAGCAACATTTATATTCTCTCATTTATTTTTCTTTGTGTATTTTTCTACAAAGTTGGGATCCTACCACTTAAATCACTTTATGTTCTGCTTTCCCTACTTGCATTAAAAAAAAAAAAAAAACAACAACAACAACAAAACTTCTCATTTCTAAAGTTTATTAACCAGGTATTAGTCTGAACACTTATATTACCTAATTTATCCCAACAACAATCCTGCCTGGTCTGTATAAGGCTTACACTATCCTACATGCAAGATAACTATCTTAGTTAAGATTACCATTGCTGCAATGAAACCCTATGACCAAAAAAGTTAACTTGGGGAGGTAATGGTCTATTTTGCTTACACTTCTATATCCTTGTTCATTATCTAAGGAACTCAGGGAAGGAAGCTGATGCAGAGGCTATGGAGGGATGTTGTTTCTGGGCTTGCTCCATATGGTTTGCTCAACCTGTTATAAGACCTAGGACTACCTGCCCAGGGGTGGGATCACCCACAATGGGCCGAGCTCTCCCTGTGAATTACTAATTAAAAAAATGCCTTACAGGCTTGCCTACAGCTAGAGTTTATGGATGCATTTTCTTAATTGAGGTTCCCTCTTCTGATGAATCTAGCTGTGTCAAGTTAATATAAAACCTAGCAGGGACAGTAGCTGAGGCAGAGAAGGATTAATGCTTACTCAAGATTACAAAGTTTAGAACATGGTGCAGCTGAGAATTCAGACACAGGAAGCATGGTATCTGTTAATAGTCTGTCCTCTACCAATGTGTACAATTAAGCTATTAGCTAACACTAAAAATCATGTTATAATAAACATCTTTCATAGACATCTGAGGCATTACTCCAAGCCACTTCAGAAAGTAAAACTCTTACCACCCCAACAAGTTCCATTTATTCCCAGATGGCTGACAACAGCTGAAGAAACATCTAAATGGCTTGCATTTTCTACAGCAAATCATTGCTCCACCTCCCTGTGGCATGACTTTCATGCGGCCCTCACCTGTCCACTCCACTGCCAACTGCAGCAGATTTCAGTAGGTTCCATTTGCTTTCACGCTGCACCGAGAGCCAGCTAACATTCTGAGTCTGGTTCCTGCAACCCCCAACATACACAAGCAAGATTCCACAATTTTTAATGTCTGGAATATTTTAAATGCTCAGCTTATTTGCTCCCTGTCTTTCAAGCTTGTGCTAACACACAGCAAATAGATGAGAAGCATCCTGTAAGGTTGAAGGAATGCACAATCTCAAGGAGCGGCCAGCCTGAGGTGATCAGGTAACAGTAAACTAAGTGAATAGAAATAAGAGATTGCAGTTCCCATCGCAACTCACCCGCCATCACCCAAGGACACATTTAAATCAAAACAGGGCAGGAATAAAGCAGAAAGACAACACAAAGCGGACAGCAATAAGCTCAATTCGTTTTATAACTGCCAACACCACCATAGAAAGTACATTTTCCAACTAAAAATGAAGGATCAAAACATATGAAGAAGCTATTTGGGGCTGGATCACAGGCCAGTGGTAAAGCACTCACCTCAAATGCCCTGTGTCCCAACCCCAATACCAACACACACATGCCCACCCCCAAATACAGAAGCTGTTTTCATATTTTCTATGTTGTAAGAAAACAAGCTTACAACATAAGCTTTAGGTATGCATTCTTAAAGCATACCTAAATCCAACTTATTGACCAAAAGGTATAACTAGAAAAGATAAATCTCTGTACATAGGTAGAAATGTTTTGCAATAAGGAACAGACCTTTGGAATAAGATATTGAAAGCAACAAAATTCAGGGTACACTAAAAATACAAATAGCTACCATAAGATATTCCGCCTAACTATAAAATTACTATGTATCTAGATTCAAATTTCTATTACACTTTCAGTATATTTGTTAAATGCCATCTTACACATTTCAAGAAACTTTAGGAGGAAGTTGGTTTATTTGAAGCCCCTCAGAGCTCATTCTCTGCTTTCATAGAAGTCCCTGTTCTTATTCTGCTTCCACGCATTAATACAAATACTGCATTTTAAAAAGCATTTTATCTGCAGAACCTCCAAACTCCCTGGCTGCCTGGATTATCACCGAGGGCAGCTCCCACCTCTACCAGACCCTCCCAGCTCTTACTTACAATGGCATCAAAAAGCTCACACCTGTATGAGACCATGGTATCAACAGGCCCACACCCACACAAGACCCACCATGGTACCAACAGGCCCACACCCACACAAGACCCACCATGGTACCAACAGGCCCACACCCACACAAGACCCACCATGGTACCAACAGGCCCACACCCACACAAGACC
>NW_026596109.1:15923287-15964327 GCF_907164565.1 Psammomys obesus | reverse complement strand
ACACAAGACCCACCATGGTACCAACAGGCCCACACCCACACAAGACCTACCATGGTACCAATAGGCCCACACCTACACAGGACCCATCCTAAAGTAAACTCCCTAAGGCATTTTGTTTTACTTGGCTTCAAAACACGACTTTCTATTGGAAAGAACTGGAAGAACACGGCTGCAAAATTAATAAAATATTTTTTCTTTTCTTATACACCCCAGGACCACCTGACACAGTGGGCTGGACCTTCCCACATCAATCACCTATCAAGAAAATGCCCCACAGGCTCATATACAGTCAAGAAAATGGGAGCACTTTTTCAACTGAAGTTTTCACTCCTTAAATTACACTAGCTGAGGTCGTTAACAAAAACAAAATAAAATAAATAAATAACCAATTCTAACCAAGACTAACCATCAATGAATACGTAAGTAAAAACAGAAAAGTACCAGACTTTCTTTTTTAACTGCCAGGGCCCCCATTTTCAGTTAAGTCACAAACCAGCCTATTTTATAGTAAGAGAGTAGCGTGGGAGAAGAACACAAGTAAGCTGGGGAGAAAGGCAGCATGACAAACCAGGAGAACCACACATCCCATTATCTGTATGGAGGTAGCTTAGTCCAGAAGAACTCAGGCCGAACCCCAAATGAGTATCAGAATTGCTCTGAGGCCTCACTGCTCAAGAAAGGCTTAGTGCTCACCAATACTTAAAGGAGAGCTGACATGGAAAATAAAAATCAGAACTATCACTTGTCTACATATACTTTTAAAGACCACTGCCGTAAAAACAAACCACTAAAATAAGTTGGAAAGCAATCGTCCCCACGTCTTGGTAATCATTCAGGAGCATAATTCTGCTCCAGTGAAATGGCGTTTCCAGCCGGTTAACCGACAGCTATTTTGAGGCAGGCAGTGCTGCAGCGGTGTCTGTCACACAGCTTGCTCCCGATCTTTTGGCAGTTCTCCAACGCATTCCAACCTCTCCTAACCAGCCTTGCTGGAACCACATTCCACCCATCGCTCAGGACACATCAAGTAATACGCTGCCACATTTCACAGCAAACCTGCCATTTGTTCCCAACGAGTCACTCTGAACGATGTCTTGCTGGAAAAAAAATAAATAAATTCAGGCCATCATCTGTGTGGACGCAGCTTAGTCCAAAATCTACAACTCATGCTGGTCCCCCCAGCAAATATCAGAATATTGCTCAATGTCAGAAGAAACACCAAACAGGGGAAAGAAAGATCAAATCCAAATGACACCCGGACTGCGGAGGCTCAGCCCCCAGGCTGGTGGCCACAGTCTGCACTTTTAAAACACAATATTAACTGGGTGTGTGTTAAAGAATAGTTCTCATTCTTAAGTGTTCCATTACTACCAAGAAAAGAAAAATTGAACGTTACTAACACATCTTGTAAAAGTCAAGTGTCGTTCGCTAATTGTTAATATTTGCAGAAAAAAGTCCTCTTCAAGAACAAACTGGAGTGGTTAGCCACATGTTACATTCCATTCTGTTGAAACATACCTAATGAGCACATTCACGACTTCCTCTGCACAGCTGCCCAACATTCCGGCACTGCGCCCGCTTTACCTTACATTTACAATGAAAAGCAAGCCCGCATGCTTTACAATCAAAAGTAGAAAACAGTTTTAAAAGTAGAAAACAGTGAGGAGCAATTCTGAAGTAGACCCATTCAAGTCACAATTTCATGCCATCAAATCCCCTTTTGCAAAAGGGCAATCCAGCTCTACAATTAATAAGTGCACACACACAAACACTAATAATTCACAAGAAAAACAAACATAAAATCCAACTGATATCCCCAAACAACTTTCCTTTAAGTAAGATGATAAATTGACCTGCTCTCTCAGTATACTTTTCCCCTTCAAGAACCAAGTAAGATTGTTTAGAACTCCACTGAACACTGGTATCCATGCTGTCAGGAACACATACTTCAAAAACAAAGTAAAAGTGAGAAATCAGCTGATTATCAGGGAAACTCAAAATTCCTTTTGCAATGGGTTTTGATTTCAAAACAAGCAAAAAAACCAACTACAAAAACCATACCTTTAAAAATCCCTAAAAATCCTTTTGAAGTTCTCTTCAGAAACAAACCAGGATGGTTAACCACATACTGGTAGATTTCATGTGCTGCGATCTTTCCAAACCAAGTGACACCTAAATGTCTTTGCTCTGGATTAAGGCCTTTTTCTCAGCTCCACCCCAGAGATAAATTAGGAATCTGTGGACAGCTGACAGCACAGAGTTGTCAAGTGCTGTGAGAAGGACCAGGCTCCTCTCAGAGATGCCTCCTAGCTGATATCTCTGGATGCCACTTGCCTCCCAAAATAGTGACAGGTATTCTCACGCACTCAGGCTCCCGCCAAGGCCACATTCCAGCTCCCTGTCCTCCCCCAGCCTGGGCCACTGGGATCCTTTGACAATGCCTGGGCTAGCTGCCACCCCAGGGTCAAGATTCAACATTTGTAGCTGCCTAGAGGTCAGGCTGAGATAGCCACCCAGTTTCAGCAGGACAGAGACATTAGCCATCAAACATTTCTCGTGATACGTTTCTGCACTGGCTAAGAAAAGATTCCCATCAGGTTGGGCATTTCTGAATCCCCAGTCTGTGTAAAGAAGTCCACCAGGTGCTGCCCAGTTTCATCCTCAGTCCAGTTCAGGCTTCCCCACTAAACTGGGAGAGGGGTTGTCACAGCCATCTAAACACTTCCTGCTTAAACCAGGAAGAACACCACCGTCTGCCATTTTTCTGGAGGCACACCAAACAAGACTAACAATAAACTGCTTTCTTTCCTTGGTTCAGCTATTTCGGTTTGTTTGTCAAAAAGAAGCCGGCCATAAGACCAAGGCAACAGAGTCCCCTGACACCTGCCTGATGTCCTAGCGATCACAGAACTGGCTTGTCTATCAAATACGTCTATTGCCTTTTCTGATTAAAACAGAACCTAGACCTAGAGCTATCTTCCCAATTCACATAACTCGAAGACCATAAGAAAACCGAACTCTAGTCTGTACTTTCCACAGCTACACCCAAGCTGAACTCAGTTAAATGTATCACAACAAAATCCAGACTGTCATAACCATGTCCATTCTATTAGCAACAAATTACAGAACAGCCGCTCCATGGCTCTGAAACCTGAGGACCGAAAGTAAAATCAGATGTTGTCCAACCCATTTGGAGATACCTTAAGGGAACTGATCAACTCTGATGGGAATTCCTTTCAAAACAAAACAGAAAGCACACACTACCTAATGAGGACTCCAGTTCTGGGATTTTTCCACTGGAGAGAAATACCTATTAGGAATACATTTTGGATTCTGTTTCTTTACCACTATTCCTTAACTTTTCTTAAAACAACAAACTGTATTCATGTAGACTGTGGCCAGTAACCAGCATTCATGTGTTGTCATGCTCTGCAGAGATGGAAGAGTGATGGACAGCGTGTAATCACAGACTGTCAAGCCTCTGTGACCCGATCACAGCTCAAGCATCAAGCTCAAGATCTGATGCTGGTCCTTATTATGTACTAAGTGAGATAAGGGGGTCAGAGGCATTACACATCACAATGTTAGTGCTAAGGGCCTGTTTCTGGGTTGAGGAATACGTAGTCATCTTCGTTTCCTTCTTTGTGGTCTTCATTTTCTACATTCATCTACTATTTAGGTAATAAAATAATCTTTAAAATATTTTGGCTCATGCCTAAAATCCCAGCACTTGAGAGACTTTGACAGTTGGATTAGCTCAAATTCAAGGCTAACCTGAGCTACATAGTGACTTCTAGGACAGCAAGGGACCCAGCAAGACTCTGTCTCCAAAACAACAAACAAAAACAGAAACAAAAACCCCACACATTCCTATATAAATACAACACACACCCACACACACCCACACACACACACACACCCTAGAGCTCAACCTAGGTGTTTTCCTCAGGAGCCATCCACCTTTTTTTTACTGTATTTTAGAATATTTTATGTACATGAGTGCTTTTTCTGCATGTATGTGTGTGCACCACATGTGTCTGTGTGGTGCCCTCAGAGGCCAGAGGAGGGAGCTGGGTCCTCTGAACTGGAGTTACAGACAGCTGGGAGCTGCCATGTGGGAGCTGGAACGGAACCTGGGTCCTCTGAAAGAGAAGCCAGTGCTCTTAACTGCTGTGCCACCTCTCTCCAGCCCACACTGTACTTTTTGAAACAAGGTCTAACTGGCCTGGAGCTCACCAATTAGGAAAGGACCAAGACTTAATCATGCTCTTGCTTTCTCAACACTGGAATTACAACCTTTTTTATATGGGTTTGGAGGGCTGAACTTAGATCTTCAGGTTGGTGGCAAGCACTTTACCAACGAAGCTACCTACCAGCTCTGTATTTCATATTTCTCTTACAACGACTTATACTAATCGATGCACTTCTGAAAGCATAACATACCTTTTACAAACCAAGGGGGGGGGGGGGGCTCAATACACCATGAGCATTAGCAGACGGTATAAAAAATTCAGGGTCCTTAAAAAGTGGTGAGAGAGGAATGAATGTTTTAATACTACTACTAATCTGCAGATAAGTGTTCAGATACTCCAGGTTAAAAAAAATCTTTCCCTTTAAACAAACAGGACAATGAAGAAACATGCCCTCCCTCAAGGCTGGCAGAGAACATTTCAGAAAAACATGCAGCACCTGAATATGCAGACATGGTCTTTAAATAACACACTAGAAAAGCTGTGTCTTCAAGAGCCACCCAAGAGGGTAGGGAGCCAAGAAGCTTTTTGCTGAACCAAAGGCTATAGCCTTTAGGGACAGACGGCCGCCAGGCTCCCTGGTGGCCCATCCCTACATCTTTCCCACGCTCTACAGACGTGACAAGGCCTAACAAAGTGTGCATTTACATGAGGAATGGGGAGAGCTTTTAAAAATTAATATACTTTAACCTTTCCCTACCGATACTACTTTCCCCTAAATTCCGGTAGAGAAAAAGTTAAACAGGATGAACAGCTTGTTAAAGTCACACATGTTTTCAATAAAAGGTCTTCTATCTTCTGAGTACAGCATATCAAGTACATTCTCTCTGTGTGTATATATGTTATATAATATATAAAGTTTATATATATACACACACGTATATATAAAACTAGAAATGTAGGCATAGACCTAGGATTTAGTAACTAATTTTTATTCAAATTTATGTCATGCAGACCTTTGAGATGGCACAGCAGGTAGATCTGATTTTGGTTCCCAGAGCCCATGACAGGGACGAGAGCCAAGTCTTACAAAGCATCCTCTGATCTCAGCATGTACCACAGCATGCACACACACCGATGCTCGCACACACACACAAAATAAATAAATAAATAAATAAATAAATAAATATATATATATATTTTTTTTTTTTTAAATTTTCAAATGCAATGCTTCTATAAAAGCTTCAAATTCTGGCAAAAGAATGTATGCAGGAATTATTTACCAAATCCAAGTGGTAATATAAAGTAATCTCAGAGTGGCTGCAAACAGAGAACATTAATAGTACAAATGCTTCCTGGGTAAAAAGAACAATTTATGAAGAAATGTAATTATATGTTATTTTCACATACTAGAATCTGAACTGATTAAAGTTTTGTTTCCAGCAAGTGGTCATTACAGTCTGTGTTAATACTTAAATTCCATTGGTAACATAGCCTTCTATAAAACCAGAAGTTAGAGTAAGCAATTAAATACTCTTAATGTAAATATACTTAGGTAGTTTTTTTTGCCACACATTATCAAAGAAATTTGTGGCTCATACAGATTAAGCATTCCCAAGAGGAAAAGCAAGTGAACACCTACTATGTGATCAGTGCTCTGCACCGCTGCTTTGTAATAGCTAAATGAGGAAGTATTGTTATTTGGGTTTTTAGATGAAGAAAATAAACAGGTCAAGGCTAGGTGCAGCTACACCTAGCCATAGCCACACAGCTATCAAACAAGAACGTCAGTGCTCTGTTTGGTCTTTTCTAAGGTAAGGAAATTTTTCTACAGCAACAAAATCATTTTCAAAATCCTGGATTCTAAAGACTCTACCTAGCAGAGTATCAAAGCAGATACTAAGACTCATAACCAAACCTTCAGCAGAGTTCAGGGAATCATATGAAAGAAGGAGGAGTTAGTATGACCTGGAGAGGACAGGAGCTCCACAAGGACCAGATATTATCTGGGCACAGGGGTCTTTTCTGAGACTGTTTCTCCAACCAAGGACCATGTATGGATATAACCTAGAACCCCTGCTTGGATGTAGCCTGTGGTAGCTCAGTAACCAATTGGTTTCCCATGGTAAGGGGAACAGGGACTATTTCTGACATGAACTCAATGGTGGGCTCTTTGACCTCCCCACATCCCAAGGGAGGAGCAGTCCTGCTAGGCCACAGAGAAGGACTTTGCAGCCAGTCCTGAAGATACCTGATAAAACAGGGTCAGATGAATGGGGAGGAGGTCCTCCCCGGGCAGTGGACTTGGAAAGGGGCAGGGAGGAGATGAAAGAGGTAGGGTGGGACTGGGAGGGAATGAGGGAGCGGGATACAGCTGGGATACAGTTAATAAAATATAACTAATAATAAAAATAAAAATAAATCTCTAAATAAAGTAATAGTGAAACAAAAAAAAAACCTGGATTCTGACTTCGTTAAAGTTATACATTCATTAAAAAATTAAAATAAATTAAAAATTAAAAAATCATAAAAACAAGGGAAAAAATTATTAGATTTTTCTTAAAAAACAGGAGTTAGCAGGCAATATCTGTAATGTATCATCTACAAGGAAAGAGGGGGCAAGCGTCCTACAGAAGCCCTATAAATCAACAAGGAAATGTTTTAAAGAAATGTGAGCTAAAGCCTGGACAGGCATTTCCCAGAAGACAAGAGTCCAAATGGTCAACAACAGAAATACTCTATCTCAGCAATCAAAAAAAAAAATTACAAATAAAACAAAATTTTTAACAAATATTAAATGGATGAAGATTTTTTTTAAAGGGAGGTAGTGAATTAGTGATGAGGTGCTAGAGCAAACGCAACAATTCCACGGCATGGACGGCACAGCTGGCCAGTCACTCTGGAGACGCTCAGCGCCCTCTGCTAAGGATGACAACGAGGTTAACAGTCTGAGAGCCTGCACGATTCATTTCCTGGAGAGAGAATGTGTGCATGTTGCTTCATGTATCCCAAGAAACAGGTACCCACGCCACTTCTCCCCGCCCTTCCACAGCAGTAAGAAGCTAGAACGAATTCAAACATCCACTCAGAGCAGCCTGACTAGGCTGTGGTTGTAGAGAACACTACCCAAGCACTGGAAATGGAAGTGACATTTATTAACTTTATGATCAGGTGTTAACTTTAAAATGCAAGTCAGAAGATATATAAAACAAAATTTTGCTTATATAAAGTGAAAAGTATACAAAAATCAAGACTTTTTAAAAAGATTTATTTATTTATTATCTATACAGTGTCCTGCTTGCATGCGTGCCTTCAGGCCAGAAGAGGGCACCAGACCTTACCATAGGTGATTATGAGCCATCATGTGGTTGCTAAGAATTGAACTCAGGACATCTAGAAGAGCAGCCAGTGCTCTACCTCTGAGCCATCTGTCCAGCCCAAAGACGAAGATTTTTAAAAGAAAGCCAATCCTCAGACAAGAACACGACAAGAACCAGACTGAGGGTGTTCCCAGAGGCAGAGGCGCTCACACACAGCGGTAAGGCTCATTCTGACCCAGACTCATTGGCTTCTGATTCTTAATTACGTACCTGAAAAATACTATTTTGTACCCCTGACTCAATAATCTGTACTCATTTGAGGAAAACAGCTCTACAAGAAGAATGGAGCTAGGCCAGGGCTAGGTGTAGAGGTTGTAAAGGGTCTGAGCTCTTCAGGCTTCAGCAACACTGTCAAAGCCCTCTTCCGCTGGTGCAGATTTTTAAACTTTAGAGGTATTTTAGGAAGGAATGCAAAACACCGATTAATCTAGATAACCGGTAATAAACAGTGCTCTCCAGAGTTCCCCATCTAGTGACCACACACCACACACCACACACCACACACACACACACACACACACACACTTCAGCATAAAATGGAAGAATAAAGGAAGCGCTAAAATCCTGAACACTTACTACTCCTTGTGTCTGTGTGATGGGAGGAGCATGTCCTAATGCACACGTGGAGGCAGAGGACAACATTGTGGGTCTCTTCTTCCACCACTACACGGGTGTGGGGGATACAGCTCAGGCTGTCAGGTTTGTACCTCCACCCACAGGAAGCTTTTGGTACTGTGAAAAGGCAGGGCAGAGGTCCTTAACTGATCATCCAAACGCTCCACGTATTTTACTAAAATGCAGACACTGACTGGGATGCTCCGGGGAGGACTCAGGAGGACGAATTCATGACAAGCTGCTGAGGGGTGCTAACGATGTGGTCCGTGAGTGTCTGGTATCAAAATAAATGCCTTTCCAACGATGATATTTTATTCTTTTAAGATTTATTTTAAATGTTTTGTGTGTGTCCATAAAGTCATATTTTCTGAAACTCGAGTTACAGGCAGTTGTGAAAACAAACTCAGACTGTCTCTGTTGGAGCAGTATACACTCTTAGCCACTGGGCCATGACTCCAGCCCCTGAAGATGCTGTTTTAAAATAGAAATTATGTGTCTATCCAACTGGAATAAGCTTTACTCTTTAGTTACAAAAAAAAAAAAAAATGCAGAGGCTTTACAGACCTTTTCAGACCCTATACAACCTCTGGGTTTATTCCTATATTATATAAGCTTGAATATGACATAACTACTACCAAAAAAATCAAAGTAATACATTTGGTCTTTCTGAAGAAAAAATGCTTAGATAAAATGTGCAGTCTGAAGCTTACAGGTGGAATCCTCAGAGCTCGAGCAGCCTTTTTAGCTGAGACCCTGACTGTTTCCTTATGGAAGGCTGGTTTGCATTCCCAGTGACCTGCAGGAGAATGCAGGGCTACGTAAGGAAATCATAGAACGTTAGAAAAGGCCCCTTAAAAGAAAGTTGTTGGTATGGGGGTGAGATTGGGAGGAGAGGAGGGAAGGGGCTGGGATAGGGATCTATAGTGATTAAATAAATAAACAAATAAAAGAAAAAACAGCTGTTGTCAGGGCTCAACATAATTAAAGGAGCATCACTGCTGAGCATAAAATCTAATAAGTTAACTAAAACATTAACAACAACTTGGACTGTAAGATTATCACTAAAAATATGCTCTTTAGTCAGCGTGGTAAGAGGATAACTTAGGCCCTTGAGTTTGAGATCAGTGGATCCTGTCTCCAAAAAAATAAATACACATAAGTTAAAAATAGGATCGTAGGTTGAAAAGCTTAAAATTGTTTTACCTCTCATGTTCAGCTAATTTGTTTTGTAGTAAAATTCTTCCATCTCAAAACAGGACCTCCACCACGTGGAAAGCCACACTTTCAGACATCAAGACAAATACTCCAATTCTGTAAAGTAACTGCTGTCAGGCCTCTGCTCAGGTGGTCCCAGGCCCACACCAGGGAAGGATGACCCAGGGACAGAGCTTTTCCCGCCCCAGGACTCTTCATTACTGCAGACGACAGTCACAAAGCGCTTAACCCAAGACAGTGAGAACAGCTAACCCTCCTGCGACATCAACACGGGGTATTTTTTTCTACTGTCTGCACAATCCATGCACGTGATACTCAGGAAAGAAAACTTTATGCAGCACAGTTGTAGAGAGCCAGCACAGCCCTGCAGCTCCAATCCTCAAACCTCACCTCTCAACAGCCCTCGAGGATTAGAGGCTCCAAGTAAAGGACACACGCCACATACCACACACACACTCACCACAGACACACCACACACTCCACACACACACACTCACCACAGACACGCCACACACCACACACACACCAGACACACACCACACACACTCACCACATACACCAGACACACCACACACACACACCACAGAGACACCACTTTAAAGACTGTTCTACTCTGTAGTAACAGATCCACCAGAGATTTTTTTTTTTTTTTTAAAGACAAAGGCAGGCTCCCCCCTGGCTCTAGAGAACTGACCTTCCCTGTCAGTTTCTATGCTGAAGTCTGCCTTTTGAATTTACACTTCAGGAGAGCGTGGGTTTCATATAAATCCCACTTGCCACCTCATACCTCATAAATGACGTACAAAATTGGCAGCTTAAAGGGGCATTTCTTGTATAGCAGCAGAGTCTTAAATGTCCCCTTCCACAGCTATAAAAGTATATACACACAATACATATAAACAGCCACTGCAGCCAGTGGTTAACGCGCATAACCCCGTTAGTCACGCCTGCACGACTGACAACTACCTGAGCCCACAAGTCTGATTCTGAAGGCAAACGATTCACTAGCAGTCATGACATTCACAAAAATATATATATATTAATAGAGAATTCAAATAAAGAGTTGCGCTTGCTTATAGAAAAAAGCAGATTAAAAACAGGTTAAAGGAATCACATAAAATCTTCTTTCAAAACAACCAACTGAATACTATATTTTCATAAATGTTTTTAGGAGCCTGTAACTAGAAATGAAAAAAGTCGTTTCGCTTCAAAGATGGTTTCCTACAAGAAAAACCCATTTTCTCCGAAACGACCAAAGACAGACAGATCATGGCTGTGGCAGTCTAATTAATAAGCACCAACTTTTCACAAATGACGGAATCTGCGCCCGACTGGGTTGTGGCTCTGGTTTAGGAGAGGTGCACAGAAAAGCTGCGACTCCAACCGACTGCACCACAGCGAGGGCACAGCGCTGGGCCGTCCTTGCGCGGCCCCTCCCTCCCGAGCTCGCCTTTCCTTAGCATCAGGCTCCCGCCCGCACCCGCAGGCCAGCTGTTTTGGTCTGCATCCGTGCTGCAGGGCGCGCCTTGGTCCCCACAGCCAACAGGCGGGGCAGGAGGGGTCGCCCCGAAGCGAAGGCTGCCCCCTCTCACGCCTAGATGACAGAAGACCTGCACCCCCCCCCCGACCCCACGTCTGGACAGCGGCAAGACAACGGAGAAGCAGCTCCCGGCGTCCTCAAAGGGCTGCCCTGGGCCTGGGTGGGGCCGGGCGGGGGCCCGCAGGCGCCGGGTGGCTGTGCCAAGGCCCGCCGGAGAGAAGCCCGGAGGCTGCGATACTGCTGCATTGTGCTGCATCACGGCGAGTGCACTGCGAGCCATCCATCTTGCCAAAAACGCACATCCCCGCCCCGAGAAGCTCGCACCGAATCCATTTTCTCTTCTGGTAAAGCACTCCCACACATAACCTCCCCACGCTATCTGCCCTGGCTTGGCTGGAAAAAAAAAACAAAACATAACGGGCAATGCTTCCCATACCCCCCCCCCCCCCCCATTCGATGGCAGCACCTGGCACCTCTCCTGTCACCAAAACAAAGGGAAGGCTCCCTCGGAGCAGCCTCCGTGAGCCGGTCACCAGAGGCTTCCAGCCCACCATCCCAGGCAGGGCCGAGAATCCCCGCACCCGCACGAACCTGTTGAAGACCGGGCGGCAGGAGGCAAGGGCGGGCGCGGCACCCAAGGGCGGCTCCCGCGGGCGGCTCTCCCGGCCCTGCGCGGGCGCGGGACCGGGCAAGGCGGGGGCGGCGGGGCTCGCCGAGCTGCAGCAGCCCGGACCACGCCTGGCCGCAGCCGCACACCGCGACACACGGAGCCTGGGAAAGGCCCGGGGAGACCCCACGCACGCACCCTCGGCACCCACGCCGGTGACAGGGCCACGGCGCCCCGCGGCAGGCGTCCCCACTGCGGATCCCGCCGCGCCCCGAGGGCCGGCTCCCCGCCCCCACGGCCTCCGGGGCGCAGGGCAGCGGCGGCCGCGTCACGCGCCCCGGCCCGCGCCCCTCCTCCGCTCGCCCGCAGGCAGCCCCGGGTGAGTTGGCATCCTCCTGCCTCAGCCCACGACCTACCTCCGGGGGATGGGGTGGGGGCGCCTGGGTCCCGTCCTCCTCCCGCTCCTCGGCGGCCGGGCGGGTGGGCCGAGGAGGCGACTCCGCGGGGCTGGCGGCGGCTGGGGCCGGGGCTCACAGGACGGGACCGGTGGGCGCTGCTGCGCGGAGCTGCGCGCTCGCTCCTGGAGGAGAGGCGGCCGGGGGAGGGACTAGATGAAGCCGCAGCCCGGGCGGCGACAGCTGCACTGATTCCGGGGGCTGGGCGGGCGCGGGGCGGGGAGGAGGGAGGAGAGAGCGCGCGGGGCGGGGGCGCGGGCGGGGAGAGGGGCGCGCGCGCGCGCGGCCGGGCTCGGCGGCGGGGGCGCGCGCACCCCTCCCGCACCTCCCGGGCTTCCAGCAGCTCCTCCCTGTCGCGCGCCCTCCGCCCCGCCCCGCCCGCGACCCTGCGGCCCGGCCGCAGCCCACCCAGCGCGGGACGGCGCGGGCGCGCTCGCTCTCCCGAGCTCCGGCTCTCCCTCGGCCCTGGGCCGCGCTCCCGGAGACGGGGGTCTGGCCTGGGCCCGCCGGGTACGGTTGCAGCCGCCACCGCGGGAGCAAAAGGACAATGGGGGGTTTTGTCCTTGCATCCGGCGAGGGCCAATTACACGTTTAATTTGAGGCTAATTCGATTATCGCCATGAAAAAAAGACAGGCTAATTTTCTCGGTGACTAGTGCGGCCTCTTCTCGCCCGTGGTGTTCGCCTTTAGAACGCAACGGAGGAGTTGCACTAGGAGGTTTGGGTGCGTCATTTGCTTTTGCCTGGTTTGAGCTCAGTGATGATGTCCAGCATGGAGACGGATGACGGTGACCTCTACGAGGGAAGCTTTGGGCGCTGGGGTCAGTCATGCGTACTTCTTCCAGCGGTTGATGCATTCCTCCTTGGTGAATGCGTTTTCACCACCCCACCGCCCGAGGCTGTCTAGCAATAGCCCACAAGTGGTTTATCCAACCTCACGGCGAAGCACAGGCTCAACTTTAACCAGAGGCCCGGTGCTCTGCCCTAGACCTTTGGAAGTGAGGTCTCCCGGCTACCGTGGAGGACCCTTGAGATGACGCGCTGGTCATTTTCTTGAGTTTATGTTAATTGCCTTTCAAAATCCATCCGCTAGCCACCCTGTCACCTTCCAGGCTATGCAGAAATCCTGGAGCTGCCCTCACGGTAGGAAGAAGACGGTGAATCATCATGACTACGACTAGAAATGCTCTTTGGAGAACAGGGTCTGGAGAAATTGGCTTTCTCCTACCTCCGTAAAATGCCCAGCACAGCACTGTGGGCTTTTCAAGGGAAGATGGTCCTCGGCTTTAAAAAGCCCTAAAGAGCTGCTCACCCACTTAAAAAGCAACCAGGGCTGATGGATGCATATTTTAGTATTAAAATAAAACAAAAATCAATTGTCACAGCACACTGAATTCGTTTTAGGGTTTTACTATCAGTTTGCTTTTGATATAACCCAAAAAGTTGAGGAAGGCAAATAATTTAACATTTTCATCAGAAGGCTGATAACGTAGCCAGAAGGTCAATTCCTTCAAGGGTAGGGTTCCTTGTTCCTTCGAATTATTTGTTCACTTAAGAGGTACTTGAAAGTATTGAACTGAAAGTATCAAACGGAATCCACAAGGAAACTGCTACCCTTATTGGGTAATGAAGGAAATCCACCAGAAATGAAAATTGTTCACTTTTCACGGGTGTTTTGGGTCTCTGGCATCACCCACCCCCCAACACACACTGTTAATAGATCACCAGTGTAAACCATGTAAATAAGGGGAAATGCCTCTCTTTAAATTCTTCTAAAGCTATTGTGAAATGGTAACACCTAAATGCTTCCCTCAAGTTACAGATAACAGGTACTTAAGAACATCTTCCTGTGATGGCTGACTCTTCTCCTCTTCCCGATTCCACTCCCACTGAAGTCTAATTTTTTTCTTCAGTAAGAAGCCCCCCTCCAGTAATTAGTCCAAAACATGTGGAAAGCATGGATTCTGAGTTACACAAGCACTTGCCTCACCACTTCAAACTCCCATCTTGTGATGGAAAATAAAAGTCAACAGGAGAGACCAGTTCTAAACCTCGAGATACCATTTAAAAGGCAAAGATTTAGAAAAAAAAAATTAAACTTCAGTTAGTGATGGTGGCGACTCAGAATTATCCTCAAACATCTCACAAGCAGTTTTATAGAAGTTTATCTTTACCTTAGAATGAAGGTTGATTGAAAGAAACCTAGAATTTATCATTCTCATGTCTGTAACATACTACTTGCCATTTAAAAACAAAAAACTCCGTAATTATATTCAGCTTTGTCTTCCAGAAAAACAATGTAAGGTTTATTTCAGGTTTTTAAGACAGGATTTCACTTTATTGCTGGTCTCAGACCAGCCTCTTGAGTACTGGGCTTACAGGCATACACCACAATGCCCACAGATATATTTTATTATGAAAGTTTTACTGAGAAGTTGGTAATTTAGCTCAGTAAGGAGGTTTAGTGGGAATCACAAAAGTTTTGCAGCTAGAAATTGTCGCTTTAGCTTTCCATGTAAAATATGGAGGGAAATGCTGTTAACATGTATTACCAACTGTAGAATATGCTATGAAGCTATGCCCAAATACCCAAATATTAACATAACACACAGGTCCCTAAGTCAACCGAGCTTAAGGTATTACTTTATGAAGTCAGCGCTGACTTAAAGGGGCTCTCTGGGGAAGCTGTCTTCCATGTACCAGCTCAGCATTCCAGGGCCCTCTAATGTTAGAGTACCTCCATGTCAATGAGGGCTTCCACTGCATCGTGAGGGAAGCCTGTGATGGAGGGTTAGGTACCAGCAACTGACAAACGACACCTGAGCTCTTTCTCCCCATTTCATGCCCAAGTGCGTCATGTGACTACACCTGAAACCAGATCTGTGTAAACAAGAAGATTGTCTACTACAACCTATTTGATTTAGAAAAGAACGATACTCTAATCATCCCTTCGTTATATTTACACAGGTAGACTCAATCTTTTGTTATACTGACCATAGCCTTAAACTCAAGTTTCTGTTAAATATCTCTGGCTTTATTTGAATTGAATATGACTAATGATACATAAAGATAGCAACTAGTAAGGTTTTACCAATAGTCTAACATACAAAACTTAGAACTTTTCTTCTTCCTTCCTTCCTTCCTTCATTCCTTCCTTCCTTCCTTTCCTTTCCTTTGTTTTGCTTTTCCAGACAGGGTTTCTCTGTGTAGGCTGTCTTGGAACTCATGCTATAGACCAGGATGGCTTTGAACTCATAGAGATCATTTTCCCTCTGCAACCAGAGTGCTGTGATTGAAGGTATGCACCACCACTGCCTGGCAAAAAATAAAAAATAAAATAAAATAAACCCTCTGAACCCTTAAAGTAACAATATCCCAACTCAAAATGGGCCAAGGACCCGCTATATCTTTCAGCAATGATACATAAGTGTTCAACAAGCTTCTGAAAATATGCTCAACTTCATCAGCTTTTAGGGAAATGAAAATTAAAAACAAAATAGAAATCACCTCATACCCATTAAGATACCTATAACTAAAACAAAAAAGACAATAACAAATATTAATGAGAAATTGAGTGCTTTATTAATTGCTGGAGAAATAAAAAAAAAAAAATCATGCAGCCACTGTGAAAAAGTCTAGTAGTCTCTCAAAAAGTTAAATGCACCCTTGCTGCATGACAGCAATCCCAAAGGAATTAAAAGCTGGTATTTAAGGAGCTGCTTGTACCTAATACTGTCAGTAAGTGCTCTTATTCCTGATAGCCAAAAGTTAGACACAAACCAAATATTCACCAGGGAATGAATAAACAAGATATACCCATATACTGTGTGTGGAGTACTGTTTAGCCATGGTAAATGGAGTACTGATGATATATGTGATGAGGTGAACGGGCCTTGAAAACATTAAGAATCAGATAAAAAGTTCACGTTATACTATGTGATTTATATGAAATATTCAGGATAGGTAATTCCATGGAGATAGAAGGCAGATAAGTAGTTGCAGGTAGCAGAAGAGGCAGGGGGAAGATGGGGAAATACTGCAAAATGGATGTGGCATTGGCTTTATTTTGGAGTGACAAATATATATTTGAACTAAATAAAGATGGCGACTTCATGGCCTGCGTATTGTATGAAATACTCCTGAATGGCCACTTTCACCCAGGTGTAGTGTGCATATCTGTTACCCCAGTACACAAAAGGCTGAGGCAGAATGACTGCAAGAGCTTCCACTACACCGTGGTGTTCCAAGCCCACAAACAAACGTTAAAAATAAAAATAAAAAAATCTTCTGTTTTGTGCATGTCATTTAAATTTTTAAATTTATTTCAAATGTAAAATCACTTAAACTGCTTAGTTTGTATTGTTGTCCAATAAGTCCCTAGCTGCCAGAAAGGCTTCTTCAGGCTTTTCAGGTTCGCCTGAACGGTCTTTCGGAGAAAGGATTTATCCCAGTTTATCTCCCAGGTATGTGCTGACCTAGTCCACCTGCGTATTTTCAGAGAGTTTGATTCTAATTACTGAAATATAGAAATACAATCGTTAATCTGAATTTCTGTTAGAAAGAAACTAACAACGATTTCCTGGAATCCTTTTAAGCAAGTAGCAGCTAAGAGTGAAAAAGGAAAAGGCTCCAGGTACCAGGACTCTAAGCTCTGAAGAAGCACTTGTTACATGGCTAGAGTAACAGGAACCTGACTTTTAGCTTCACTTAGGTTTAATGAATTAAAATTAAAATTTACCACTTACAGATTGTTTTCCTCACAGAAGTCCTGGGTTTGATCCCAGAACAACAAATTTAAAAAGAGAAAAAGTTACTTTTAAAAATTTTGCTTTTTGCTTTGTTACTGGTAAACTTTTCACATTGAATCTATTTAACAGTGAATTCTATGAATTCTAAATTAGAGTTCAAAGATGTCTTAGTTAAAAAGAACTAAAATCTCTCTTGGTGTTTGTTGTTGTTCTTGTTGTTTTGCTTTGTTTTTTGAGACAGGGTTTCTCTGTGTAACAGTTCTGGCTGTCCTGGATCCTCACATGGTAAACCAAGCTGGCCTCGAACTTACAGAAAGCTGCTTGCCTCTGGGCAAGTGCTGGGATTAAAGGTGTGCATCACACACTCTGGCCCCATCTATTTTTAATTACGATTTCTTCTCTGTGTGTAGGAGTCCATTTTGTGAAATCTGGAAAACATTTGGGTCATCATTCTTGGCATCGAGCACACTCACCAGCTGAACCATCTCACCAGTGCTCAATTCTTTTTTTTTCTTTAATAATTTATTATTAAAAATAATAAAGAAATTATTATTATTATTATGTGAATTGGTGTTTATCCACATGTCTGTGTAATACAGTGTGGGGTGGAACTGGAACTGGAGATATAGACAGTTGTAAACTTCCATGTGGGTGCTGGGAATTGAACCTGGGTCCTCTGGAAGAACAGCAAGTATTCTTAATCACTGAGCCATTTTCCCCAGCCCCTCAATTCTTAAAATTTAAACATGTTGAACTGATACCACTGATACAAAAAGTATAAGATCTATTTTTAAAAATTAATTTTACCTTTTTATGTTTACAAATGCAAGCTTTTTTAAATTGTAAATTACGTGTGTGGATTGCATTTACCTTTCTCTTGGACAGTGCTGTTGTAGATATTGTCAAGTGAGATCTTTAGTAATTGAATCTTCCGGCTCAGGAAAACTGAAAAAAAGCAACTAAAATTTAGAATATGCTATAAAATAATAACTCCGATTAGAGGTCAGATGTCTAGGCTCTCCTACTTTTCCATCGGCCTCACAGGCTGGGGGCAGTGGGGTGGACATGATGCTTTTCTTTGAGCAGATGCACAGTTTTACTCTTTGGAAGTCTGCATAAAACCTTGGCAAGGACAGCACCCCACTGCTTCCAACAGAGACCGTCAGAGGCAGCCTGTGGGAGTGGTTCTCAAGCTTCCTAACACTGTGACCATTTAATACAGCTCCTCAGGTTGTGGTGACCCAACCATAAAATTATTTTTGTTGCTACTTTACAACTCTAAGTCTGCTATGGTTATGAATCATAATGTAAATATCTGATATGCAGGATATCTGATGTGTGATCCTTGTGAAAGGGTCATTCAACCCCCCAAAAGGTCACGACCCACAGACTGAGAACCGTTGATCTAGACTGAGACTAAATTCTGTCTACTTTGCCACCTAAAAAACACCTTTGTATTGGGAGAACCTAATTTCCACCCTACGTCTTTAGATGTGGATTTAGATACATGGCCATACGTGTTATGTCTCTCCATTCGAAGATAAATGGACCCCCACCTCAACCACCCGACTTGTTTCTTCCGGTTTATTGGCTATTTCTTTCCTGAATTCCCCATTGTACCCATAGATTAGAGCAAGCACCAGCTTGGGTCCCTGTCACTCTGCCTTAGATATAGTGGCTTCTGTGTACTGCAGACTGACTTGACATGGGACCCTCCTATCCCTCTCCTGGCCTTCAGAATGTTGTGATCACATGCCACAAAAGTTGTCTCCAAAAGTTTGAAAGAAGAAATAAGATCTGAGACATCTTACTCATTAGTCTTTGATACAAGCATATATAATTTTAAAATGTGGTCGCAGATACTCTTTTGCTTCAACTGATATAGTTTCAATAAAATTTTAAGAAGATGGTTTTGGGATGAAGACTGTAGGGATGGAAAAAGTTTTAAGCACCTAGATTCTTAAATGCTTATGTTTCAAACAATCCAACTTCAAAGTCAGCCATTCCTTAGTAAGTGCTGCCAGTGTGGAATAAGAAAAGAAAAAAACCTTAAATAGAAAATCCCCCTGTGTTCAGTGAACAGAGGGGTACTGTAGTTTGTTTTCTGAAGACGGCAGGATGTGGAGGTGGGGTGGGGGTGTTTGTTTTTATGAGGACTGCTTTGAAGAGCTCTTCTGAGGCCTTTCCAGAAGTGGCCAAGCAGGAGTTCTGGGTAAACACAAGCCTGTCTCAGCTGCAGTGACATTTATGCTTTCCTGATCTCTCGAAAGTGGACTTTGAACCTGAACAAGCTGAGAAATAATCCATACATTTGGTTTCAAATTTCTAGGAACTGTATAATAGGAACAATATATATAAACTTGAACATTATGTATATAATGTTTTATATTTTAATAAAAAACACGTTATATATACTATGCATAATATATACAAAAGTCCAAGTTTCTTAGTGTTTAACAAACTTTGAAAGGATCCTGGGATTTCACCTTCTGGGTGGAAGACAGCAGTGTCTGAGGTGTGGACTGTGGGAAGGCTAGGAGGGCTGCACTTACGCCATTTTCTGGTTGGTCTCAGGTATTGATGGAGGCTGTAACAGCATTACCCAGCGCTAGGAGAGGAATCAAAGAGGCCTTGACTCACTCCTCAGTTTGCCCGCTGTGAGATTTGAGATTTAGCTACCTACTCTGGCCCCATGAACTTCATTTCCCCTGATCCTTAAGAAGGAATATGGCTGCCAATATGGCTCCCAACCTCTCATCTCAAGTGGCAGTGGTCTCAGCCCTCCAAAATCAGCAGAATCAGGTGGCGTGAACTGAAGAATCCAGTCTCCAGGGATGTTGCACAGGCCAGTTTCACCTTCCTTACGATAGCTCTGCCTTGGAGGTTCACACCCTAGAGTGAGGCTACAATGATAAATGAGTCCATCACTCTACAGTTTTCCACCCCCACCCTATAATCCAGAAAAGCAAGCATCTATTTTATTGAAAATGTTTGTTGCCACAACAAGAGCTTTCTCTTTTAATTGTAGATTTTTCTTTGGATAGGAAGTCCTTTCACCTTATCAAATCAGGGCTAGGAGGATGGTCAGCTCTCAAGTGCTTGGCATGCAAGCATGAGGACTTGAGTTTGAACTCACTGAGCTTTTGTAAAGCCAGATATGGTAGCAGAGATCTGTAATTTCGGCATTCTACAGAGAGATGGGAGGTGGAGACAGGACAGTCCCTGCAAGCTCCTGGACCAACTAGCCTGGCGTGCCCTGAAGCAAACAACAGAGGGACCCTATTTCAAACAAGGTCCGAGGAAGGCAAGACTGACACTCAAGGTTGTCCTCTTTCCATAGACATATGCCATGGCGTATGTGCACATGCGCGTATGCACAAGAGCACAAACACACAAATCAGGGCACTAGGGAGATGGCTGCATGGTAAAGTGTCTGCCACAGAAGCACACAGTCCTGAGTTTGGACCCTCACCTTTCATGTAAAAGCCAGGCATGAGTGAGTGCCTTTAACCTCAGCCCTGGGAGATCAGTGTCGGGGTGGAGGAATACAGAGAGATCCCAGGAGCCCCCTAGCTAGCTAATACAGCTGAAATGGCCAGCTCCAGGTTCAGCGACAGACCCCGTCACCCAGAAAGGAAGTGGAGAGCAATAGAGGCCGGAACTTGACATTGGCCTGTTGCAGTCTCCTGCTTGCACATGTGAATACAACGCACACATACATGGACACATTGTGTACCTGCACACATCAAAAGAATGTTAAAGATATGTACCCTGGGCTGGTAAGGTGGCTCAGCGCTATGCAAGTCTGACAACTTGAGTTTAGTCATCAGACCTACATATAGGTGCAAGGAGGGAACCAGCTCCACAAGTCATCCTCTGGCCTCGACATATACACCAAAACATGCATGTCCACTCTGCCACCACCACCACACACCACATACACAGACACATAATAAACAATTACTATTAAAAAACTATATGCACCTTTATTTACTTCATCCAACACCATTTCCGTTTGCTTCATATCCCCCCCTTCCATATAAGAAACCATTTTAAAGCCACATTAAAAATGTTTTAAAACCACATTTGTAAACTATTCAAACACGACTCTTCCAGGGTACCAAGCCAGTGTTTCTTTGGGCATACATAAACAGAACCAAATGTATTTCTTAATCCTGTTTTTTATGTCTCACTCAGCAGGTAGCATGTTGTGGGGATTGTTTTGCCCCTTGATATTTTTACTTATGAAATTCTAGAGAGCTTTTGTCAGTGCCTTTATCTTTTTCTTTACCTTATAGCTGCATAATGTTCCATGATATGCCACTCATTTATTTCTTTGTATTTTTTTTTTCAGTTTTTTGCTTTTATGACCAGTTCAATGAAGGGTTTCTGAACAGAGATTTCTGTGTTCAGCCTTGTTCCTACTAGTCACTTGGGTGTACACAGCTGCCTGAAGGGTTTATAACATAACATAACATAACATAACATAACATAACATAACATAACATAACATAACATAACATAACATAACATAACAGTAGGCATAGATGTCCATGTAAGTGCTTTGAGAGAGAGAAAACCCAAGGACCAGCGTGGCTTGATAGGCTTAAGGATGCAGTAGTAGCACACACTTCTAGGGGCAACCAACAATTCTATGATTGGATTGAAAACACACTCAACAAGAGAGACCAGGCCTTATCCTGGAAAACAAGCTAACAGTTCATCGGTAGTAAAGTCATGGTTATTGGAGGAGAATCTACAACAACATAATCTCTGGCAATAATCTGTAAACATCTGCCATTACACAAATAAGTGTAGAGTTGTGGGTTATTAATATTTATTATTGATTTATCTTTTAGTTAAGCAATGGCTATTCCTAAACCAGCTGTATATCCAAATCAGTACAGAGACTAGGAATTATTTAATTAACCTAGAGCACAATGCTGGGCAATAGTTACTCCATCCTAAACCTCCAAGCCTGCATAGTTTCCTACCATTCAGATTTCCCACATTATATTTGCTTTTAGTCATATCTTAGGTTTGTTCATCCCTCCTCCTGGTTCCAAGTCCTCTCCTGCCAATCTCTGCTCTCTTCCTCCTCCCACTAGCTTCCTTCTCCTCCCCTCCGGACCAGGATGTCCCACCAGATTCTTTCCATTGCTCAGCCTTGTGGATGGTTGTTTTACTAATAATACAGAGAACAAATGGTGTCATGTTTACACAAATTTGAGACAGGTGATGCTTAGAATAAACATCACAATGCAATGTCTGGATTGAAATCAAATAGTGGGGTAGAGAAACCAGCATTTGAATGAACAAGGGTAAACTGTATACATTCCACAAGGACAGTATGCCAACAGTGTAGTCTTCACTTCTCATCAAGGAAATTTCTCTTTAGAACAGATGGAGACCACTACAGAAAACTACAGCCAATCAAAATGCAGACTTGTGGGCCCAATCCTAATGGATACATCTACAAGACACTCCTGAAGCTAAAGCTCAGGGAATTTTGCAGAAGAGGGAGCAGAAAAATTGTAAGATCCAGAGGATCAGAGAATATGCCATAAGATTATCTCCTAGTAATATCAGAAATTACATCTGTAAAATCTGACCAATATGACTGACTGCCTAAATATTAACTAAACAAAGATGACAATAAACATGGCAAACTGTATAGGGAAAAGCCCATGTGACCTCAAACCTACACCTACAGAAGGAACTACAGACAGCTGGGAATGGGAGAAGAGGTCTTCCCCAAGGAAGAGTACACTGCCTTGCTGTCCAGTGCCAAATGGTCAGCCCTGAAAACATATTTCAAGTAGCATTTTACAGATTGAACAGGTTACATTTAGAAGTACATATATATATTTAGAAGGTTATGTTTAGAAGTCATATATCTGTATTTCATTTATAGATATACATACATTTATATTACATACAAACGCACGTGTGTAGACATGCACATATATGTATATATATGCATGCCAGAACATTTAAAAAGAGGCCATGAATTTGAAGGAGAGTGGGGAGGAGCATATGAGAGGAATTAGAGGGAGGAAAGGGAAGGGAGAAATGTTGCAATTAAATTATAATCCCAAAAATAAATATAATAAAATAAAATAAAATAAAATAAAATAAAATAAAATAAAATAAAATAAAATAAAATAAAATAAAGGAAAAAAAAAAGGGAACCAGCAGAGCATGGTGTCACACACCAGTAATCCCAGGACTCAGGCCACTGAGACAGGAGGATTGAAAGTTCAAGATTAATCTGGGATACATAGCGAGTTTGAGGCCAGCCTGAGTGAGTCCATCTTAAAAAGCCTACAAGCAGATGAGCAAAACTGTATACACACACACACACACACACACACACACACACACACACACACACAATATATAAAAGCAGAAGGGGGTACACAGAGGAGAGGAGACAAGGAAGGGGTCTAAAAGGAAGGGAAGAGAGGGTAACAAGAGAGAGAAATGGATGAGGGGGAAAAAAGACAAACTATTGCATATTTTCTTCTTCCTGGGTTCTGACCTCAAATGCATAAAGAAGCACACACACATGTATACGTGGCATGAAATAATGAGCCTGCATGAGGGGAGAGAGGGAACCAGTGGGAAGATGGAGGAAGGGAGAATGGAAAAGGTGGTAGGGGCTGACCATGAGCAGAAGACGGAGGAAGGGAGAATGGAAAAGGTGGTGGGGGCTGACCATGAGCAGAAGACAATAATGTATGTAAATGAAACTGTCACGATAAGACTCATTGTTTTATATGTAAATTTTCAAAATTTATTAAAAGAATCAACTAAGAGGCAACTGTTTCATCTATCATTTCCAAATAATTACCACAATCCCTTCTTCCTCTTTGTTCCAGATGATTCAGGAAGCAGTGCTGGGAAGGGTGCTCCTCTGGGGGAGCCTCACAGGGCCATTCTGGAGAAGGGCCAGAAAGGTGTATCCTGCACGGCATGCTGTTTCATTCTTTGCAAACATGTAAATGCCCAGAACAGAATACTGTGGACTCGTTCTTTTTTTGTCTGTGGGCTGCACCCCACCTTTCACAGCTCAGGGAAGTGCTGTTTGCTATCTTGGTTTGGTTTTGGCCTGGGTCTTTGTATATGTTCACGTGATTTTTGTTTCTTTGTTTTTTTGTTTTAATATAAGAATGGAAAGACCTGATTGCTTTCCAAAGTAGGAACCACCCAATTTCTGTTCTACTTTTTTTTTTCATATCCTGAGACAAAGCAGATACAGGACATAACGGTCTCCTTAATGTCCATTAACTTATTTCTCCCCGTAAACTTAGTTTCTAATTAGCAGGTGGTTTAACATACAATCCGATGCTGCAGTCTTATCCCTGTAAAAGAGTAAAAACAAAAAATGGCCTCACCCTCTTCATCTGGAAGTCCCTGTGAATGTAAAAATTATATATGCAGTGTGGCTAAACCAATTAAAACTTTTATCATAAAAATTTAAACACGTGAAAAATGATACTTTTTAGATATAAATTTCTGCCTATAAAAGACATTTTAAGCAGGCACTGTTACATTTGATAAATTGTGTGGAGCTTCCACTTCAGCCTCAGGGGTATGTTCAAAAATTTCGGATATTTTGAAGGAGCAGCATGGGAATGGCCAGAAAGACTATTGGTGTTGGTTTAATTTTATCAGCTTGACCTGGCTGTAAGGAAATAGTGCTACTCACACCCGTTCTCATTTAGAGACGGTTGGGCAGAGCTCCAAACTCCGAAAGCCATTTAAGATCACTCACAGAAGAATTCTTTCACAGTTTGGGAGGTGTTTGATAGCAATCTCCTTAGGTAACAAGCATTGGATGGTGGGTGTTTTCCTAGCAGAGGTTTTACAATACTTTGCTGCTGTTTCTGTTGTTATTAATTTTAGTTAACACGAATCTGTGAATGGGCCTCTTCTTTTACCAACTGTTTAAGATCGGAAGGTATGATACCACCAATTCTTTTCTTGCCCTATATCTACATTAGCAGAAACCCCAAAGAAACATACAAATAATAGATATCTATTCATTTAAAATCTTCCTCAGGCCATAATAAACAACTCAAATGCGGGTGAGCTGATCGGAACACAGGGTTCAGAATGACCAAGCATGCTGCTAGTTGCAAAACACAGATCTACATTACCTTAATCACCTAACTACTGATATGAATATCTCCTTTCTGTAGTACACTCTCGAATCTGTGTAAATGCTTCAGAATATTCCTCAAGGCAAAAAGGCTCCCATCTTAGAAAACATGAAAATGTAAGTTCTATTGGTTTCTTAAGTCATGAATGTAGATAGATATTCTGTGTTCGAGTGTGGGTTGAAGGACGTTTGAAAGTGAATAGTAACCCCGCACCATCCTTTCTGTGAGCTTAGGCAAATGAGGTCAGCCCCCAACAACTCAGGAGTCTCTCTCCTCTCTTCCTCCTTCTTCCTCTCTCTCCTCTCCCTTTATCTCTCTCTTTTCTCTTCTCTCTCTCTCTCTCCCGCCTCTCTCACCATGAGTCACTTTCAATCTGGAACACATCGCTGAACACTTGATTAAGCTCTGCCCTACACTGAACTAGCCTTTTGGCTCTGCATAAAGCTGGATTTCTTCTGGAGTCTCTGAGGTTTCCAAAACTAAACTACTTGATGATGTGTCCTGCATGATAAGCAAAGGAAGCACACAGACAGTACTGGTCACTTGCTGGCAAAGGACGGTAGTTTTCAATGGTCTATAGCCAAGGTAAGGAAGATCAAGAGAACCAGTATGCAGCGCACTACAGCTTGAGTCACTGTGGTTGACTTTTGAGTTAGGCACACTGGCATTGTAAACTGAACCCTAACTTTCTACCCTTCTGTCTGAGGAGACATTGATGCACCCTTGGGGTTCACCCTTTCTTCTCTACCCACTTGTCAGCCAACGTTCTCAGGTCTCCTACCTAGAGAATAACCAGAACCCAAGTTTATTAGTCAGGTTTCTGTTGCTAAAAAGTACTTGAGATAAACCTAAAAGGTGGACATTTTTATTTCAGCTCATAGCTCCAGAGGTTTCAACCCTTATTCTAAGGCTCCCTTACTCTGAGGCCTGTGGTAAGACAGGAGATTATGATGTGGGAGCACATGATGGAACAAAGCTGCTCACCTCCTGGTGCCTGAAACACAGAGGAAGCTCTTGGATCCCAGTATCTCCTTCAGGACCATACTCCAAAAACCTAACTTCCTTCCATTAGGTCCCATCTCCTAGAGGTTCCATAACTCCCCGGGTTGGTGACCAAGCCTTTCACAAATGGTCTTTGGAGGACATTCTGGAGTAAAACTAGCACTTGGTTTCTGCATTTCATTCCCTTGAGACTTAAGCATTAATGTATTAGTTGAGCCAACATTACACACCCTCCCCCAAATTTGAGCACCCTGACCTCACCCAGGGATCCTTAATCAATTAGAACTCAATTTGTTTCATTTTGGAGCCATTTTTTTGATAGCATCTCTCTTCCTCTATGGTCACAGCATGGAGGGATGTTTATATGATTGAAATCCTAAAAGTCTTTAATATTATTTCCAATTAACAGAGACAAATTCTTCCTGCCAAGCAAAACTCTTTCTGCTTTCAGTTAACTGAAAAAACAAAACAAAGTATCTTAGAGTTTCTATTGCTGTGATAAAACATCATGACCAAAAGCAATGCAGAGAGGGAAAGACTGAGTTCATCTTACACTTCTAGGTAATAGTCCATCACTGAGGGACATCAGTGCAGGAACTCAAGCAGAGCAGAAACCTGGAGGCAGGAACTGAAGCAGAGGTCATGGGGGAATGCTGCTTACTGGCTTGCTCCCCATGGCTTGCCCAGTCTGCATTCTTACACCTTTCAGGACCACCTGTACTGCCGACAGCACGCTATGTCAATCATTAATCAAGAAAATGCCCCACAGGTTTCCCACAAATCAATGTGGTCGGGAGAGTTCTCAATTGAGTTCCTTCTTCTCAAATGACTCTGGCTTGTTCACGTTGACAAAAGGCTAGCCAGGACAGAGTAAAGAAGCCTCTGGGGCCTTGAGAGGCACAGGATACACACCCATTCAGCATCCGGAGTGGAGTGCAGAGCGGCTCTGCCAGATTCTTCTCATGGGACAATCTGAAATGGGGCTGCAGAACCCGGAGTCTTCAACCCAGGCAACGTACACACATTTTGTAATGAATGAATTGATTGATTGATTTTAATCTTCTCCCCATCATTCTACCCGTTAGGGTAGAAATGTTTATTAAGTGAATAGAGGACTTGACTTTTTTGTTAGTCACTTTGCCTTTTTTCCAAACCAAAAGAAAAGAAAAGAAAAAAGAAAAATTGGCTTTAACTCACAGTGCTTTCTTATGTAACAAAAAAAGTCAAGCAAAGGACATGCGTTGGTTCTGCTTGCACTGGGCAGGCTGCCTGTGTGATTACAGGCACTGGGAGCTGGCGGTTCTTTGTTCCCTGAGGATTATCATGTAATTCCTCCTCAATGTTAAGCCTTTTTCTATGCAGAGAGTGACTCTCTCTGGGCAAGTCGGTGTGAATTCTGATCCATTTTTGATATTCATCAAGGGTTAAATAAATCTTAATGACTTATGTTAAAAATGTTGAAGAGGTGGCAAGAATCCCCAAACCAACTCTCCTGGTTAGCTATGGATAACTCACCCAGCCTGTCTGTAAAATGATGGGGATTGATCCTATAGGATTTTTAACATCCCCTCCAGCTCATAACTTTCCCAGCTTTATAATAAATCCTGGTAGACTTTTAGCCACTAGTTTGAAATCTATAAACCAAATAAGTTATTCTAGAAATCCCTCAACAGTCCCAGTTACAATTAGAATACTAGGCTTGATAGGAAGCAGCATTCCTCTCCTATAAATAAATACATGCTGGCAGAGGTGCAAACAGTTCAGTGAAAGGAGGCTTTCCTATATTAATATTTCCCAAAGTTTACATGCTAGGATACTGTCCTATTGCATTCACAATGCAGTTGTGCCCCAGTAAAGTTTATAAAATGTTTCTTTGTGATTTTGCATTTAGAACTTAAGCAAAGCTTACCTAATCCATTTAGTTGTTTTAAATCTACAGTAGTGCCCTCAAGTTTTTATATTTAGTGGTAAGTTTAATTTGTTTGTTCGTTTTGTTTTTTGAGACAGGATCTCTCTATATACTCCCGCCTGTCCTGGAACTCACTATGTAAATCAGGCTGGCCTCCAGAAATCTCTCCGCCTCCTGAGGGCTGGGATTAAAAACATGTACCAACATGGCCAGCAAATTTAATTATTTTTAAAAGATTATTATATTATATAATTTATATAATAATAATTACTATTATTATTATGTGTGGACGTGTGTGTATCTGTATGTGAGTATAAGCATGTGAGCGCAGGTGCCTGTGGAAGCCAGAAGCATTAGATCTCCTAGCACTGGAGTTAGAGACAGTTGTAAGCTACCTGGTGTGGGTACTGGAAACCAAACTTCCAGGCCTCTGGACGAGCAGGAAGTGTTTTTGACTGTTGAGCCATCTCTTCAGTCCCAGCCATAAAGTTTAGAAGTCCATATTGTTTACCTTAGGAAATATTAAAGAATATAGGTTTAGATGGTTGTTTAGAATCAGATTTAACATCTTTGACAAGAAAACCACATGACAAATTTCTTAACATGTTTATGCTGTTATTTTTAACATTGTCTTCATTATAACTTTAATATAAGATTCAACATTAAGGAAATGACTAGGATATAAATAGAAGGTGCTCCAAAATGCTACCTTCCCAAAATGGCTACTACTCATGTGTACATGCCCTTAAATTTTCCCCATGCATGTAACAGAAATTAAATTATTTCCATATTATCTTCCTTGTGTGCTCCGTTAGTCATTGCGGTATCTTGGAACACTTTCAGTAAGCATATGCATACTCTACTGCAGCCTTTCAATAGGTTGTTTTCAGCTCGCTGTTTGGATCCACAAGGTGACCATGATCCATATACATTTGTCTTTGTGAACTCGCCTCTAGCTTGTATCAGCATAATTACAATATAGCAATCGATTTTAATAGATATTGACTGCAAGGGCTAGAGAGTTGGCTCAGCAGTTAAGAGCATTGAGTGCGCTTCCATAGGTCCTGAGTTCAATTCCCAGCAACCACATGGTGGCCCACAACCATCTGTAATAGAATCCGATTCCCTGCATGAAGACAGAGCACTCATATACATAAGATGAATAAATAAATCTAAAACAATAGATACTGATAACAAAACATATCAGTTAACACCTTCACCATACTACACGAGAGGAGCTGTCTTCTAACGTCTTACCTTGGGCTCTCTTCCTCTTGACGTCTTCTTTTTCCTTTAAGACACTTCCTGTGTAGCTGAGGATGATCTTGAGCCGGACCCTTCTGCTGTACCTCCCAAGTGCTGGGGTCACAGGCATCTGCCACTACGCTGGACTTGTTTCTACTTTTCCTCACTTTTTTAAGGTTTACCTTTACTTTTATTTATTTTGTATGTGTGGTTGTGTGGATGAGTGCATGTTCCATGCTGAATATCTGGAGGACTGAGGACAACTTGCAGTTCTCCCCTTCCATTCTGTGTTCCGGGAGTTGAACTCAGACCACCAGGCTTGGTGATGAGTGCCTTAACTCGCCAGGCCATTTCTTGGCTCTCTTTCTGCTCTTGAATCTGTGCCAATTAGAAGTGAAAATTGCTATCTCATCAACATTTGAACTTGACTTTTTAAACTCTGAATGAGGTGGAGCATATTTTCATACATCTATTTCCTGTTTTTTGTTCCTTATCCTGAACTGTGTGTATCTTTTGTGTATTTTCCTGTGGTGTGATGTTTCCTTTATTGGTTTCTAAGACTCACTTTTTTTTTTTATCATTTTAAGTATTTTACAATGAATGTTTATGATTTTTTCATTTTTCTTTATTTTATTATTTATTACAGTGTATTCACTTTGTATCCCAGCTGTAGACCACTCCCTCCTCTTCTCCCAGTCCCACCCTCCCTCTCTCTTTCCCTCCTTTGTCCCTCCCCTAGTCCACTGATAGAGGAGGTCCTCCTCCCCTACTATCTGACCCTAGCCTATCAGTCTCCTCAGCAGTGTCTGGATCCTCTTTCTCTGTGGCCTTGTCAGGCCACCTCACCAGGGGGAGTTGCTCTAAGAGCAGGCAACCAAGTTTATGTCAGTGATTGCCCCTGTTCCCCTTACTGGGGAACCCCCATCCAGACTGAGCTGCCATGGGCTACGTCTGAGCAGGGGGTCTAGGTATTTTCTATGCATGGTCCTTGGTTGATTCATCAGTCTCTGCAGGTCCCCCTTGCCCAGATTTTTTGGCTCTATTGGTCCCCTCCAGATCTTTCTATCTCCCCTTCTTCCATAAGATTCTTTGCACTCTGCCCAAAGTTTGGCTATGAGCTAAGACTCACTTTTATATTACAAAAATTAGCCATTTCTTTTCCATGTGGGTAATTATTATTTTACCCAATTAATTGGAACTCAAACATCTTGTGAAATGTGTTTTAAAGAATATGTCAAACTTAAGAAAAGCCATGTTCAGACCTGCTCTTTGAACCTCCCACATAAGAAACAGGGTCAGAGCACCAGCTGGATTTCAATCTCCTTGTAACAATAAAGCATGTTATTTGCTTAGACACTTTGCGCATTGACAGTTTCTTAATGGCAGCTAGAAAGCTGTGCTGTCAGATTTACAGTGGGCCCAACTTCAGTCTATAAAAGCCTTCCCAAAGATTCTTTTGTTTTTATTTTGTATTGTGTTCTTTTCTCACAGTTTGGATTTTATCATTGCAATGCCTCTGACCAAGAGAGTTGGTTTCAGAACTGGAGAGATGGCTCAGTAGTTAAGAGTACTGGCCGGCAGGGCTTAGGGGAGCATGCCTGTAATCCCAGCACTCGGGGAGGCAGAGGCAGGTGGATCTCTGTGAGTTTGAGGCCAGCCTGGTCTAAGAGTGGGTTGCCAGACAGCCAAGGCTACACAAAGAAACTCTGTCTTGAAAAACAAAAAACAAAAAACAAAAACAAACAAACAAAAAACAGTGGTTGCTCTTGTATAGGACTCAGGTTCAGTTCCCAGCCCCCACGTGGGGCCTCCTAGCTCTCTCTGTGACTGCAGTTGCAGGTGATCCAATGCCTCCTCTGGCCTCTGTGGATGCCAGACAAGCATGTGGTATACTGACATACATGTAGGTAAAACACTCAGTGTGGAGAGCTGCTTGTTTGTCAGGCTGCTTTGTTATTTAGTTTTCAGGGAATAACATGTTTTTACCCTGGCCTTCACCTGGAGACAGAGATAAGCAAGATGTTTTGCCAAGTTCCTTCCTTTTCTTTGTGTGAGGATCACACAGACAGGTGGTTGAGGAAAACAAGTTTGACTTCTGGATGAACCCTTTCACATATTGAGGTGCTTTGCTCTGACTAAAGAAAAGGTATTGTGGAATAAACCAGGTGCTACAGTTTCTACTGACAGCCCTCTCGAGTCTCATGTGTTATTTTCTTTTAATCCTCACTCCCCACTCAGGAACTGTTCAACCAGTGGGCTCCAGCAACTCAGAAACATAAAAGAAAATGAGACAAATCTTTTTTTAAAGGGTAGTTGGCTCCAGAGAGCTGTGTATTTGGCTATAGTGAATTATGTTCAGCAGTTTTTGCATGATCCTTAATCATTTATCCTGGGAGCTGGATGTGCTGGCTCTGTGCCTAGTACAAAAATTAAAGATTATTTAACTGGATGCACAAGGTCCATCACCACCAGCTCAGTCTATGTCACATGATTAAGCTTTCTTGCCTTCTCCAAGTGCTGCCCTTACTCTTTAGGTCCAAATGTAATGCAGTTCTTTCTTGTTAAATATATTGACTATTCTACAGACACAAACAGAAGGAAAAGGCCTTTGACAATTTTGATACTCTAGAGCTGTGTTTGCAAGAAAACTACAAAACATTGTTTGCAATAATAAAGCATTTTTATATATTGTTTTGAGAGAATTATATTTCTGCAGAATTTTATTTCATTTATGTCCATGTTCCATGAGCATGCAAATCAGATATCCATGTAACATTGCCAAATATAGCCAAGAGATAGGAAGTAAAAGAAACAAATATAACCAAGAAGGATATTAACACTCTCTGGATATAGAAAAAAGTATAAAATCAACCACACAATGGTGCTAGGCAGAAGTAGGTTAAGTCTTTTTAAGCCTATGAGCCATCTCAGGTCTTAAAAGTTTGGCTGACTACCCAAGCATAAACGTATATTCAAAGAAAAAAAAAACTCATTTGTTATTTTTGTTTTGTTTTTTTATGATGTTTTGTTTTGAGACAGGGCCTCAAACTCACTCTGAAGACTTTGAACTCCTGATCATTCTGCCTCCCCCTCTCAAGTGCTAGAATTATTGGGGTGGAACACCATGCCAGGATCATATACAGAATTTGTAGAAGGAAACAGAAGTTGTCAGCTTACAACTGTTATAGCTGTTACATAAAATGGCAACATGAGTTTTGTTCCACCATTGATGGTTTTTCCCACCTGAATAATGGAATAAAAACACCACCACCACTCCCAGGCTGAATTCAGACTTAACATTCCCTACTTTAGCCTCCTGAGTGCTGTAATTATAGGAGTATACCCCCAAGCCTAGCGCCCTCTAATTTTGAAGTGTTCATAGTAGATCTGCTTCAAGGCTGTTATGAAGCAAGCTAATCTGACTTTGTTGGGACAGAGACTTCCATCTCCACTCAATTTGTTAAGATACAGCTGAAATATTTCAATAAGCGACAACAGGAAACAGTTATGCAAACAGCAAAGGTACCTTTGGGGTGGAATCAAAACTTTCCCTTCGTAGGACATAAACAAACAGTACTTCTGATATGACAGAGAATGTGGTTTATTGTGCCACTGATACACTCATTGAAATTGGGTCTCATGGATGAAACACATTGACTCTCATGCCATAGCATAGCTGTCCAACCAATCCTCTTCAGAAACAGAAAGTTTAGAAAACAGTTCAGTTGCTTCATAGGCACACACAGATAGATGCTTACCATGCTCTGTCCCATACCCTGGAGTCACACACATGCACCTGTGCTACCCAGCAAGCACCATGCCAGCTCATGCACCACAAGCATATTCAACCAAAAATTGTATGCGAGCATCTCAGTATTTTCTAAATCTGTGTATTCGCTGGAGATTTTTGCTGAATTTTCACAGTCAGACTTGCTCTTTCTTCCACCCACCTACATTTCGTGTGCCTCCCCCCAAGCACACGAAAACTACTTCACTTCACATTCTTTGGGTTTGAGTTCGTTTGCTGTGATTACTTAATTTGCTTTTCATACTTTGCAGAGGAATTTAAACAGCTGAGATATTTAACTCTTGAAAAAACAGTTACCAGTCACACATAGCAACTATCTCCTTTAAGAAATGTCATAAAGATGCTTACGATTTATTACTGGGCTTGTGTATCACAATATGAAAACCAACCCACACACCATGTCCTATGCCAAATAGGACCTTAGAAAAGACAGGCATGATTCATAACAGTAAAAGCAGCACACAGGTTGATATGGTGCCATTGCTGTAGTATATAAACCCATGTATACATTCAGAAGCTCCAAATTTCAGAAATAGCTAGGCATCATTTCATGACTGACTCCAGAACACAAGGCTATTGGCCATGAGCAAAAGGAAACTCTAATGTAAAGGCTTTATTAGAAATAGTTGCCACTGGGATTTCATTGCTGTCACTCATGAGCTCTGGAAAATGGCTGTACAAACAGCCTTGCAACAGAGATATAATGAACTTGTGGAAGAAATCCCTAACATCCTACATGGAAGCACAGGCTGAATAACAATTAGATTGAGTGGACATATTCTGAGATGAGAGGGAGTGGACAAAGCCTGTCTGCTCTTTGAACCACACTCTGACAGAAAGACTCTCCGGATTCTGACTGCTGTCGGAAACCACACAGGGAGACTCTCGTTTTCCTTAGCTTAGGGCTTCCTTAACAGAACGTAAAATGAAAACATCTTAGAATGATGTAATATGGCACCCTCTTCCTATTTGTTGCTGTGACTCAGGAACAGGCAGTTTCTGAGATGAAATGCGTCTGCGGGGCAGGAGGAGGAAGCACCTGTGTGCAGTGGGTTCTGGAGGAGACAATGCTACTACTGTAGGTGAGGATCTGTGGGCTTGATGCCTACCGCTTCGGGTTCTCCATAGGTTTCTGTCCCAAGGGCAGCTCTGAGGTCCAGGCTGCAGGCGGTGACCCCCAGAAGTGAGCTGTTGGGTTCTGAGAAGAAGACAGCTGTTAGTCTTCAGAGACAGAGTTGTGAAAGAACTGCCCTCGCTGCTCAAAGGCTGCACTTTTGTAGCTCTTTGTGGCAAGTACTCTCTTATGGAGGCTCAGACCTCTGCAGGCATTTACAGAATTGTTAATTCCCAAACCCAGCCCAGTCTGAAGAGGCTGCCAGTGTTCAGGGCTGCAGAAACTCCTCCACAGCGAGGAACAGCAATCCCTGGACCTAAAGAGAGGAGCCAGGAGCCCTGGCCAATTCCTCACTCTCTGCCACCACTGAGTCCCTGCCCAGAAATGTAAGATTTTTTTTTTCTCTTCACCTTTCTGAGTGGCTCTCAAAGCCCTTTACAGAGAAGAATCAAGGTTATCCCAGGACAGAGCTCTTAGTTCATATCCATCAGATTATACTTGGCTAAAGTAAGCTGCAGTTGGAAGCAGGAACAGGCCAAATGCTTCCTATGAAGGCCAGGGTTTATTTGTAATCACAGGATGAGACTGGAGAATGAAGGCGACCTCAGGCTCTGACATGGCAGCAGTGGCCTTGCTGGGACCTGAGCACTGCATGTCCTGTTTCCTTTAGCCAGCTGGAGGGCCGTGAGTACCAGGAGGAGGCTATGGCAAGCCACAGGTACAATTTAGAGTGGGCCACAGGTCTATTTCATTATTGATAACAACATTTGGAGACAGACACCATTAGAATCCTTTCGCCTGACAGCAGGGAAAGCCAAGGCCCAAAGAAATCCTTGCCTAACGCCACAAGGCAGTAATTACAGTCAGGTTAGTTAGTTAGTGATAAGTGTTATTGTGATTATTCTCAATCTGCTGACAAGGAAACAGAGTTTCAGTTGTCCAAATATTCAAGTTCACGCGGTGTGACAGGGTGTGGTCGCCTCCCTTTAACATTTGGGGGCCTCGACCAAGGCCATAGTGTATAAAAGCATGAATATGCAAAAGATACATATGAAGCTAATATTTAAATGTGCCCTGACTTTCCTACATTGACAGATAAACTTTTGTAAAGGCCTGGAAATCCAATTCAAAAGAATTTTCGGATGCCTCCGTGTAAATGGTAACTAGGCAGGGAACCTAGAGCCAAGCCCCTGGCCTAGGCGACTTCTCTCACGGATCTTGCTCTCAGGTACTGTTGGTCGCCGCCAACAGCTAACCCCAGGCTATCCCCAAAGCCAGTGGACCCAAGTCTTCCGGAATAAGAATTCAGGAAGAAAGGGGGATTGTTGTCATTACACAGGGAATTCTGGTCCCTGACCTGGACCCTGAGTCTTGAAAGGGAGATACGGGCTCCACAGGGATATTCTTTGAGGTGATTCTACTTGAAGCTTCCAGGAAGGTCAGAGTGGTACCCCAGGGGATCAATGGAAAGCCACATCAGAGGGTATAGGGTGAGAGTAAAGGCTTTTTTCATGTCTCAAGTCCAACACCCTTGCTCCAGAGAACTCCTTCCCTGTTACTCCTGTCTGAGCCACCTCCCACGGTTTTCAGGGTATTGAAGTGTGTAGAGGCAGCTATGGAAGGCAGGGAATTCTAAGAGTGGGGGCAGGGTTGGGAAGGGAGGGAGCCGGAGATATTTCCCTTCTCCCACCCACACACTTCCTCTTTCCCACTGGGCCCTGCCTGGGGTCAGGGCTGCACAAACAGCATCAGAATAGATCCAAGTCAGGCCACACCCTTTCCTTGTTTACAGGCACAAAGAGAGCAGAGAATAGGAGCCGCCCTGAAATGATTCTTCCAGGAACCATTAATTCTTTAACCTGGAAATGAAGACTTTTTAAAGATGGGCTGGCCCAGAGAGAAGCCCTTTCTTCCACAAAATTTTAGAGAAACAAGGGGCCTGTCTACGTGGCCAGCCTGTCTCTGCAGCCACTTCCTAGCACCTGGCGTGGACTGTTTACATGGGTTTAGGAGAGATCCTGTCGATCTGTCCAGGCTTCTAAATTTAGTTTTCATACATAAATACAATTTCCTGTGTTATCTATCATAATAAAAATGTTCCATGGGCTTAATTGTGTATTTGTTAATGTTCATATGAGTATCAACAGGAGGCACTGGGCAGTGCTGTGTCCAGTCCCACTAACTCCCAACTCCTGTCCTCCTCAGATGCCAATGCTGTGGCACAGGAGAGTAAAGAGAGACATTCTGTCTGCCCGAATACCAGAGCTTCAGAGTCCTGAAATGAAAACACAGTGCTCTGTCATGAAGGCTGGGCTAGCCTTGGACAGAGAATGATCAGATCAGCCAAGGAATTGGAACCGGAAAAGAGAATGTGGTCAAGAATGTGGTCAAGAACAGATCTTCCTTCCTTCTACCTCCTTTCCCCCTTCTTTCCCCTATTCTCTATCCTTTTCCTGTGACTTTCTTCTTCTTCCTCTTCCCTCTCCCCCTCACTCCCTTCCTCCTCTCCCTCACTTTCTCAACACTCTCCTACTCTTTAAATTCCCAGTGGCTTTCCAAGCAGCCCAGCCATCTGATTGGCTTGTTTTGAGTCAGGTGACCATGTTCTGTTTAGTCAACTGTGACTAAAGGTACTGGGTGACAAGCCCCACTCCCATCCTGTGGTGAGAGAGAAGTTCTCAACCAAGTGGGAGCGGGCCTGCACTCTGAAGAAGGGCCTAGCCTGTCTCATCACGCAGCATGTACTTATCATAGTTTTTGTTTGTTTTGTTTTGTTTTTATTTTCTTGGTTTTTTGAGACAGGGTTTTCCTGTGTAGCCTGGGCTGTCCTGGAACTAACTCACTCTGTAGACCAGGCTGGCCTCTAACTCACAGAGATCTGCCTCTATCTCCTGAGTGCTGAGTTTGAAGATGCATGCCACCACTGCCTGGCAAAAAACAAAACAACCACTTTTTTTTTTTTTTTTTTTTAATCACAACTGCTTCACTGTTCCCTCACAGATATTTCTCCGTAGATAATAAGCAGCCTAGGTCAGACCTCTGACCTGTGCTTCTGCAGTTCAAGCATAGCCTCACTGACAGAAAAATCATCAAGACAAATCCATACCATCCTACCTGCCTACCATCATCAAAGTCTCTTCTGGCTCCCTACAAAGAAGAAATATTGTGTGTAGAAGCCATCACGACAGCAGCTTATCTCTAGGCCCGGCTGAAGCTGTTTGGCACAGGCATAAAATACTGTATTGTGAGCCTGGCTTGCTCTTCAGGCTGTGAGCTGGGTCACAACTTACACCGCCCATTATGCAAAGACAATAGCCAGTTCTACCCTCTGGAAAAGCACAAAACTCTCAGTCCATAAATCCTATACTCTGATATCTGAGGAATTTCTGGCAGATCCATTAAGAAACACAGCCAATCTAGATGTTAGAGGAATGTCATGAGTTTGTAGCCAAGTGGGAGCACTAACACTTCACCCATATTCCAGAGGAGCACAGTCATTCTGCAGTGACTCTTTGGGGAGTAGGCAATATCACTATCACATGCTTTATGAAATGTGTAAATGTGTATCTGATTTCCCTGATATGTGAGTTTATGGGGAACAAAATGCTCATTGTAAACTAAATTTGTGCCAGATTTGCTTTCTCTTTCTTTTTCTTTTCTTACTTTCTTTCCTTTTCTTTCTTTCTTTTTTTTTTTTTTTTTTTTTTGAGGGGGGTGAATGGGTAGCAGGGTCTCAAGTATCCCGGCTTGGCTTTAAACTCCAATTCACTAAGTATCCCAGAATGACCTTGGACTCTTCTGGTCCTCCTGCCTGCCTTCACCTCCTAAGTGCTGCACCCAGCTAGTTTCCTTAACATGCGCGCGCGCACACACACACACACACACACACACACACACACACACACACACACACTTCTCTTACAAGACTGACTAAAGCCAAATTCTGTAGCAAAACCAAAATGTCCTCGCAGTGTGTCAAACCTGCTGTCTTGGACTTTGTGTAGACAAAGAGACCTCCTTCCTAACTCCCCTTCCCCACCCCCACACCATATATTTCTTAAAACATTTTGATCTTTTTTTTTTTTTCCCTCAATTTGGTTGTGTAGTTTAGTTGTGTATGAACTTTGTATATTACAACATCATGGTTTAGTGTCAGAACGTTGGCCACGTCTGGCTGTAGGCTAAATGTCATGACCCTTGTTATTCTTCATATTTATCGGGCATTTGTTATGTACAGGGTGTTGTCTTGATAAAGGACACAGTCTTTGTTTTAATGACAGTCTGGCAGCAAAGACAGCTCTGTAGACCAACGATAATATTTCAATGGATTAAAGACAAGTACACACAGGCTGTTGGTAGAAATAGAACAGTAAATGCCCAGAGTTGCGGGGCCGAAGGGAAATTACCGGTTACATCTTGGTAGAGAATGAAGCCCAACCTGCTTTTTCCTATTTAAAACTGTTAGCCACTAGATAAAGTGGGAGGAGTATTCAGGCCATGAGAGGTGGGGTCAGAAGGCCATGAGAAACATGATGCACTGTGAGTATTAATGGTGGCTTGTGGCAAAAATGGTGCTGGAAAAGGAGGACTGGGACTAGATCAGAGAGGGCGTTAGGCCAGACTGAAGGATTGGAATGTTCTAGAACAACATGGAGTCTATAGAATATTTTAAAGAAAACTTTTTATTGAGCTATAAAATATGTACTGAAACATGCACATAAGTATTCATTCAGCTCATTGAATTTTCATGAACTAAACACAGCTGTGTAGCCAGGGCTCAGATCATAGCAAGCATAACCAGGGTCCTCAAAGCTCCCTTCTGTTTCCTTCTCTCTCTTGTGGTCACTTCCTGACTTCTAACACTACAGATTTGTTTTGCCTGCTTTTGAACTTTAGCGAGAATTGTGTCTGGCTTCTATCAGTCAGCATTATGCTTATGAACTTTATTCCCGCTGTCATGTGGAAGGAGATGGAGTTCATTCAACTTCATAGTTGTATAATACCCTAGTGGATGAACATGTCATCATTTATCTGTTTTTGTTATGAACAAACATTTGCATTTTTCCAATTATGAATAGTTGTGTTGTGAATGTGCATATACATGTCTCTTAGAGAAGACACAAATGAATTTCTGCTATATAAAATACCTAGAAACCAAATCTGCTGGTCATAGACTAAGCATGTATTCGGCTTTATGAGAGTCTGCTATGTGACGGTTTTACAAAGTGATTTATTAACTTAAAGCCTCAGTATCACTATGAGAATTCTTGCCTTTCAATTTTCAACACTTAATATTACCTTTTGTTTATTAGCTATTCTAGTGTGTTTGGGGTGTTGTGTGTCCATATTTTATCTGTCTGTCTGTGCAGTTGTTCGAAATTTTGTTGTGGGGACTGGAGAGATGGCTCAGCAGTTAAGAGCATGCTGCTCTTCCAGAGGTCCTGAGTTCTATTTCCAGCAACCACATGGTGGCTCATAACCATCTATCCTGGGATCTGGTGTCCTCTTCTGGTGTGCAGGTATGCATGCAGATAGAATACTCATATATGCAAAATAAATAAATCTTAAAAAATTAAATTGTGTCCATAGCTGTTTTAGTTGTTTTTCTATTGCTGTGAAGTTACACCATGACCAAGGAAACTTATAAAATACAGCTCTTAATTAGGTGCTTGTTTACAGTTAAAAGGGTAAGTTCATGATCATCACAGTAGAGATTGTGGAAGCTGTCTGGCAGGCAGGCAGGTATGGTGCTGGAGTAGTAGCCGAGAGCGTACATTTGATCCACAGCATGAGGCAGAAAGAGTGAGTTAGTGAGCTAAGTAGGAAAAATCCGAGCTTTTGAAACTTTAAAGCCCACCCTCAGTGACATACGTCCTCAACAAGGCCACACCTCCTGATCCTTCCCAAACAGTTCAACCAAGTAGGGACCAAGCATTCAAATACATGAGCCTATGGGGTGGCCGGGGGGGTGGGGAGAGGCATGGCTTCTCACTCAAACCATTATAATAGCCAACTCATATTCACAATCATATGTGGGACTCCAACCTCTAATGTGACTGTATTTGAAGGTAGGGCCTTTAACGAAATCAGTGAGGCTAGCTAGCTGATGTCATTAGTCATTAGAACAGAGTCCTAATACAGTAGGGCTGATGTTCTCATGAGAGGAGGAAGATCTACCAGAGTCCTCTCTTTGTGCAGCCCAGAAGATGAGATAGCTGTCTATAAACCAGGAAGATAGGCTTCAGATGTAAACAGAATAAAGAGGGTGATTACAATAAAGCTTTGAACACAAAGCAAGATCTGTCTTTTCTCTGCTATTAGCTTGGGCCAAGCATATGATTCGTCAAAGAGATCCTCCCATCATGATTACTGTTGTCATCAGCACCACCACCATCTACGATTATTGTGGAGGTTTCTAGGTTTGCTTGTGTAGACTGCAATAGTAACTGCACTCCTGTAGCCCTTCCACACTTCTTAGACTTTTAAGTTTTTCCATTGATATATACCTTTGCATCCTGAATTGGATTTGTAACTTCTGGCCTATAGAATGTAGCAAAAGTGGTATGGTGCATTGATTTTAATCCTAGGACTCAAGAGGCTTTGAATGATTTCTCTTTTCTCACATGGAGCTCTTCCTACCTACCATGTAGATTTAAAAAAAAAAAAAGGCTAGTTTATTAGAGAGGGAGAGATCATTTTTACCCAGTGTCTTAGGGTTATTATTACGTGATAAAAAATCATGACCAAAAGCCACTTGGGGAGGAAAAAGTTTATTTCACTCACAGTTCTTATCATCAAAAGCAGGGAGGACAGGAACTCAAAATGGGCAGGAACCTGGAGGCAGGAGCTGATGCAGAGGCCATGAAGGATGCTGCTTACTGGCTTGCTCCTCATAGCTTGCTCAGTGTGCTTTCTTATAGAACCCAGCACCACCAGCCTAGGGGTATTCCCACTCACAATAACACTTGAGGCCCTTGGCTTGGTTAGTGCCCTCTCTTATATAAATCACTAATTAAGAAAATGCAAAAAAAAAAAAAAAAAAAAAAAA
>NW_026596109.1:15908515-15923187 GCF_907164565.1 Psammomys obesus | reverse complement strand
AGGCATTTTCTCACTTAAGGTTCCCTCTTTTCAGATTACTCTAGCTTGTGTCAAGTTGACATAAACTAGCAAGCTCCCCAGGCACCCCAATTGTCCTACCTTATGTCTATATAGGTGATTGCAGCTGCTGAATGTACAGGGTCAGTCAGTAGAGATTTCCAGTGCCCTGCAGATTTAAGAGCAAGAATATGTCTGTTATACTAAGCTACTTCTTAAGGTAGACTTAGGTAACTGCTATAAGACGACACAAACTGAGATACAGGGTAAATGAGGGATAAGAATCTGATTGACTTCAGAGCTTAAGACAGAGAAGAGATATTTGTGCAGGTGATGTATAAGATTAGTCTGATCTGGAAGTGAAACCATAATTTAGCATTAGGCAGTAGGAACAAACAGAAATATGTGACCTTAAAGCAGAGTTTTCGGCTGATGGCTCAGTGGGTAAGAACATGTATTGTTCTTCCAGAGGACCTGAGTTTGATACCCAGCACCCATGCCAGGCGGCAGAGTTCCTTGGGGTCAGATGCCTCTGGAATCCAGGGACAGCCCTCCACCCACACACAAACACATGGTTGCAAATAAATACATCTTTTAAACAAGAAAATAAAAAAAGAAAAAGAGAATTCTGGGGGATAAGCTGGAGAGAAACAACATGTAAGGAAGAGATGAGGAAGAAGGCGGTAGGAAGTAGTCAGATACAGAAGTGGAAATGGCACATCACAACAACGGAACATGGGAGGCCCTTGGTGCGATTCCTGCCACCTCTTTCCCCTTTCAAAAAAAAGTCCACAAATCAAAGAAGAGACTGAAAGGGGGAGTCATAATGGAAGAACGCATGAAGGCTTAAAACTACATTAAGGTGGAGAAGAAGGCAGAAATAGCCAAGACATCCTTTGCTCTCCAGATGACCTCGTTTATTGCTGTAGATGGAGAGAGTAGAGTTTGCCTAGAAGGGAGCTAACAGGCAGACTACGAAAGGCCTCCTGCTCCTCCCTGAGGAGTCTGGAGTTTGCTCTGAAAGATTTTTAACCAAAGAGGGACTGAGGCAACTGATTTCTGTTTGAAATCACGCAGTAGCAACGCAGTGCACAGACTGATTAGGAATATGACAGGGTCAAGGACATTGGTTGGGAGATTCTCCAAGAAAAGCAGGATGAGGGCCTGCAGTGAGGGAATGAATGGCTATGAACATAAAAAAGATGAATTTAAGAAAAAGCTGGGAGACAGAACTGTCAAGGCTTTGAGACGGACTGTATGTGGAGGTTCAGAGAATACAGAATGAATCATTTTGAGGGTGTAAGGTTCTGGTTAGATAAACAAAATATTAAATTGTATCTGGAAGGACACCCAGGCCCCATGAGCCATAACATAAGATCAGTCTTCTCCGGTGTACCTAAATTACTACAGGATATCAACTGCTTACAGGAAGCTGCTTTGTCAGTGTCCTGTCAATCAGTTTTCAAGTGTCTTAAGGCGTCTCTCAGTTAAGCTACAAGCTCATTGTGTTTGGCCTCTGCCTTCTCATCTTGTTGCCGCTGCTGCTGGCATTCCGGGAATATCGACAGACAGACACCATCATTTAGTTGGCCACAGAAGGGATGGATGAGGCGGTGTGCTAACGCTAGCTCTCTTCCCTGCTCCACAGTCAATGCTTGGTGGCCCACTCTTGGCTGCCACGAAAGTATGCACACCACAGAAATTAGCACACACTACAAGTCAGCCTTCCTTACCACCACCAAACGGTTTGTTAACTTTTTACCTGTACACGGTTGCAGCGGAGAGTGAAATCCTCCAGAGCATACAGTTAGAAAGGAACACTGAGAAACGGCGGCTCTGCAGTTCGGAGATTGTACAGAGATGTAGGAGTTGCAATTAGGAAAAAAAATAAGGCATTAGAGAGACTGAACAAGGCCAAATAGAGGAGAATTTGCAAAATAACCATGTGGTATTTGTCAGGATAGCTATAAAGCAGCCAGATTATGTGATGGAACCCAGCTGCTCAAAGGCGGTTATTGTTACTTTCTTAAAGCTGTTTTAACCATAGTATTAAAACAAAAAATGAGTATGTGTGTGTGTGTGTGTGTGTGTGTGTGTGTGTGTGTGTGCCACATGTGTGAAGGCTCCTACAGAAGCCAGAGGAGGGTGCTAGATCCCGTGAGGCTAGGTGTTACAGGTTGTGGGGAACTAGCCACTGTGAGGGGTAGAACTCAGGTCCTCTAACCGAGCAGCAAGCACTCTTAACCACTCAGCCATCTCTCCAGCCCCAAACGAACTAGAGTGCTTTAAAAAGTAATTGAAATGAATCAAATGGACTGATTCATGGTTGAGTCAGTAAACAATCAAGGTTCTGGAATCACCAGCCCAAGATTTTAACATATTGGTCATTTGAGCAACTGAATAACATGTACCCAGTTATTGCTAGACAAGTGACCTATTCAAACTCGCTATTCAATCACCCAGATTTAGGCATAAATCTGTCACATCGGATTATTTTAAAAAGAGACCTTGCAGATGGTCAGTACTCTAATTTACCAGCCAAGGAGATTAAATCAGAAAAATGTCACCATGGATACACAGCAGGAACAGACAGGACTAAGTCCAAGCTTCCTCTGCCTCTTCAGAGCCTCTTCCTGTGAGTGCCAGAGTGAGTCCAGTTGAGACGAGTCTTGCAGCGATGTTTACAGCCTTTGTAACTTTTTTTTTTTTTTTTTTTTTTTTTTTAGTAGAACTCAAGCCACTTGCATTGGGCCTATTCTCTTTTTCTTAGGGATAGTTATGCCCAGTAACACACAGCACCTGACCGCGATTCTGACCGTTGGAACTAAAGAAACTGAGAGTATCAGGGACCATTTTATTTCTGTTCCCAGAACTACTGGATGAACCAAAGTTTGCTTGTCTTGATTAAGAGGACTGCTTGCTAGGTCTCAAAGAAACCCAGGACAAATGGCTAACTGAGGCGTATTTAACATATTTTAGCAGATGCTGGCAGCCAGGCATCCCAGCATCCCTCAGCAGGTACCTGTTACAGAGTATCTGGCGTACCCCACCCAGTACTGTAGACTCCTCAGTCCCTGAGCTTCCCATCACTTCTCCCATCTTCTCTTCCCTATATAACTCATCCATCATTTTGGCTACATAGCTTCTTGGTTCTTCTAAGGTTCTCCTTTGCTCCCTCTTTCTTTCTTCCTCTCTCACTGCTGCCCCCTCCTTCATGGCTTTGTTCATTCTGACCCTTCCAGAGACCTCTGTCCGGGCTCTCCCTCATTTCTACAATAAACCTTCTCTTCAACCATACTTTGGAGCAGTCATAAGAGTTCATACTACGTACCTTTACCACCATCTTGGTTAAAATGACCATGTAGTATAAACCAACTAAAGGAAAAAACTATAAACATTTTAGTCCCTCTGAGCCTTTGATTTATTGTTATATCTCCTTGTGTATTAAGGAAACCATAGCAGGCCTGCAAAATATTTTGGATTAGGAAATTCTTAAGGTTGTAAAGGTATACTCAACAACAACAATTTAGAGATGTATGTCTAACTACTTAACTTTGCTAACTGTTCAACACCAGACTTCTAGAAACATTTAGATAATAACTAACATGTTAGATAAGGCATGTTTGATAAATAAGGCTTATAAATTCCTAAGGTTATAAAAGTATTCTCAGGTTAACAGAAGCTGACTTAGAAATGTATGTCTAACTACTTATGTCTTCACTAACTGTTCAACAAGGCTTCTGTTATAATTATTAGTTATAGTTTATTTACTTTGTATCCCAGCTGTAGCCCTCTCCCTTATTCCCTCCCAATTCCACCCTCCCTCCCTCATCTCCTCCCTGGCTCTGTCTAAGTCCACTGATAAGTGAGATCCTCCTCCCCTACCATCTGACCCTAGCTTATCAGGTATCTTCAGGACTGGCTGCAATGTCCTCCTCTGTGGCCTAGCAAGGCTACTCCCTCGGGGGGGGGGGAGTGGGGGGAGGTCAAAGAGCCAGCCACTGAGTTCATGTCAGGCACAGTCCCTGTTCCTCTTATTAGGGAACCCACTTGGATACTGAGCTGCCATGGGCTGCATCTGAGCAGGGGTGCTAGGTTATATTCATGCATGGTCCTCGGTTGGAGAAACAGTCTCAGAAAAGACCCCTGTGCCCAAAAGTGTTTGGTTCTTGTGGAGTCCTGTTCTCTCCAGGTCTTACTAGTTCCCCCTTTCATATGATTCCCTGCACTCTGCCCAAGGTTTGGTTATGGGTCTCAACATCTGCTTTGATACACTGCTAGGTAGAGTCTTTCAGAGGTCCTCTGTGGTAGGCTCCCGTCCTGTTACTTAATTACTCTTTTTTAACCTTAGTAAAGATGGCGGCCAGACATGTTTGCTTTCATCTTAATGAGGATATCAGCCAAGATGGGGTCAAGCCAATTGGTTATTTTAAAATCTCTATTTTCCTTAGAAGATCTATTTTTTAAACAAGAGTTGTATCCAAGTTACATATACAGTATGTTCTAAACAAGAGCTGGTCACATATAGAGTGTGCTGTAACAAATTAAGACTATCCATGTATAGGTTTTTTTCATTAAGGTTTAAGCTAATTTAAATAAGTTTTAGGTTAAATTTTGTTATAGATGTTTTAACCACATCCAATGAACTTATAAATCATGAGATATTTACAGTATGGTTTTAAGAGATTTTTTTTTTCTGAGAGCAGAGATATCGTAGAGATAAAAGTGTTTTTTTTTTAAGAGTGGAAAGTAGTGTAACTGTAGAGATAAGAGACTTTTATAAGTTTAGAGCAGAAAAAGTTCCAATATAGGAGATTTTGTGATCACTTGCTTGTGCAACGGCAGAAGTTTTTACCATATGAGAGAATTTGAAGTTCACGTGGCCATTGATTGAGCTATACTAAGGTAAAGCTGTTTGCTGTAAGACAATGAGGCTTTAATGAAATCTCTGAATCCGAGGAGGAAACTGAGTCTGAGGAGGAAAGGAGAAAGGGCTGCAGATCAAGTTTCCTGGATGAGTTCCTATAAGCTGAGACACAGAGGGAAGTCCAGGAGGCATATGGACGCTGGGGGGCTTTCAGGAGGGCCAAGAGGAAATAGGATAGCTCTCTTCTCCTGAGGGAGGAGGGGCCCGTGAAAGCTCAAGGAAGAGACAGAGCAGGCAGCTGTGATGTGCAGGTGTAGAAAAGGGTCGAGGTATAAGGCTCAGGAAGGCATAAGGAAGCTGCCTGGTTTCTAAGAGGGAGCAAAAAGACAGCAGGGACAGGGTCACAGAGGCCCGGAGGAAGCTGTGGCACGGAAGGTACTAGGGTTAAGGCCGACTGGGAGAGGTTTTGGGAAAAGGGAGGGGCCCTTGAGGCTGTTGTCAGCTCCAGAAGCCAGAGAGGCACTTACAGAGGAAAGGGGGGGGGGGGGGAGGCCAATGGTTAGAGCATTGAAGAAGCAGGTGAGAATCGGCCTCTAGAATCTGGAGTCAATTTGGTGGGTGGCGGAAGTTAGTAGAAACAGTTCATTCATTTTTACCTTAGGAGAGTCGCGTCAGCTTGGTTTGGAGGGGCCGAGTTCTTTGCAAGGGCGTTCATCTATGCCATCCTGTTGTCTTTGTACCAGATGAATGAAAAATTGAGGATGTGGCTGCTTCAAGGCATGGTTGAGAAGAGAGGGCACTGCAGATTCGAGAGAGAGTAGCCAGAGGAAGGTCCAGACTGAACTGGGCCGGCCGAGAGTGGACGTGTGTGGTATTGCAGAGAGGGAAGGAGGAATAGAAGAGAGAGGGAGCACCGAGAGCACCTGGAAACCAAGAAACCAAGAGGACACCAAAATGGCTGGGTGATATAGGAGTCAGAGAAGCTGGGGAAAGACAAGGGAAGCCCAGGGCCTGGGGAGAGGCAGTAGAGGGCAGGGCATGCCAGTGAGGATGACTAACAGGTACTTGAGGATAGGGACTGAGGGAGACTGGTGGCCTGAAACTATTTTGATATGTTAAATAGGCACCCCAGTTAGCTTAGCCATTTGTTCATGCCCATTGCCTCAAAATACTGTTTTAAAATCTAATTCTAACAGGGCATGGTGGCACATGCCTTTAATCCCAGCACTCTGGAGGCAGAGGCAGATGAATCTCTCTTGAGTTCAAGGCCAGGCTGCAGAGTACCCTCCAGGCCAGCCAGGGCCACAAAGAGAGACTCTGTCTCAAAACAAAACACCCTCCCCAATCTAATTCTAAATCACAGATACAGTATGAATTTAAAATGGAAAAATGCCAATTAGAAATAAATACAAAGAGTAGCCTGGGTTTTACAGGAATTGAAATTTATCTCCTAGTGCTACTCTCCTCTTCAGGTCTTCAGAGGACCTACAGTCCACAGCCTCATTTCGTGGCCATGGCTTAGCAGCTCCCGGGACCCCCATGACTTAGGGGGTGTGGAGAAAATTTGACTGTCTTCCACACCTGTCAGGGCAGGTGAGTGAGAAGAGCTGCTGAGTTTTCTTACTTTCTGAACAGGGTTTCCGTCGCTCCCTGCAGAGCTAGCTTCCAAAGGACACTGTGATTCCGTGTTGAGACTTGTTTATCTAGCCAAGCCCTGTATGTTGCCATACTTTACTGCAATGACCAGAACACTTAGTCCCGGTTGTTATTTGCTTGGACGACCACAGTCCCAAATGGTTCATTTCTTATATTTACGGCTGTGAGCCTAGCCTTTAACAGCTGAGCCATCTCTCCAACCCCATTCATTCCTTACAATGGTAGTCAGTAGGAATGCGGCTTCTTTTAGACTCTGACTGGCTGATGCCCCTTGGCCCAGAATCTACCTTTTCTCCTTTTAAGATTTTGTTTCTCAGCATTGTGAACTGAATCCTGCATATTCTCCGCAAGGCACTTTTCCTTTTTGAAAACAAGGTAAAGGCAGATGAAGAAATTATTCACTTTTTTCAAAGTATCTCCTCACTCTCACGTGGGTGTCATTCCCAAATAAATGTGTTTGTCAGTAAATGTAAAAGATGCTTGCCATCATCTGCCTTGCTTGCTTTAACTCTAATTTCTCCAGTAGACAACATAGTCTTTTCAGTTTTCTCCTGTTACTTGTCCCCTTTAAATCTTACTCTTTAAAATGTTTATTTAAAAATATTTTATACTTTAGTGAGACAAAATCCTCCATCATGGTCTGTGTGACACAGTTACACTGGATGCCTTGACTAGTTTTTGTTTGTTTGTTTGTTTGTTTTCAATAGATGTTGCAAGGTTTTTCATACACTAAAACTCTGCTGACCCAGCAGTGTCTTCTTTAATACACCACACACATAATTTATTTCAGTTATATTGCATACACACACACACACACACACACACACACACACACACACACATATTACCTGCCTGGCCTTATAATTGGTTATTGTATGAGAAAAGTTCTAAGTAGCTTTTCAATGCCAGGCTTATGAGGTGGCTTAAATACTGTGGCCCCTGTAGAGATGACTTTTCAGAAGCTTTAGTTAGATGTGGACAAAATGTGGAAAAGTTGAATCTTGGGAAACTTTCCAGGATTCTTCTTTGACTTTAAGCCAATACCTAAAGTCAGTGATTCCCCCACTGTCAAGGTGACATTCCAGCACAATGAGAGGAACAAAAACAACAAAAGTGTTAGTATTTATATAAAAAACGCCATGCATACAAGCGATCTTATATGAAAGAGGGTTATTGGATGGAGAAGGAGAGAGAGGGAAGGAGAGACAGTGTGTGTGTGAGTGAGAGAGAGAGAGAGAGAAAGAGAGAGAGATGGTGGGGTGCCCCAACAGAGAGAGGGTAGAGAGCAGGAGAGAGGAAGCGGTCAAAAGCAAGAGAGTAAGAAAGAGGAGGTGGTAGCACACCAGTGACTAGGTACCTGGTCCAGATGATGTCAGGACCCGAAAGGCCCCTAAGGGAAGGCCAGTTGAATTGCCTGCACAACATAACATTCCTCCCTCTTTGTTTTATTTAAAAACTGAGGAGCTACTGATAGGTGGAAAGGTGGGAATGAGGAGTTTGGACTGCTTCTCATGTAAGGCAAGTTAAAGAATATAAATATAGGCTCATTGGAAGCAACTATTGGTTGGCATGAAAGGAAAGAGAGAGAGGAAAAAAGAACACCAAAATGTCTGGATTACATGGTGAGGAGGAGAGGAAGCCCTACCCTGGAGAGTTCAGGGTAGAAGGTGGAGTTTGCCAGCCATGCACTACAGCAGGTAGGGACTGGGGAATGCTGGGAGAACCTGGGCCTGAAGCACACCATTTCAGCCTTTTGTTAATAATAAGTGAATACTGGGCAAAGTTTCTCTTCTGGCTACTTCCTGCTGACACCGGGCCCACTGTAGGGAGGTCAAAAGGCTGAAATGCTGGCCAGGTCCAGGAAGAACAGGCTGTTTTGATGCTGTCCAGGGTCTGTGAGAACATTCATGGCTGGGAGGGAAGGTGCAGATCCAGCTTGACGGAAGTCTGCGAGGTCAGACTGGAACACCTGTGGTAGCTGCTTTGGCACTGTCGTGGATGTAGGAAACATCTGGGTCTGGCAGGATACTGGAACATATATATAGGCAGAAAACAAAGTTAAGTAGGTTATGGAGAAAATTTCTTTTAGGTGTACATTTAAAACTTTTGGAAGAGCGAACAGAAATGGAAGGTTTGGATCAAAGAAGAGACTTGAACATAGGGAAACTCAATTTACTTGAGGGAACTTGCCATTTACCTGAGGGAAACTCCATTTACCTAAAGGAACCTCCATTTACCTGATTGCTGACAGTAATTTTAAAAGACTTTGCTTTGGATCTGTCATCTAAGGAAATTAAGGCCAAGTTTGATTAAAGAAGCATGTAAGCCTACAGGCCTTTAAAGCGAATGCTAGGTACACAAATCTAAAATTATTTAGAAGGCAGATCAGAGGAGAGCCTGGGGGTATGGTGGAAGATACGATTTCCATGGGTGAAGAGAGAAAAGTCAGTTCTGCCAGTCTTTGGGGTGTCCCCACAAAGTACAGGAGAACCAGATGTATGGGGGCACAAACTAGCAAAGCAGGTTGTCACGAGCTGTGCCAGGGGCCACAGGGCAGACTCCTGGGAGACACAGCTCACCTAGTACTAGGATTTTTCAACAATGTGTCTGAAGCACAAGAGGAAAGGAAAAGCCAAGAGACCGTGTCTCGGTAAAAAGCCAAAGATTATGTGAGGGTGGGTGAGAAGGGAGGGCACTTCCATTCCCCAGTGAAACGGAGAGATACCTGTCAATCTCTCAGACAAAGGGCAATGTTTATGCCGACCATGGAAGGGAATCATCAATCTGCTAGTGTTGGATGTATGGATGTAGTGATTAGGTAGCCAGGAAAGAGGAGTCCAAAACCAGGGAAAGGGGTAGGGGAAATCCCACCTTCTGAGACAGACAATAGGTGCAGTACTTATCTGGAGCCCAGCTGAGCTGAGGGGTGGATTCGGGTGAATTTTCTGCAGCTTGCAAGAATCCCTTTTAAGTTTTACAAAGGAGATAAAACTTTAGACATGGTAGCCTCACCATTGTAATATGCATTGAAACATACATGTAGAGAAGGCAGGAGACACACACCTTTGTGTTAACAGCATAAACACTCTTTAAGGTGAGCTCTGGAAAGGCAGAGGCCTTCCGTGAGGTAAAAGGGGCAAAAGCTGACTTGATCTTGACATTTGGTATGATTACATATCATGGAAGAGAGGCTTCTTTTTTATCTAGAAGACTGGATGTATGTAAGTCTAGCACAATGAGAAACAACTTAAGTTTATACTTAAAGGCAAACCAAAGAGCTGGAACTATGATAGTGGATCGTACAGTGGAATGTTTTTATTGGAGTTTTAGATTAATAGATGAGAGCTCTAGTGATAAATGTCAAAGCTCTGGACAGTCGATACAACAGTAGCATAGCAACAGGGAGAAACATGGAGCATGCTTACTTATTTAGGATACCTTAAATCATCTCACACCTTCCAACCCTTATAACTTGCATTTGGGAGAATTCCTTATTTTGTCTGGGCAAAAACGGGGCTTTCAGCTCTCTGGGTATTGGTGTTTGCCCACAGTTTAGGCAGTGAACCAGTTGGGGCAGGCTTGCCCAATAGCACAATTCAGGTGGAGTCATCTGTTGTTGTGCCCAACTCTTCCTGGAGGCCTTAGGGTCACCTTTAGAAGCTGGAGTCCCTGTCACATTAAGCTTTTTTAAATTAAACATCTAATGTATTATTCTGCAGATTTTCTGACAGGTTTGAGGACCTTGATCTATTAAGTATAGATGAACCAAAGAAACTTTGATTGTGTAGTTACCCGTCCTAGGCTTACCCTTGAAAATATAAAACAAGAGACTAGGTAAAGCTTAATTAGTTTTTTTTTTAGCATGACTTTAAATAAATTTTTGAACTAGTGTCAAATCAAAATTTTCAATCATAGATACAGTTCATAGACTGTGATTCTGCTGATCCTATCACATTGCATGAGTTATGAGTTTTAGAACCAATAATATAACAGTGCAAATAGTTTTAAAATTATGCCTGAATTTATTACACTAACTCTATTAGCCAGAAGGTCTAATGGTGCGTCTGGATCACAGGCAGCTTGTGGCAGGAAAGTAGCATTTATTTGTTAAGTGAGGAATTGATAGAGACATAGGCAGTTAGGCATACATTTTATATCAACTTAAGTTGAATAGATCTTTATAACCTTGAAATTTTAGCCTCATATAAAAATTTTGAACCAGGGTTGAAAATATATAAATATATATATCATGTTGTAGAAATATAACTTGAATTTACATAAAAATCCGTACCCATTTAACATGAGACTTGTTTTTAGTCTAAAAGGAGATAAAATAAACAGTTAATCATAATTACAGAGCTTTAAGCCATCCCAAGGTTTACAGTTTAATCTTAAGGCTTTTTGTTTGTTTGTTTGTCTGTTTTGAAAGTAGAAAAAGAAATGAAGGAATGGTGGCTTGGTTTTATACCACTGCCTATCTGCTGCAGAAGCCGGGAGGGCAGGATAGAGGGGCACTTTTGGGTTAAGAGTGGGGAACGGCGGGCAGGCATGAGTCAGGGCTCCACGTGAAAAGAGTATGGATTTAAGCGCGGCATGATGGTGGTCGGGAGTAACCCAACATGCGAGGGTACTACTTTGTCCCCAGTGTGCTGGGGCGGCGGTGGGCTGCTGTGAGCGGCTGTGCGCCCAGCCCTCTGAGCAACGGTGGGAAAGAGAGAGGGCCGCTGTGTGCACCTGGGACAGATGTGGGCCTTCAGCAGGCAGCTGCAGATCCTGAAAGGCCTGAGCAGATTTGTGGCATGCAAGCGTGAAAACGATTAGGTCCCAGAGTGAAAGCTACGGGATTGCCTGGTGGGTTTCGGCGCCACTTGTTAGTATTTATATTAAAATGCCAGGCACATGACCAATCTTATATGAAAGAGGTTTATTGGATGGAGATGGAGATGAAGAGAGAGAGAGAGAGAGATGGTGGGGGGAAGGAGGTACCCTGTAGAGAGAGGGGAGAGAGCAGAAGAGGGGGAGTGGACAAGAGCAAGAGAGCAGGAGAGGGGGGGGCGGGGGCACACCAGTCACTGTGTTCCTCTGCAAATGATGTCAGGACCCTGGAGGTCCCTAAGGGAAGGCCAGTTGAATTGCCTGCACAACGTAACAAAAAGAGTTTTCAAAAGCCAAATATATTGAATTTTAAAAATAAACTTTACGTCTGTTAACTGTTTGGAAGCTAAACATTCTTTATTCTGTAGCATGATGCTGACAAACCTTCCGCAAAGTAAAACTAAGATGATTTTTCTAATACAAGCTTTTTGGACATTTGGGGATTATTGAAGCCTCAAAGGCTAGAAATGAAACCATTTCCTTGTATTCATCCATTTGTTTACAACACCCTCCCACTGACTTTGCTTTCCCTCCCCAGTACCCAAATGGGATTTACTCTTTTCTAAATCAATTTAAAATTCAAGGTCATGCTTGAGCCAGTATGTTCTTCCAGCTCAGTTACCCTGAATGTTTCCTTGTGATAATTACTCCAGGGATCTGCAGGGAAACAGGCCCACAGCATATGAACATGCACATACACTTTCAGTAAAACTGTGTTCCGGGTGTAGGTGCTGACAGATAGTGATAAACATGGAGTTATGGGACAGTGTTCAGGTTGTTGTCTTGGTGACCAGAGTGACTGGGGTGGTGATCAGGAAGGGAGAGGCCATTTCAGCTGGAGGTTGGGATAACTTCAGGAAGAGAGTGATGTTTGAACCATGAGGCATTGGACTTAGATTGTGAAAAGAGCATTCCAGACCCAGAGAACAGCACATGCAAAGGCCTTCATGTAATGTTTGGGCTTTCAGAGACCATGGATATGGAACAAGGGGACAGAATTAAAATCTCTGTTCTGCACATATGAAGTCTAAGTTGATCGTTGACATCCAAATGGATATTTTGCATCTACAGCTAGATGTATCAGCATTGAGGATCTAGATAAAATCTGGAAACCATCAGGCCATGAGTGACATTTAAGTTAGATAATGTCTGGCCCTACAATGAGATGAAGCCAAGAAGTTTATAACTGTGTGAATCTAATGGTCATACCCTGCAGATAAAGGGGGAGCAATCGGCTAAAGAGACTGAGAAGGAGCCACAGCAGAGAGGGGGAAATCCAGAGAGATTCAATGGACAGATCTCTCTTCCTTCTCCTTTCTTCCCTTCCCCTTCATCCTCTAGTTCCTGCCTTTGCCTCTTATTCCCTGCCTATGTCCCTCTGGGGCAAATACATCTCCTTTGTGCTGAGAACTTATCTTGGGCTGCCTTGAGCCAACTTTGAGGTCCTACAAGCAGAACATCTGAAAAGCAGTTTCCTGTGATGTTTCCCTCCCACATTCCTTTTTGATTTAGTGATGCTTTCTGGAGACGGCCAAAGCTGCCTGAGGGTTTTGCCTTCTGGTCTTTTGTATTACATGCTTACTGTCATTATCCCACTTTTCTATACTCCTAGGAAAAACTTCAGATAAGGATCTCAGACTTGAGTTTGAGATAACTGAATTCTGCTCTGAACTCTATGTTCAGAAGCAACAAGTTCATGGGCAAGTCAGAACTCTATGTTTCAGAGCATCTCAGGTAAATGGACCTGTCTGATACATTAACGTATAATTTTTAAAAAGGTAAAGTCATAAGTCAGGCCAATGTAATATGAATATATGTTAAAGATTTTATTTCTTGAGGGAAATGAGATTATGAAAAGAATAATTTTAACAAGGAAATAAGATTTATCAGAGTAAAAAGTGAGTACTTTCCAAGATGGCATTAAACTAATCCCCATGTTTATCTGCTCTCTCCAATAGAAATTGCTCACATCATTACTGGAGAAATTTGAACTAACTGTACACCTGCAGAACTGGTGAGTTAACAGAAAAACAGGTCCAATATTGCACTGAAGCTTAATCTTTTCTGCCTGTTTTCAAACGTCAAATGATTTTTCTGACACTGGTCAAATATATGTGTAATACTGGTTAACATATCTGTGTACTTATATGAGCTGAGCAGAGCAGTATGCATGATCTCCTTGGAGGTTAACTAAAACCTTGTGAGGCACACAATTATATTAATTTTATCTTACAGAAGTAACAATTACAGTTTGGAATGGTTTATTGACCAGCCGAGGCCATAAAATTACTAAGTACCAGGGGTGGCTATCAGATAGACTCATTTGACTCCAAAATCATCACTACTTATTTTCATTATTATTAGTAAAAAAGAATGATGAAGATTAAAATACTTTAAAGATTGTGAATATATTACAAAATGTAAAACATATTTTTCTAACTCTCCATCACTGTGAAAAAATAAGGCAGTACCAAATCCTGCGAGGCCAGTGTGGACAAGCTAATCATGACAAAGGCCTGTACTGGGAATGTCTCAAGACTTTTTCTTAACTATGTTCACTTACTAATCAGTTTTGTATAACTCAGCCTGTTCTTTCCACCCTCTGTTGTTGTTGTTGTTTTTCATTAGTAGATGGATGGCATAGATAGGCCATATAAATAGATAGGCCAATAGAAAGTGAATCACTTTTTATTACTTCTTTGGAAAGGTATCTAAAAACTCTAAAAACTTTTCTCACTTTGTTTTCTTTTCTCAGCAAAAAGGGTAGAGAGAATGCCCGTCTTAGACCTTGGTACGCCTGGCTGTAAGCTTGAGCAAGCATGAGTGTAAGACTTTGGGCAAATAACTAACCTGGTTTGTCTCAAGGCCAGTTGCCTCCAAATCACTTGAGGGAGCAGGGAAATGCTTATACCACAGGAAGGCACCAATGAGTCTTAAATGTTCCATTTTTTGCATTCAAGAACACTAGGTGCCTACCTTGAAGGCGATTCTGCAATGATATGCAGTAAGTAGACCATCAAAAATCCGGGTTTGGTTTCCATCTTTTTTCCAGAGATGTCTTACCAACTTCCCAGTCTTCTCACCTCCTGTCTCCCACCTAGTTCCTTTTTCCCTTCTCAGTTCTCTTCTTATCCTCTCCTGGCCATCTAGCTCTTTTTCTCTTCATCCCATCCTGTTCTCCTGTTTCCACACATGCCTTGTTTGGGCCTCTTGCCATTTTTCAGTAGCAGTGCTGGGACCTAGGGCCTCTTGAAGGGAAGGAAGCAAGTGCTCCATT
>NW_026596109.1:15847081-15908505 GCF_907164565.1 Psammomys obesus | reverse complement strand
TACTTTTCTTGTTCTTACCACTCCTCCCCACCTCTCCCTACATCCTTTCTCCTTCCTTCTGTTATGGTATAAGTATTACACATCAGGCAACAGGTGTTGTACAAGGAAGTTTCTTATGGGAAAGGTGAGACAGTGTGGGAGAGCATAGTGGGAAGGGAGACAGAGAGGGACAGGCAGAGAATGCAAGAGAAGAGGAGAAAGAGGCAGGAGGAGTAAGAGAGAATACAGAGTGAGGAGGGAGGCAGACAGAGAATCTGAGGGACAGACAGAGGGACAGGCAAAGAGAAGGTGAGGTGTGGCTTGCTGCCTTTATCTGGTGGATTGGCAGGTGATGAAGTCAGGTTGCTAAGTAACCTAGAGGTGGGCTGCCTATATGCTAAAACCCTCCCTTCTGCTCTTTCTCACCTTTTGTCCTTTTCCTTTTCAGTCCTGTTCCTTTCCCTTTCACCAGGACCCTGAGGCCAGGTATTTAATAAATAAGGAGACTAGTTCTCCCTTTACTAATTTAGAGAAGCTATGAAACTTAAATCTAGAAGGAATTGCTACTATTCCTCATCCTATTACAACCTTCACCTTATCAATAGGGGGACAGAATTAGAGAGGTTAACCTGAACCTAGATACCCTGACCCCTGGCAGTTCATGATCAATGTCAAGTTATGTTCTGTCCCCATCTTTGCTGAGCAGGGTATTGAGGGGCTTAGGCATGCATTGGCATGAATCCTTGCTGAAGTTGGTTCATGAAGAGTGAAGCGAGGTTTCTAACACTGAGGCTGGTAAAGAGAATGTGTGTAAAATAGAGGGCCAGATGTCATCGTGAAATTGAGTGCCCTTTTTTTGCTAGTCAGAAACACATAGCAAGTACACATTGTAAGAACAATCATCTTTTGTCATGTCCATAAAGAACTACAGTTTAATGTCCATAGGAAAGGGGAAAATGGCGTCCTAAAGAAGATTGGTAAGGAAGAGAGATCTCGAGCTTGGTGAAGGCAGTCTGCCTTCCACTCATCTGTCCCACTCAGTTATATAAAACAACATAGCATTTCTGACCTCATCTGTTTCTACTATAGATTACAGCCCCATTTTGTAATATGTTTATCTACCTGCTCTTTGCCAAAGTTAAGAGACCCCTAAGGTAAGATACAGTGTCTTATTAATTTCCAGCTTTCTGTTGCCTCTGTCTGGCATATGGAAGATATAAAATGCTTGTTAATTGGATTTAATTGAATTGTGGAGACTCTGAAGACTAGCACAATGTCTCTGCTTCTGTGGAATTGCTCCCCTTGGTGCTAACTGCAAGAACTGGAATTACTGGGCCAGAGGGCACAGATATTTCCCCGTGCCCTATTGCTTTCTCAAAGGTGGTACAAATTTGTAGTGGCAGCTGAAATGGGTGACACAAATGGTCACCTGACCAGCTCATCATTTAAAAACTGCTAATTAATCAGGTGTCAAATGATGTTTCAACAGTAATTTGATTTATATTTCTTTGACTATGGCAGGACGTCTTCTCAGATGTCTGTTTCCTGTTTCTATTTCTCCCTGTGAAAACTTCATATTCTTTGACTATTTGTCTATTAAACTGATGAGATAACTAAGCTATAACTAAGAAGCTCCTTCTTGTTCTAAAAAATGTTTGTTTATTTATTTATTTATTGTGTATATGTGTGTGCTTGAGTATAACATTTGCACCACATTCACATAGGAGCCTAAAGAAGTCAGAAATGGGTCTTGAATCCACAAGAACTGGAGTTATAGGCAGTTGTGAGCACCATGTAGGTACTGGGAACTAAACCTAGGTCCTCTGCAAAATCAATAAATGGTTTTAACTATTGGTCCATCTTTTTTTTCTTGTTGTCTGTCTGTCTATCTATCTATCTATCTATCTATCTATCTATCTATCTATCTATCTATCTATCTTAATTCACTATTTTTATATTGATTGCAGCCCTTCTCCCTCCTGTCCTCCCATTTCCACCCTCCCATCCCTCCCCCATTCCCCCATCCTCTTATCAGAGAAGGGAAGACCTCCCTTCCCAAGGGTACCAGTCCACCCTGGTATATCAGGTCACAGCAGGACCAGGCACATCCTTTCCCACTGAGGCCAGACCAGGCAGCCCAGCTATGTGAAAGGGTTCCAGAGGCAGGCAACAGAGACAGCCCCCTCCCACCTCCTGCTCTGATTGTTGAAGGATAAGCTGCTCATCTGCACATGCGTAGGCATCTTAAGTCAAGCACAGGCATGTCTTTGGTTGGTGGTTCAGTCTCTGTGAGCCCTCATGGGTCCAGGTTAGTTGACTCAGAGGGTCTTTTTGTGGTGGCCCCAATCCCTCTGTGTGCCATCTTTTTAACCTGTTCCTTTTATATTTTATATTTTGTTGGCTGTTTGCCAGCCAACAGCCTGTTATTTCAGTATATATGTTTTTAAGTATATTTATTATTTAAAAAATTTTTAGATTTAAACATATTTTGCTCATATTCTCCTCCCTCAAGTATGTTCAGATTTCTCCTCTCAGCAGGCATAAACAACAGTTCTGTTGTTAACCTTTATACCTGGTGGCTAGATTTCATTCATTCATTTATTTAGTTATTTTTTTTAAATGTAACAAAACAAAATTTAACATAATTAAGCTAAAACAAAAATCTCAGCCTAGGAGTGGTCATGTCCTCATTTTCGTTCATCCTGCAGAAGATGGGAACAAATACAGAGACCCACAGCTGGACATTATGCAGAGAGTGTGAGACCTCTCACACTCAGCCCTCAATGGGATGTCTCTATAAAATCCCTCACCTCAGATCTCAGGGAATCCTGAGGAAGAGGAAGCAGAAAGAATGTAAGAGCCAGAAGGGATGGAGGACACCCAGAAAACCAGACCCTCTAAATCGACAGGATCAAAGCTCATATGAACTCACAGACTGAAGCAAAATGCACAGGGTCTACATTGATCTTCACCAGATTCTCTGCATTTACATTATGGCTTCTAGTTCAGTGTTTTGATGGAATTCCTGAGTGTGCAAACAAGTGGGTCTCTGACTCTTGTGCCCTCTCTTCAGCTCTTTTCTTTCTGTCTTGTCCAATGATGATACACACACACACACACATACATATATACATATACATGTATATGTATATATATACATGAACAAAGCACTAAGTATAGCAGACTATCACTAGGAGTCACTTTACAACTATGTTTTCTTTCTTTAGATCAGTATTATTTGGCCTAGGTCCCTGGCTATGCAGTTTCAGGTTCATGGTATGTATTCTATCTCGTAGAGTGGCCTTACATTAGATCAGGTATTGGTTGGTTACTCCTGGAAGGGTTGTGCCACCATTGTGGCACCTAGCACCTAGCATGTCTTGCAGGCAGGACACCATTGTAGATAAAGGGTTTGTGGCTGGTTTGGTGTTTGTGTTTCTCTTTTAATAGGGTGCAGTTTATCTTCCTATAACAAAGACTCTGGGTGAAGGCTCTAAGTAGGCACCAGCTCAACATCTCCTTGTTCAATGAGTTGTGGAGGTGTTGCCTTCAGCAATAGGACCAAGCTGTCAGTTTGTGGAGAGCAGCCTATAGCTTTGGCAACAGCCTGGGTTTTTTTGGGGGGGGGATTCCTGCAGGGCCTCTTTGACAAACTCAATTAGATGTAACCTGATTCCAGTAGTGGAAGGTTTGTTTGGTGACAGGAGATGGCCAGCTGGGGCCCTGTCTTCCTAATTATTTGTCAATTTCAATTTCATTTAGATTACCTTCATATAGATATATGTTTTAGGAGGTTTCTACTTTATTAGGCTTCCATACTATCTCTCAAATGGTCCTTAATTTTTATCTGTCTCCCCCCATATTCTCTCTTACTACCCCTCTGCCCTCCTCCTCACTTGATCGTCCCGTTCCAGAGAACCCCCATTCATCCATCAATACCTATCTTATTTATCTTTTCTAAGGAGATCTGTCTATTCCTGTTAGTCCCTTACTCTGCACCTACCCTCTGTAGTCCTATGAACTGTAGCTTGCTTATCAATGACTTAACAACTAACATCCATGTGTAAGTGATTACATACCATATTTGTCTTTCTGGGTCTGTGATACCTCACTCAGAATGATTTTTTTTTCTAATTTTTTCCATTTGCCTGTAAATTTCATGATGTCATTTTTTGACCCGAGTAATGATATCTATAATATACCATTTTATAAATATACCACATTTTCCTGTCCATTCATCTGTTGACAGACATTTAGGTTGTTTCCAGTTTCTGGCTATTGTGAATAGCGCAGCAATGAACATGGTTGAGCAAGTTTGTCTGTCGTAGGATGAAGTGTCCTTTGAGTATATGCTCAAGAGTGGCATAGCTGGATCCCAAGGTAATTGATTCCCCTATGTCTGAGGAAACACCACACTGATTTCCACAGCGGTTGTACAAGTTTGCACTCCCACCAGCAATAGATGAATGTTTCTTTTACTCCACAGCCTGACCAGCATGAGCGGCCGCTTGTTTTGTTGATCTTCGCCATTATGGCAGGTATAAGATGAAATCTCAAAGGAGCTTTGATTGGCATTTCCCTGCTGGCTAAGCATGTTGAACAGATCTTTAAGTGTTTCTCAGGCATTTGAGTTTCCTCTATTAAGAACTTTTGTTTGGGGGCTAGAGAGATGGCTTAGAGGTTACAAGCACTGGCTGCTCTTCCGAAGGTCCTGAGTTCAATTCCCAGCAACCACAGAGTGGCTCATAACCATCTATAAGTGAGATCTGGTGCCCTCTTCTGGCATGCAGGTACACATGCAGCAGAACACTATATAAATAATAAATAAATCTTAAAAAAATTATTTTGTTTAGATCTTTACCCTACTTTTAATTGGGTTCTTTGTTTTCTTGATATCTAGTTTCTTGAGTTCTTCATGTATTTTGAATATTAACCTTCTATTAGATGAGTAGTTGGTAAAAATGTTTTTACACTCTGGACACTGCCAGTTAGTCCCAATGATGGTACCCTTTGTCATCCAAAAGCTTATCAGTCTCATGGGGTCCCATTTATTAATTGTTGATCTTAGTTCCTGTGCTAATGGCACTCTGTTCAGAAAGCTTTTCCCCGTGCCAATGAGTTCAAGGCTATTTCCACATTCTCTTCTATCAGTTTCAGTATTTGGCCTTATGTTGAAGTCCTTGATCCATTTGGAGTTGAGTTGTATGCAGGGTGGTTAATATGGATCTATTTGTCTTCATCTATGTGCAGACATCCAGTCTGACCAACACAATTTGTTGAAGATGCTGTCTTTTCCCCCCCAGTGTATATTTCTGCCTCTTTATAAAAAATCAGTTGTCCATAAGTATGTGCATTTATGTCTGGGTCTTTAATTTGATTTCATTGATCAACGTGTCTGTTTTTAGCTACTGATTTTTGTGAGCTAAATTTATATCTAACTACTGAATGTATTTATCAGCTGTAGGAGCTTCCTTGTGGAATTTTTGGGGTCACTTATATATACTATCATATCACATATAAACAAAGATACTTATACTTATTCCTTTCTAATTTGTATCTCCTTGATCCCAAGTTGCCTTACTGCTCTAGTTAAGACTTTAAGTACTTTATTGAATAGGTTTGAATAGAGTGAACAATCTTGTCTTGTTCCTAATTCTAGTGGAATTGTTTTTGAGTTTTTCACCATTTCAGTTGATGTTGGCCATGGGTTTTCATGATGTTTTTATGTTGAGGTAGGTCCCTTGTATCCCTATTCTTTCCAGGGGTTTTTATCGTGAACTGGTGTTAGATTGTGTTAAAGGCCTTTTCTGCATCTAATGGGATGACCATGTGATTTGTGTCTTTCTTTTTTTTTTTTTTTTTTTTTTTTTTTTAATATGGTAGATTTCCTTCCATCTCTGGAAGGAAACCTATTTAATTATGGTAGATGATGTTTTCAATGTGTTCTTAGATTTGGTGTGCAAGTATTTTATTGAGTAGTTTTGCAGCTCTGTTCATAAAGGAAATTTCTGTTCATAAGTGTAATTTTCTTTGTCTAGTCTTTTTTGTGGTTTGGGTATCAGGGTAATTGTGGCCTCATAAAATGAATTTGGCAACATTCCTTCTGTTTCTATTTTTGTGGAATATTTTGAGGAATATCAGCATTAACTCTCTTTTAAAAGTCTGATAGAATTCTGAACTAAACCCATCTGGCCCTGGTCTTTCCTTAGTTCCAGGTTATTCTAAGTTTGGAAACTCTGAGGTGATAGTGAAAGTCAAATCTCTTTCCTCATTGTACTATCTAACTATAGTTAAGCTTAGGTAAAAGTTACCTTGTATTTTATTGTTTTCTTAAAAATCAAATTGACTCTGTCAAGTGAAGCTCTGTAGCTGTAGACCTGGCACCTGCCTGCCCACCCCAGAGCAAAGTCAATGAGTGCTCCTCAGCTTCTGGGGCTGGTAGGCTAGGCTGCGGGGGCAGATGCACAAGCTGCATTCTTCCCAGTAAGGTCCTTTGCACTGAGAGTGATCTACCAGACTGATCTGTACTGAGCTGTTCCACCAGGCCACAGGGGTCCTGTTTCCTTTAGGCATCATGACTTTCCTGCAGTGGTGGGGCAGTCTCCAAGGTGACTGGATGGCCAATCAGAAGAAAGTGGATCTTTTTTTTTTTTCTTTTTCCTAACCCAGTGCTTCTCAACCTGTGGGTCACGACCCCTTTCAGGGTTTAAATAACCATTTCAGAGGGGTCACATATCAGATATCATGCACACCAGATCTTTACATTATGATTCATAACAGAGGCAAAAGCAGTTAGGAAGCTGCAATGAAAATGACTTTATGGTTGGGGGTTATCCCAACAGGAGAAGCTGTATTAATGTGTCATAGCATTAGGAAGATTGAGACCCACTGCCCTAACCCCTTCACACAACATGTTTTTCAGTCTCATTGGATAAGTTCATGTCCTTGCTCACCCTAATGTAATATCGCTGGCTATCTCACTTAGACTTGAGCTGGGACAATAGAATTATTTCTACCATAACATACAGGCCTATATAGAAGGTACGAATGTCCCTCCCTTCCACTTCTGCCAGCAAAGTAAGACAGTTAACAACAGCTGAATAAAGGATGCTGAGGAGGCAATGTAACACACACAACACTGTAGATAGCTGCCCCATTGCCAGATGTCCAGGTTAGAAGTTCTTTCTTTGTATTCCTCAGACACAGGGGATCAAACTACAGTAGAAGTGCTGTTTACATGTGGTGCCAATGAAAGATACTTTATTTATAACCCCCCTAGTCATCTTTCAAAAATGGGTATTTGCAAATGAGAGAACCTTCTTAAATTCCTGAGATATAAGGCTAAGTCATCTGCATAAGAGGATTGAAGCCTACCCCTGGAGAGAAAAGCAGGGTGTCCAGCAGGGTGGGGTGAGGAGGTAAAAGACTATGGTGGGAGGGAGAACAGAGATGTCTGTGGGGGAAAATGAATTTCATGGTTGTAAACTGTAAACTCTATCATTTGCCATTTTTCCCATGTTTAGTGAATGATCTTTTTCTTACTGTCTGAATAGGGTACACATTTATTCATTTAGTTCTGCTACAGGTAGCATTGGAGAGTCTTGTGCATGATGGCCAAGAATACCACCATTGAGGTACATCTCCAACCTGTTGGTAAATGTTCTTGTGGAACGTACACAATTTACCGTGTTCATCCAAATGCTGATTTCTCTACCCCACTATCTGGTTTCAATCAAGACATTGCATTTTGATGTTTATTCTAAGCATCACTTGTCTTAAGTTTGTATAAACATGCCACCATTTGTTCTCTGTATTGTCAATAAAACAACCAGCCAATGCTGTGCAATGGAGAGAATAGGGTGAGACATCCTGGGCTGGAGGGGAGGAGAAAGAAACAAGTGGGAGGAATTGGAGAACAGAGATCTGGAGGAGAAGACTTAGAACCATGAGGAGAAATGAACTGGACCTAAGATATGACTAAAAGCAAGTATAATGTGGGAAATCTGAATGGGGATGAAACCATGCTTGGAGGTTTAGGATGGAGTAACTATTGCCCAGCATTGTGCTCTAGGTTAATTAGATAAATCCTAGTCTCTGTGTGGTGATTCGGGTATACAGATGGTTTAAGAATAACCACTATTTAGCTAAAAGATAAATCAATAATAAATATTAATAACCCACAACACCAACCCTTGGTTTTTGATACATGGTCTGACTATATAGCTCAGGTTGGCCTCAAATGAGAGATTCTTGATTACAGGCAAATATTATCATCTCTGGTAATGGTATATTCCTTTTCACATGGGCAAGGATGGAGAATGGTGTTGGGACATTATGGCCTTTAGGGTTCATCTGTCTGTATTTCTCTTGAGATTGTAACTCTCATGATGGTGGGGACCAGGTTTGTCTTGTTTTACTCTTTGCCTAATTTGGCTTTTAGTACATAAAGCTTTGAAAGTACTTTGTAAATGAATAGATGAGCTTGGTAAATCTGAAGAAATATTTGTCCCATCCCAAGTCTGCTACTGTTTTATCTGTGGAATGGGAGAAGTGACAGTCACCTCCTAAACTAAACCATGAGTTTAAGTTTGCTATAAGTGGTAACCACAGCTCTAAACATTGGCTCTTCCACACTCTTCCAATTAACTTTACAGACACTGACAATGACAACTTTTTCCTTCACCAAGACCCTTTGCTGAGCACTTCGAATGTGCTCCCTCCTTCAGTCCTTCCAACCACCTCGTAATTACCCAGTTCTTCCTCCAGGAAATTTTATGTACTCAGCATCTAACATCGTTTCTCCTCACAAAAAAGGTACCAAAATCTGGCTAAGGAATGCCAAACTCCTTTGCTGTCTGTTTCTCACTGCTTTGTTCTCTAGAGAGGCACAGCTCAGCTGCTCAACGTGATTTGATGGTTGTATAAGTGACTAGTAATTTATTAAGAGCTATCCTAGAGTGAAACCTGATACATCCGGTGTTGTAGCAACAGACACCACAGAACCTTAGAGACAGGCAAAAGCTGAGCCTGTGGTCACTAGTGATGGGAAAAGTTGATGGTGGGTGTATGAGCACCAGGAACCAGTGGGCTTTGTCTTCTGGCAGCGTTTATTCCTGGAACTGATGAAAATACAGAGGACTAAATTCAGAATGTTGGATGAAATTCAAAGACTGACTGGTGGGTTGGGGAAGGCAGAAAAGGGCCTCGTTCCTGTTCATATAGGTTATCAGGACATATTTACCATTCTAGAGTGCTGGCTTTCTCATTTTTAAAATACCAATAATATATATGTTCTCTCAAATGAGCATTTGTGAATTTAATAAAGTAATAGTCAGGATTTATTTATAAAAAGCAATAGAGACACAAATTATTTCAATAACTAAATATGTACAAGCTCCATGTATATACTGAAGATCTGAAGGAAAGTAGCGCTGGTTTATTTATGCTTTATTCATACTTATATTTATACTTATAAGTCATGATCCACAGATTGTCACTGCATATTGAAATCTCCATAGCAATACCATTTACAATTTTACATATTCATGTAACACAAATGAGTATGTGTTTACAAGCATAGATGCTCTTTAGATGCAGACTCACATACTTTTTTTTTTTCCTCCTTCTCCCTGGTGTACTTTTTTTTAAAATTTTTTTCTTCACAATTTATTCATTCTATATCCGTGTTGAAGCCCCCTCCCTCAACTCCCCTAGTCCCACCCTCTCTACCTCCTCCCTTCATCCCCTTCCCCTAGTCCACTATTGCCATCTGCCCATAGTTTATTAAGTCTCCTAAGGACTGCTTGGACCCTCTTCCTCCATGGTCTGGCAAGGCTGCATCATCAAGGTTCACATACTTGTTCTTAACTACCTGGATTTTTGTTCTCCCAGAAAACCTAAGGATCAATATAACATTTTTTTGTCATGTTATCATGCCATTATTACAAAGTTCACAAGTCCAAGGGACTGCTCAAAGCTTACAAGAACTGCTAAAAAAAAAAAAAAAATCAAGCAAGAAAAGTTGACTTCGAAGTAATTCAAAGCCTCTAGACTAGAATAACTCCACTATGCAGACATGTTTGGCTCATGAGCCATGGCAGATTTTAACAAATGTGATGGTGATCTAAGTTTTAGTGATTAGAAGGAACAAGCTTAAATTATTTGAAAAAGATCCCCTGAGATGGAACAGACAGGTGCTGATCATAAGCTTTACTGTAAGTACTGGGAAAGGGCTCGGCGTTGGGACAACGCTACCGTGGTCCCGCCTGATCCAGGCACTGACCTGGTGAGAGACTTTGAGATGTCACAGAGATCCGTTCTCTGCCAGTGGAAGAGAATGGAGTACTTTCCAGTTTTTTCAGCTTGTGATTACTTTCAATCATTTCTAGAAAACAGTGCCTATTGTTGGAACATCGTTAAGCAACAGCCTGTAATGGACCTAGAACTGAAGTGATACTCACCAGAGCTACGATGAAAGCTAATGCCAACATTATTGAGCCATTAAGTGCACCAGACTGTGAACCTCACACATTTAACCCTCATTTGCATTTATCACACATTTAACCCTCAATTTCGGGATTTTTTTTTTCTTTGAGACAGGATTTCTCTGTGTAGCCTTGGTTGTCCTGGACTTGCTTTGTAGACCAGGCTGGCCTGGAACTCAAGGAGATCTGCCTCCTGTGCCTCCCTGAGTGCTGAGATCACAGGTGTGCGCCACCTCGCTCAGCAATCTTCTCAGGAATATTTACGTGTGATGGCCAGCACATGTTTCAAATAAGCAATGACAACAGACTGTGGAATATCTATACACCCACCAATGGCCCTTGCTTAAAGAGGAATCAAAATCCCTCAAGTGTCACTGTGGGATAATCCAGGGAGATATGGCTACTGGGAGTGTTTAGGGCTTTTTATCTTTTGGGGGTGTCTAGACGTTTAGCAAGCTCCAAAGCATAATGCAGATAAATTCTTTATCTCCATCGTGCTAGACTGTTGAGCAGCGTTATATATGGTTAATGGAAGTCAGTTTCTCATAGGACCCCCAGAGCCAAACTCACCAGGTGCTCATCTCTCCAGCTATGAGGTTACAGCTTCCTAGTAACCCCTAGACTCTTCTCACCATCCTAGCTTCATAGAGAAGACCCTAAGTCTGGCACGTGTTTTTCCACCTGTCACTCAAGAGCCCTCTGTTCCTCTCAGACACTATGTCCTCAAAATTCTGTTTATCTCTAACAGTTCATCTTTCTCTCTGGCAATGGGCACAAACTTTTTTGTTTATTTGTTTCATGCTGCATTCCACATTCACAACAATATTTGCAACAAACAAAATCAATATTCTATTACAAAGGCATGTTTTAGTATTAGAGTAATTTATTCAAGATTAGTAATAATAGAAACACTTGCATATCAAACTTCTCTCCCTTTTCCTGGATTTTTACTCATTTGACCTGTCTGCTATCTTGCTTCAGGAGCACACAGAATCCCTGAGCCTGTGTTCTGGTGAGCTGTCCCGTGCTTGGGCTCCTGGAGCCTTGGCTTGTATTCATCTTCACATTCCTTGGTCTTAGGCTCTCCATGTTCTGGTCACCTGTTCAACCACCCTCTTTATTTTAAATGTTCCTTTCTATTAAAGTTGAGTTTACTGAATGAAAAATCTTGATAATTACCTACCAAAGTAATATATGTTCAGTTTGTAAGAAGAAAAACGAGGAAAAGAAAAGTCATCCAAAGTTCTTTCACCCACAGCTTCCAAAGGCTCTGACTGTGTGTCTCTTGGTTCAGCTTAGCTGTGTAATAAGCTGTCTTGCCCCAGCTCTGGTCTTGTAAGATGCATTTTGCTTGGATTAGTCTTGCCAGGGAAAGAACAGAAACAAAACTCAGCACGACATTTTAAGGCTGATGCTTCAGAAAAAATGAAGTGTCTAAACCGCATCCCGGCACTCTTCAAGTTGTAGCTACTGTGTATGTATAAGCAGGGATATTCTAAACTGCAAGCCATCCTGGATGGGAGTACTGCAGTGTTAGAGAAGTTGAGAACACACTCTTAGCATTTTCTGAACTTGAAATAACCCTGCTAGCATAAAAATTATAAACACAGACCTGATATTACTGTATCAACTAATGTAGCCAAAAGTTTGGAATCCTCTATGCTAGAGTCTACGGATTCAATGATCTGGAAGTGGGTAAGTAAACTGTGACTAAAAATCTTAATGAAAAATATTTTCATTAAATTGTAATTACTGGCAGTGTATAAAGATAGGAAAATGAGTATGATAAAATAATAAATGGAAAAACGACATAAAATTAGGTAAGAAATATTTATAGACTCAGACTATGGGCACTGGCTGGAATATAATCCTGAAATAAGACATCACCTTCTGTGCAGAAGGTGATTTTTTTTCACAGTACTATTTGGATATACTTACTGTTGTTATGTTCATATTTTTTGTTTTATTCCCATGTTTCTATTGTGTGATACAGGCATCAAAATACTGTACAGTTGTTCTAGCTTCTACTCTGTAGATGATATTGGTAGCTTGTTCTATAGGTGATTTCAAAAGCCTCCTTTGCCTGTCTCACACCCGAAGTGTTAAAATGCTGTACGTAAACTTTCCAACCCCCTTTGTAGTCAGTTGTTGCTGTATAACCAAACCCTGGCTAAGCTTCAAGGGGGAAACCTTTTGGAGTGTTGTACAAAAAAAAAGAGAAATTCCTCCTTCATCATGAGGTGAGAGCTAGCTGTGAAGAGGTCAACATTAGCTGTCTTCCTCAATTGTTTCTTCACATTATTTTCGGGGAAGACAGGGTCTCTGGCTGAACCTTGACCTCACTGGTTCTGTTAGTCCTCCTGGTTAGTGAGCCCCAGGGATTCTCCTGTTTCCTCTTCTACGGTGTTGAGATTAGAAGCACATGTGCTCAGAAAGCCAAACTCAGGTCCACATGGTGGCAAGCATTTGACTGACTGACCGTCGCCCAGCTACAGAGGGGGATCAGTTTTGCTCTGCTCTCTAACCCAGAGCACAGTGTCTCGATGCTGGGCCATCATCCTGCAGCATGATTAATTCTGTGAGAAGGAAAAGCTGGGATCATGGAACCGGGGTGGCTTTACCCACTCGTTGAAGGGGCCGAAGGACATCTGGCCTCACAGCTTCTTGATAACTACACACACAAATGTACTTATGTTTTGAACCACTTTTTGTATTTTCTAATATATGTATCTCAGTGCAGCCTGATACAGCCAGACCAGAATACGACTTGCTAGCTTGCAGTGCTAAGTGAACATCATAACACATATAGATAATTTAATAAAATGTTATACTTTTAAAGAGAGTGAAAGACCACCACGTCATTAAGTGCTGATTTACTTAAGTTTTCCTGAATTTGCTGATATTTCTTGGTAGAAAAAAAATTATTTAGTATTTCTAATTGAAATAAAATGAAAATCTACCTTCTATGATTTGTAATTTTTTTAAGCCTGTATGCCTTGGAAAGCCAAATACTTGGTTTTGGTACCAGTTTTTCGTTCTCCTTGCATCCTCCAACTTCCTTTCACTTATTACTCAATTATGTAAGATTGAGCAGTCTGGGGTGTGAACAGGCACTAGCCAGGGGTGAGAATGTGATTTCTTTATTGATCTAGTGTTCTTCAACTCAGCTTCTATTTCTATTAATACGAATATGGTTTTGAAGATGATAACGAGTTATTGGATTTGCTGAGAATGGAATGGATTGCCAAGAAGGCTGGAGAAGTAGGTAACAAAATAGCTTGTTATAAATGGACTCTATTCAATCCCACTTATTTTATTCTTTCCAAATGGTTGATCACATAGTGTGTTAGCTGACCCTCAGGTTAAAAATAAAATTCAGGAGAGCACACTCCGCAGTGGTTGTCAATGAGGTAGTAAGTGTAGAACTGAAACAGCAAGTGAGTGGTAGGAATGAAGAAGGCCCAGCTCGTGGGATAGTATGATGGCAGTGTGGGGAGAAGTATCCACCATATGTCAACTATGACCGCTTTTGCTGGATGGATGCTCTGACTGGCTGGGAACTGAGGGACAATGTGGTAGGTGGCCTTCACGAGCCTCATGAAGCTTTTTGGGAAAACAGAGTTAATCAGAACATCAGTTCAGACCACAATATCTTCAAGTCCTGGAAAACCCATCTCAAAGTGTTCGAATTTTTGTTGGGCTCAGTTGGCTTAAAAAAAAAAAAAAAAAAAAAAAAAAAAGGTCTTGTGCTTCAACTAGCATGGCTTTAGGATGCTCAAAGCTTCAGCGATGCACACTAGGAAAACTGACTGTGAGGATCAAAAGACTTAATGTCCTTTAGCTGAGTCTTCCACTCCCGTGGGCCTTGCTCAGTGAGACAGATTATTCGTAGGCCTGCCTCAACTGATCACTTTCTCTGAATCTGACACAATTGATTCGGGTCTGTAAGAACCTTTAAGGCAGCAGGAATGATTCAAAACTCCTCCAAGGATTGATAATTTAGAGTTAACAAAACAATTAAGTCTTCATTCTTGGATCGAGTACAAAATAAACTCCAGAGGAAAGAAAATGGTTTTCTGAAAATATCCTTTCCTTCTCTTCACAGGAAGAGCTTGGCAGTCTCCATTGTCAGCAGCTGTGCCGGGGAGACGATCCTATGTGTCATGTTTGCAGTCATTTAAGATCCATACAAGTCATGGCCTGTGTACCTAACTTTTATCCAAAAGCCTCAAAAAAAAAAATTTAAGAAAGTTTAGTCATGAGAACAACACAAAGAAGTTCCTTAAGTGTGTTCCAGACCTCATCAGCTCTCTCTGCAAACATGCATGCAACCAAAGTGTATTTTTGTGGCTTCTGGGTAATTCTCCTAATTGAAAACATATCCTTTAAAAGATCAACAGACCCACCCATGCAGAAGACTCCAATCAGTCCTTCCCCGGTTGGTGGCCTCATGGAATCAGCTCCCTCCATCAGGAGGCCTGCTCTAATAGGACTTAGCATGTGGTGAAAGGCTGAGTAGGCAGACCAAAGTACCTCAGTGTACCCGGAACTGCCAAGTTCTGGAAGGCTGGAAGCAAGGTGATATTCACCCAATGATCCCTTAAGTCACCCTGAAACGAAGCTCTCTGAGCATTAGGACAGCACAGCCCTGGTTCCCATTCTGTGCTTTTGACTCAGCTCCACATGTTAAATGCATTTGTGGATTTTTCTATCTGGGTGAGGCTGAGAAATCCTGGCCTTATTAGCTGTAGCTCAAATTTTCTTTGCCAAATTCTACAAAACATAGTCAACCAAGTGAGGTCTGTGTATCCATCCAGGTTTTACCAGAGAAGTAGAGGGCTTTTCTGGTACCAGACCTAACAGCATACAGTTGTGGGTGGTGATGGGCCTGGAAAGATGAGCCAGCAGTTCTGAACACTTTTTTGTTCTCACAGAAGACCAGAGATCAGTTCCAAGCACACATATTGGGTAGCTCACAACCACCTGTAACTCCAGCCCCGGGGGTTCCAGCACTTTCTCCCGGGCTCCTGGAGCACCTTCACCAAGGCACATACGCACATGCAGACACGCACATGCAGACACATACACGTAACAGCATGGCCTGATGCTTTGATTGTTAGTGATTTTGCTCCCCAAGGTCTACTTGCTGTCTCTTGTGAGCAAGCTATAAAGTAGCCCAAGCAATGTGGTATAACCTTGCCTCCCTTATTGACCTGGGCAGGGCAGAAATGAGGTAGGTGTGGCTAAGGTTTGGAGACGTTGGGGACAGAAGAATCTTGGGAAGGGGAGATAGGTACTGGAAAAGGAAGGGGGCAGGGAGCCTTGGTGGGTTAGTGTGGAAAGGAGCATGGGTGTGGATGGAGGAAGGCAGCCCAGATGAAGAACATTAGCAAGTATTTTGAGAACACGGATGGGAAGTAGCCCAGATAAAAATTATTAGAGCAGAGGACATGGGGTGGGGCTTGGGAGGTAAAGCTAGCTTAGGAGGTACTATCTGCCCAGGCCCAGGTGAAATAAGGCTATTCTAAAATCTATCAGGTGTCTGTGTCTTTAATTGACTATAATAGTGGGTTAGATAATACTATCACATTACTATTATAGAACTAATAATAAACATTATTAGCCCATAATTTTAAATTGTCTACAGCACACATACATACATAGACACACACACGCACACAAATTAAACAAATTAAATGTTACAACTAGACAAATGGCTCATCAGTTAAGAGTGTGTACCGCAGCTGAAAAGATTGCCAGCACCTGCATTAGGCATTTTACAACTGCCTGAAACTCCATTTCCAGGGGATTGATATTTTTCTCTCACCTCGGTACACGTAATTGAAAAGTTAAAAATTAAGAAAGAACTTTTGTAAAAGCTAAAAAAAAAAAAAAAAAAAAAAAAAAAAAAAAAAAAAAAAAAAAAAAACAAAACAAAACAAAAAACCCCAGCACGAGTTATTTGAATGAAAAGAAAATACAGAGAAAATTAATAGACCCTTTGTGCAAAGCTAGAAGTGTTAGAGGCACATGAACCGTCTTCAGGAAGGAGGAGGCTTCCGTAGGGGTCTCTAGCAGCACTGCAGACACGCTGCTAGCTGCAGGCTCTAGCAGGTGGTCACCACACTGTGGGGATAAGAAGTGGGAGAGCTCTCAGGAGAAAGCTAGGGAGACCGAGCACTCTCCAATTCCCTATAGAGGACAGAGACTCAGAAATAACTCCTGGCTATTTCTCAGAGCCCCTGGGGGAGGTGCATCTGCCAATCAACCAAGGGGGAAAGGTGAGGTCTTGTACCATGCTCTGTGATCTGTCTTCTTCATTCCATTCTTAGCAGCCTGAGGTGGGTGCAGGTGACAGAGATGGGGTTCTCAGAGAGTTCCTAGAATTTGTTTTTGTTTCTAGACATGGTTTCACTATGCAGCCCACTCTTATCTCTAAGCTGAGATCCTCCTGCCTTAGCTTCCTAAATTCTGGGATTACAGGCATGTGCCACCATGCTCACTGGGTTCCTGAAATCCTTAGGACTCTCATGTCTTTTGACTTCTGTAATTTTCTCTAAAGGGAAGCAGTTCCCTGAGTTATGTCCAGATGGGCAGAATGAATCAGTGACAGCTCTTTAAAGCTACCATGGTGATAACTGCTAATGTCAGACATTCTGAAAATTTTCACATTGTGAAGATGCCTATTTAGTTAGGCCTATATCATTAAAAACTGTCACTTTTCCTATACCTCATTAGGATTAAACATCTTGCTAATTGCATGCATGTGATCACCCCAAGTGTATTTATCCCTGACCTGCCCATGTTATAAATATTTCAGTGCTTCCTGTCTGAGAAGATGATTCATCCTTTATCTGTAGACTGAAGAAAGAGATTCATGCTGGGGAACCAGGTCTGCCCCTCAGACTCTGAACAAGTAAAATGTATTTTAGTTTTTGTAATATTTTAAAGGAAGAAAAATGTTAATTAGTCTGAATGATAGAGATGCAAAGAATGGTTATACAATTGAAAGGAGAATTAGTGTTTTGAAAAAGCTAAGGTGGTAAAAAGAAAGAAATGTGTTATTTAATTAGTGAAAAGATTGGCCTGTAAAGAAAGAAAATATCTCCCTGGACACCCGCATTGCCCTTAAAATGTTACTTTTTACGTTCGGTAGAAGCATGGCCTCTATATGTGCAAGGAATATGTGCCAGTTAGATTGACTAAGTGCTATGACCTCTCTGGTGTGAACTACAAGCATCTTCAAAATGCAGACTACATCAATAATTGAACATCTAAGCAACAAAAAGAGTTGACGTTGTTTTAATGCATGTATTTTTGTACTTAAAGCATCCCACAGATTATCTCAAGATCTATATAGCTTAAATCAATTTCTGCCAGAGAACCCAAATTATATGAAAGTTCACAGAAAATGGGGCCTTAGCTCCTTAGGGTTCCTAAACAGAATGGGAGCAAACTGTGTCAAATGTTATATGCAACAAAAGGCCTTTGAACAGGCCCAAAGAACCAAACAAGCCCGGAGCTTTGTGTGAATGATGGGCTCTTTCAGAATAGCTTTGTTTCCAAGGCAGAATGCTCCCAGTGACTTTGGTGAATCAGTTCTACAACACAGTTCAGTCTTGTACAGACTCACTACCCAAAGCTGTCATGAAATACAGGTAGACAGATGAAGGCTGCATGGTCAGCTGAGGGGCCATTTTGCCTCCGGAGGTAACTGATTTGTGACTCTCTTTCTTAGAGAAAAAAAAAATGGGTTTCTGATTATAATAAACATGTATTTCTTTCCTCTCTATAAGCAAGGAGAATAGCATTTATGTGAGGGAGGGAGGGAATACTTCTGCCTTTAGACATTACCACCTGGATGAGTGAAGCCTATTTCTCATTTTCCTTCTTCCCCTTATGAGTGTTAATACAGATACAATTAATTATTCATTGGGATTCATCAACCAGTTGTTAATAGAGTAGAACACATTCATCTCAGGGGTGAAAAAAAAAACAAGACCCACATATGTATAGTGTTTCTTCTGAGAGTCTGCTTTCTGTGATACTCCTGCTTTAAGAAGAACCTGCTGTATCCCTGTGGGTGCCCGGGGAGAAAGGAAGACAAGGCACGGCACAAAACATTTAAGGGCTCTAGAAGGTTTCCTTGGGGATCCCAATTTCTAGTTGGCCTTGATTACTGTATGGCTACTTGAAGGCCTGGTATTGAGAGCGATCTCCAGCTTCAGAAGGAAGCTTAAGCCAGGGTAGTGCTGGCAATCCCCAACCAAACAGAAGGCTATGAGCCGTACACTCAAGTCTTCTTAGCCTCTTCTAAGTCTTGTAGCTCCCCATAAAATAGCTTGACCCTGAGAACCAGACCTGTGCCAACTACCCTCCAAGCCTGCTCTGGGGAAAAGAGCATTGACTCCCTTTGGAGATTATCTTATACCAACTTTTAATAACTAAAAGTGACCAGAGAGACATCAAATCTGCTTGAAGTAATACTAAAGGTTAGGATAAGGTGATTTGATAGGATATTGTTGAAAGAAGTGACTTAATATGTACATAAAGCCATTTTCTTCTATTGCTTCAATAAGATGAGACTATTTAAATAAACTGATTACCTAAGATGTTTAATAATTTCGTTTCTGTAGATTTAAAATTCAGAGCTAAAATACAACTATGGGGATAAGAGAGGCTAAACTGTGTCAATCTTTTCTAGTACTGTCCCCAAGTATGTTCTGTCTGTCCAGAACAAAGAGTCTAGAGCAGCCTAGGGCCTCAGAGCACTGGGGAGGCAGCGGAGAACCCAGGATCTGGAGCAACGTGAAGAAGCTGCAGAAAGCCCTTTCCCTCCCTCTCCTTAGTCTCCTTATTCAGCAGGTGCCCACTTTGGTTCTGGATCATTAGCTATTCTAAATCTCTTCATTACTTGCTTATATGTGACTTAGAACCTGACCTTTCCTAGAAGCCAGAGCACTTGGTACATGCCAAATATAGGTTAAATACACCGCAAACAAATATTCACCACAAAACACCAATTGTGTAAGCAAACTCTTTGTCTCTTTGTGCATTGCCCTGGCAGTCAGACTGGATCTCGTTCATATTCCAAAAGGGAGTTACTAAATGGATGTTGGTGATGTATTAGTAGCCTGACATGGTGACCTCTTGGATGGATCATCTGGGATCCCAGAAGTCTCTGTCTACATCTGTGAATGGATCTTGGTCACCAGCAGCTGACTTCTCCACTGTAGCTATTTTGACACCTCAGTAGTAAAGGCAGAGAAGTGCACAAAAGAGCCTGGAATGGGAGACAGCTCTGGCTGCTCCCCATCCCTTCCCTAAAAATTTTTTAGAAAGTTAATTATTCAACATTTCATAAGCAACAAAATATCAAAAAATAACATCACAAATTAAGTTGTATCCAGGTTTTAAAACAAGATTTGTCTATATTCACTTCAGATTAAAAGGCAATGACAACAGGTCAGGCTACAGAGCAGGTGAATGAGCTAACGGACAATGGTAACGAGACACTACCAAGTGTATTGCCAGTGCCTTATAGTGATTCTCTGAGGAATTAAACTAGATCCCCCAAAACACGCATGTAAGAGAAGCCTCTGTGCAGGCCACACCAAAAGAAGAGACAACCAGAAGACTCAACAGGTTGGCTAAGACCAGTTGACCTGGTGTCCAGTTGAAGCAAGGTTATCCAAGAAGAGCAACAGTCTTGAGTTCTTAAACTGGTTTGGAGAGGCCAAAAGAGCCTATGAGGAGGGATTAAAACCGAAGCCAGTAGCTGCCAGCCCAAAGAAGGCTTGTGGCACACAGAGGCCAGGTTGCATAGAAAAACTTACAAATCCTTTCAACATTCCTAACCTCTATCAGAAGTTGGAGATTGATCCCAGGACAAAGACATTGCTTAGGAGCGAGCCCATTTACCAGGAACTGACAGCAATAACAAACACACTATGTAGTCTGGCCACAAACCACAAGATCTCTGATCATGGCCATACTCAGTGTCTTCCTTGGGAAGTATGGATAAAGAGGAAGATGCTCCCAGTTCACCTTCTCCTGCCTCCTCCAAGAAAGGAAGTTAAGCAGAACCAATGAAAGATCTTTCAGGGAATAAGAGACAGGTATTGAAAGAGTTGTGGAATGATGCCTACAAGGAAAAAGACTTCAACACAGTGTTGAAGCATCATGACAGGGCCAAGAAACTGGGCTGTGCCTACCTGACTTATGTAACGAGTCGAGCAGCTTTGTGCTTTGAGAAGGATTATTACAACAAATTCCTGGAGTTTGTGAGGCCATTGCCCTGGGCAGAGAGGATCAAGAAGACTGACAGTGTTCAAGTTGGCACTTCCTATTTCAAAGAAAAAAATACAAAGATATCATCATTTCACAAGTCTGTAACATAGAACCGGATCTCAGATGGGCTCATGAAAGGCCAGCGAGCAGACAAAATCCTGGAGGAACAAGAGTAGCTGGCCTACACCAACTCTGGCTTAGCATTGGAGGAGTGGAATAAGGGCAGTGAATGCTTCCAGGAAAGGGGCCACCCCCAGGCTATGAAGTACTACACAGCAACACTAAATGGAACCCAAGAGCTGCCAAACTCCACAGAACGGAGCTGCCTCCTCCACCAAGCTCCTAGAGCTGCAGTTGGTGTTCCAGGACTGTGAGGAACGTAGCCAACTGGAACTGATCTTCATTGAAGCTAACATAGGGACTTTCTACCCTGGGACCATGAAAGGCTATACCAAAGCTAGGGCTGTGTACCAAGGATGATATGCTTGCAGGACAATTGACAGGGCAGTTCAGAGGATGTAAAGCAAAAGATCATGGCCAGCTCCAAGGTGTGGCTTCTTCTTGTAGTGGGTGGGAACAAAGGCAGAGACCCACAGTGGACAATGTGCAGAAAGTGAGAGAGCACTCAATCCTAAATGAGATTTTCATCAAAGCCCTTCCCTCAGGGCTCAGGGACCTGTGCAGAAGAGGAGGAGAAAAGATTCTAAAAGCCAGAGGTGATGGATGGCCTTAAGGAAGCAGTATCTTCCAAACACAGCAGGCCTGGTGCGCGTGTGAACTCACAGAGGTGTGGCAGCATGCACAGGACTTGCACGCATTCAAGCCAGACATGGTCCCAGCACCGAGACAGGGGAGTGGACATGGGGCTTCCACCTCTGACCAAGAAGTTATCTGTCACTGGCAAAGGAAAAACCTTTTTTTTCCCTCCCTAACAGAGCCTCCTTTAGGGCAGGTCAAACGCCCAGGAGCAGTTGTAAAACACAAAATGAACTTAATGGTAATTTTGTGGAGTTTTTTTCTCATTTATATGTTTGCTCACGTGTTTACCACTATGCCAGTGTACATGTGGAGGTCTGAGGACACCTTTCAGGACTCAGTTCTCTGCTTCCTTCGTTAGGGTGCAGGGACCAAGCTCAGGTTATCTGGAAGTGCCTCTACCAGGTAAGGCATCTTGCCAACATATATTCCTACTTCAATCACTGTTTTTTTTTTTAAAAGATTTAGTTATTATTTATACATTATTCTGCCTGCATGTACACCTACATGCCAGAAGAGGGCACAGGATCTCATTATAGATGGTTATGAGCCACCATGTGGTTGCTGGGAATTGAACTCAGGACCTTTGGTAGAACAGCCAGTGCTCTTAACTTCTGAGCCATGTCTCCAGCCCCTCAATCACTCTTTCTCCCTTTTCATTCAGTCCTTCCTCCTCACATTCATTCTTTTAAAACAAACCTTTTACTCACTTTAAATATCTATTGATTGTCTTATTGCCTGCTGTTTTACTAGTTTGACTTTTCTCATTTATTGCCTCTCCTGATTTGCCATTGCTTTGGTTTATTAACCCATGTGGCTTATGAGTATCGGGAGCCATGTTTAGCAAGTGTTTCACACTTTCCCACCAGGGATATTTACTAAGCTGTTAAAGGATCACTCTAGGCCAGTGTGTGTTTGCTTCTGTGGCCTAGTAATTTCAATGTACTGGATATCAGTGATTAAAGTCGATTTCTTATGCTTTTGTTTGTTAGACCTCTTTGAACATTCAAGCCACTTGGAGAAACTTCTAAAAGTAATAGGATAATCTGCCCTTATCCCAGGACAGCCCCATTGGAATATCCTAGGTGGCCTACAATGATCAGTACTTTAAAATGTCCACATCACTCTAACGTGCAGCCATGTAAGACTGACTTAGATAAACACCACCTTAATACCGTTCCATAATTATTTTCCATACACATGGCTAGGCACATTGGCACATACCTGTGATCCTAATTATCTGGAAAGGCTGAAGAAAGGAGATTACAATATCAAGGCCCACCTGAGTTACAGAGAGAATATAATTTATTCACTTTAGTCTGGACAATTTAGAGAGAACCTGCCTTATAACTTTAAAAGGCTAAGTATGTGTGACTAAATCTCTTATGTACCATCCAAGAGACCCTGGGTCCAGTACTCAGAGCCCCGGAGTGCTGAGGGAAGATACTTGGCCATTCTTGGGATTTTCACTGAGCTATGAACTGAAGTTAAGAAGGCTTTGTGTTTTTATGAAGCAAGCGTTAACATGAACCTTTTAACATTCGAGGGTCCAGACCACTTTCGAATCACATGCTATGCTCAGGTCAGCAAGCTGGGGGCCGTTTCCCACGCCCACCCTTGGATAATTTGATCTTTCTTTGATAGCCTTAGAAAAGAAAGATTGGCAACCTATAACATTTTTGTAGCTGGGAGGGTGTTCAGTGGGGCTTTATTTTATTTGGGGGTGCAGCGGTGGACTTAATAGTGTTTTTCTGTCTTGATTTCTCCCTCCTTGTAGTTTCCACTGAATCCTTCTCCTCACACTCTTCCTTATTGTTGGTGCTACACGATGATCCCACTGAGCCTTGGTGATGAAGTTTCCTTTGGCAGTGGCCTGCCTTGCTCCCGTACTTCAGAGCGCCTGTGAGATTTCCCAGTGTAGAGGGCTTCTTGGAAGTTAGGGCCAACAACCTCAAGTAAGCAAAGGTTCTCTGGGAATGTGGAGTCTCAGTGGACAAGCCACTGGACTCCTCTCCTGGCTCAGGCTCCTTCTCTCCAGGGAGGGGAAGCTGGACCCTCTCTTCAGGAAGTGGCCTTCTTGTGTTCTCTGGATATGCCACATCAGGACTATTTCTGCAGCTAAAGAGCAGAAACTATCTGGACTGTTTTGCAAGGATTTGTGGCAAACTCTTGAAATAACGTATTGAAACAAACTCATAGGTATTTGCTATTCTGTTATAACAGTAAAAGTTCACTGATGGTTTATGAAAGGCCTGGATTTTCACATTGTTTCCTCTCCAGTGTCCCTAAGACTTACGGTTCTTCACCATTTCTACCTCAGCAGTATTAATTTAAAAGTTTCAAATGCATCTATGCTATTTACCCTTCCATCAGAGGACACAAATCTGTTCATGTTTGTTCTCTTCATTTCATGATTTTTTGCTGTTCTCAAAAGATATTAATCTTTATCTTACTCTGCTCAGTTTGATTTTAGACAGGTTTAATGTATTTCTAGAGCCCCCTCCAAAAGCCTCACACAGTGATGAATACCAGAGGGGAGGGGCTTGGAGAGAAAAAGAGCACTCATATTTTATTTATAAAACTGTTTTCTTTACTTTCTTAAAATAAGAACATATTAACTAAAAATATTAAATAAGCAAGTACAGTCACAGAGAAAGTAAAAATGTTAGGATTCATCCAACCTTTTATTATGCAATTTCTTATAAATAAAAACATGCACATAAATAGGTGTGCAAATAATTGTTGTAAGGAGCATAGGATACCTCCTAGCACATTCTAAATCCGTTAGTTAGTAAATCAGTCCAATAGATGTGCTTTAAGAAAGGATAGGCATTAAACCTGTGCAAAAGGAAAATCTGAGTATGGAATATATCAGGCTGTTTATGCATGGCTTTTGGTGTTTTCTTTGTTCTCATGCAAGAAACTGGAGTGAGTCAGAGTCAAGGCACATGCTGAGTTTAACTCATTCCATAGCACAAACTGACACAGGCATAATTTAATGCCAGCAGCTTGTCCAAAGTCTCAACTCTTAGTGGAAGTTGTCTGTCTTTGATTGCATAGGGCCAGGGTTCTGAACACTGATTGTGACTGACACAGGGCTGAACGCCGCTGGGAAGATGGAATGCTGCATTCCTGTGATTTTTATGATTCTAGCTACAGCCCTTGGACATGAGGAGCTCTTGGATCCTGAATTCTTCAGTTGCTTCTGGACCCTGTATCTAGTCCTATGACTCCAGCACATCTGGCTATTTCCTCAGACCTCAAGTCTCTGACACTCAGGTCACCTATGAAATTGGAAGTAGGCATTAATCTAAGAGTGTGGATAATGGGAGACAGGGCAGACCAGGTACCTCAAAGAGACGGCATGTTTCCAGACAGCAGTCAGAATTCCACTCAGATCCTTGGCTAGTAAGGAGGCCAGGTGAGGCCTCGCCTGACCTCAGCTCCAGGGGTTCACTGAGCCCTGAAAAGGTCCACTAATGTCAATAAGCTCTTCCAAGTTAAAGTTTTCTTTGGAGGCAAACCATAAAGTTGGAGAGAGTTACATGGCAGTATATCTTTAGAAATATACTAATCTATCCTAGTGATTTTTTTTCTTTCTTTTCTGGGCATACATACCATAGATTTCCTTTACACATAGCAAGATATTAGATTATAAATAGAGGCTTAAGAATCAGCCATTTTTGGGATCTAGAAAAGATCATTCTGAGTGAGGTATCCCAGAATCCCAGAAGGAGAAAGACACACATGGTATATACTCACTTCTAAGTGGGTACTAGATCTATAAGATATGATAAACATACTGAAATCTGTACACCTAAAGAAGATAAACAAGAAAGAAGACCCTGGGTAAGATGATCAACCCTCACTTAGAAGGACAAATGGGATGGACATTGGATGTAGGAGAAAACAAATAACAGGACAGGAGCCTACCTCAGAGGGCCTCTGAAAGACTCTACCTAACAGTGTATCAAAGCAGATACTGAGACTCATAACCAAACCTTGGGCAGAGAGCAGGAATCATATGAAAGAGGGGGTGTTAGTAAGACCTGGAGAGGACAGGAGCTCCACAAGGATCAAATATATCTGGGTTCAGGGGTCTTTTATGAGACTGTTTCTCCAACCAAGGACCATGTATGGATATAACCTAGAACCCCTGCTTGGATGTAGCCCATGGTAGCTCAGTATCCAAGTGGGTATTCCTAGTAAGGGGAACAGGGACTATTTCTGACATGAACTCAATGGCTGGCTCTTTGACCCCCCATCCCCCAAGGGAGGAGCAGCCCTGCTAGGCCACAGAGGAGGCCATTGCAGCCAGGCCTGAAAATACCTGATAAGCTAGGGTCAGATGGAAGGGGAGGAGGACCTCCCCTATCAGTGGACTTGGAAAGGGGCAGGGAGGAGATGAGGGATGGAGGGTAGGGTTGGGAGGGAATAAGGGAGCGGGATACAGCTGGGATACAAAGTTAATAAACTGTAACTAATATAAAAAAAAAATAAGTCCTCTTGTTGAGTTTGCTTGCAAAATTTCTAGCTCTGGATTACCTTGAGGTAAGCCATAGATATATGATCCCTGTTGCAATGTCCTGCCTTTCCTAGTACCAACCAAGAAAGAGTAAAGGTGAATGATTCGAACTTCTATCATTGCCGGACAAAATTAATCTTGCTCCCTTACACTGTTTTGGCCAAGAATTTACTTACAAGAGAAATCATGATCTGAATATATTTTCATATTATGTGACTAAAATAAAAGGTATTTTTCACACACGAAAAAAGAATTAGTCATTTTAAGCTCTCCTATGCTTATGGACCAATAAGATTAATATAGTAAAAATGGCCACTCTATCAAAAACAATCCACAGATTCAATGTAGTTGCCATCAAAATCCTAACTCAATTCTCCACATAACTTGAAAGTACTATTTTCAGCTTCATTTGAAAACATGAAAAACTCAGGATGGCTAAACCACTCCTGAATGATAATAGAACTTCTGGAGCTATCACCATCTCTGATCCCAAGTTGTGTTACAGAGCTATAGTAATAGAAATGGCATGGTCCTGGCACAGACACAGATAGGTTGATGGAATAGAATTTAAGACCCGGAAATAAGTTTTCACACCTATCAACACCTAATTTTTGATAAGGAAGCCAGAAATACACACTGAAAAAAAGACAGCATCTTCAGCAAACGGTGTTGGTCAAGGTGGATTCGTAAGGGAACACAAGCAGATCCATACTTATCACCTGCACAAACTCAGCTCCAGATGGATTAAGGACCTCAACATAAGGCCAGATACACTGAAACTGATAGAAGAGAGTGTGGGAAGAGCCTTGAACTCATTGGCGCGCGCACACACACACACACACACACACACACACACACACACACAATCTTTCTGAAGAGAATACCATTAGCACTAGGACTAAGGTCAACAATTAATAAATAGGCTTCTGTGTGGCAAAGAACACCATAATTGGGACTAATTGTACAGAATGTTGAAAAGATTTTTACCAATTACATGTCTGATAGAGGGTTAATGTAATATATATATATATATTACAGATCTAAACAAAAAAAATTTTAAAAAGATTATTTCATGTGCATTGGTCTTTTGTCTGCATGTATGTCTGTGTGAGCGTATCAGATCTCCTGGAACTGGGGTTACAGACACCTGTGAGCTGCCATGTGGGTGCTGGGAATTGAACCCTGCTCCTCTGCAAGAGCAACCAGTGCTTTTAACCACTGAGCCATCTCTCCAGCCCTAAACAAAAATTCTTAATAGATGAAACTCAAATGGCTGAGAAACACTTAAAGATCTGTTCATCATGCTTAGCCAGCAGGGAAATGCCAATCAAAGCTCCTTTGAGATTTCATCTTACACCTGCCATAATGGCGAAGATCAACAAAACAGGCGGCCGCTCATGCTGGTCAGGCTGTGGAGTAAGAGGAACACTCATTTATTGCTGGTGGGAGTGCAAACTTGTACAACCGCTGTGGAAATCAGTGTGGTGTTTCCTCAGACATAGGGGAATCGATTACCTTGGGACCCAGCTATACCACTCTTGGGCATATACTCAAAGGACGCTTCGTCCTACGACAGACAAACTTGCTCAACCATGTTCATTGCTGCGCTATTCACAATAGCCAGGAACTGGAAACAACCTAAATGTCTGTCAACAGATGAATGGACAGGAAAATGCGGTATATTTATACAATGGAGTATTACTTAAAAGAACGAAACCAAAAACTGCTGAAAACAATACCTCTACAACTCAGTGAACTCAAAGAAGTAGAACTGGTACCTGCCTAGAGCCTTCACCCATAGGAACGAGTGTTCATGGCACCGGAAGGCACTATTCACGCTTCCGAAGGGAAAAAGGTGAAACCAACCCTATTGCAAGCTACAATGGTGCAATAGTGGCACAAAGCTCATGGGGATAACCAACCGATACCCCATTCGAGATAAAGCCCACTCCATGAGGTGGAACCCATAGCCAGAGCTGCTTGTGTGGCCAAGAACCTGAGGCTAGATAGGCCAGGACCTTGGGGAAAACCAAATGCTACTGTTCTGCTGAAACAGTGGCTCTCAAACTTCCTAATGCTATGACCCTTTAATGCAGTTACTCATGTTTTGGTGACCCTAACCATAAAATTATTGTCATTGCTATTTTATAATTGTAACTTCACTACTTATATGAATCATAATGTCAGTATTATTGAAGACAGAGGTTTGCCAATAGTCATGGCCCACAGACCACTGAGCTAAAGGAATATAACCATAAAAATATTCCTAATGACATTCTGCTATACTCAGAGATCAATGCCTTGCTCAGCCATCATCAAAGACACTTCCTCTTGCAGCAGTTGGGAACAAATACAGAGACCCACAGCTAGACAGTGTGCAGAGAGTGAGAAACCTTGTAATATTCGGATCTGAAAGAGATGTCTTCATCAAATATTTCCCCGCTGGGCTCACTGAACCCCACAGAGAGGAGGCAGAAAGATACAAGAGCCAGAGGGAATGGAGGGCACCAAAGAATGAAGGCTTTGTAGACACAAGAGGACTGCTGTACCTATTAGCGCAGAGACTGTGGCACCGTGCACAGGTCCTGCACAGGCCTGCACCAGATGGAGTTCCAACACTGAGATGGGAGCTAGGGACCCAAACCATCCCTAACCCAGAAGTTATCTCCAATTGATAGCCATTTGGAAATGAAAAGTGAGTTTTCTGGGAGCCTCAATGGGGGTACGGACCTCTATTAAGGGCAGGCCGCATGCCCGGAAGTAGATGAATAGCACACAACAGAGTCAGTGTCCTCTTTGGAGGTTCTTTGTCTTATACTGCTAAGTCAAGGCATCCTCCCACCTCCTTACATGTTCTTTGAATATATGTAATGGTTTTATGTCTTATGCGATTCCTGTGTGTGTATGTGAACATATATGTCTCTGCATCTATGTGCATTTCTTGTGATTTTTCTTTGGCTCTCTTTGTGCTTTGGTGGTTTTGTCCTATCGGATTTGTTTGTTTTTGTTTTATCTTATTTTATTATTTTTCCTTAGAAGCCTGTTTGTTTTCTCACAGGAGATGGAAAGGGTGGATCTGCACGGGAGGTAGGGAGGAACTGGAAGGAGTAGGAGGAGGAGTCACTCATCAGAATGTAGTGTATGAAAAAAAAAATCTATTTTCAATTAAAGAATCATCCACCTTGTGTTGGATGGCACAAGCCTGGTCATCCCATCACCATGAAGGTGCTATAGCTCTCTTACTGTCCCTAAAAGTGACATTTTTATTATAAAAGAAATTTCTGAATCATAAGCAAAAGTAGCTGTTATTAAGTGCTTACAATTATGCTTCTGCTCAGCTAAGGAGAACTTACTCCCGTTGGGCAATCACCCAGAGGCTCTCAAAAAAGCACAAAGACTTCTTTGTAGTCACTTATTCAAAGATTCTACTTCACTAGTCTACATGTTCACAGCTTAATAATGCTGTGAGTGTTAGAACTGCAGAGAGCACTGATCTCGCTGACGTCTGCCCCCTCCCCCGCCCCCACCCGTCTGGTGCCTAAGCCTTGCGCATCACCCCTGAGCTGTGCCACCACCCTTCTTTTTACTTTCTGTTTTGAAACAGGATCCGCGTAGTTGCTCAGGATGGCGCTGAACTTGTGACCTTCCTTCATTATTCTCCCAGACTAGCTGGGAATCCAGGCCTGACTCACCGGCCAGGTAAAATTTCAAGTGAAAACATTGTCACGAGCTTACTCTCATGAAGGAATGAAACATGGCTGGCCTCCTGACTGAGCGGGGAGGGGCAGGTTAGGGCCTTTCCTAGAGACTGTTCCAAGTTGAAGAGCCAAGTTCAGCCCCCAGGGATCATGCGGTCACATCCTTCCTTCTAGCTATTCTTTCGGCAGAGGGAAGTCCAAGAGGACCTCCTGTTCTGAGGCAGATCATTAGGGCAGGACCCAGTTGGAAAGTTCCCACCACCCATGTTCCCAGTCTAGACCTCACCCACTAAGTCTCTTTTTAGTCCTTTGCATTGGTGTTGAACTCCAGGCTTCTTCATAGGGAATTAATTATATGCGTATTCAATTTGTAAGGTGCATAGACATTTCCATTTTATTCTTGTTTCCCTTTAGTCTTTAAAGACATTTCCTGGTGGAAACATTGACTGTGACACTTAGAAGTAACCTAGTCGGGTTTTTTTTTTTGTTTTGTTTTGTTTTTCTGACTGAAGCATGAATGTTCATACGTGAAGAACCATTTGTCTTTGTGGTTTGTTTTTGTTTTTGTTTTTGAGGCAGGGTCTCCCTGTGTAGGCCTAGCTGTCCTGGGACTCACTACGTAGACTGGGCTCAAACTCAAAGAAATCCACCTGCTTCTGTCTCTTGAGCGCTGAGTTAAAGCTGTGTGTCACCATGCCTGGCACATTTATCTTAAAGGCCTACCTGCCTGATAGTACGGTACATATTCATCAAATATTTATGAAATAAATGAAAAAGAAAGAATCATGTTTTCATTCGATTCCACATCGTAGCGTTTCTTGAGTACATTGCACAAGCAGGAAGAATGGGCACATAAACGCTTGTCTCAGCTCTGGCTAATCTCAGCCGCATGTGGGCTGTGGTGACCCAGCAATTAAGGCCTGCTCCTTTCCATAGCTGTGAGCAGGACTTTGCAGTAACCTTCTCCATCACTGTGACGCAGTTTCTACGAATCGTCATACAGTACATCCACATGGAAGCACTTGTGCATATCAAGAGCATTACTGATGTTTGGAGCCAGAGAGCTACGTTTTTGTAGGCCTCTCCTGTCCACTGAAGGACATTTAGGACATTTCGCAGTGTTCTGGCCCTTATCAATAGGAACTCTTCCCCGTCCCTAGTTTTGGTAAAGAAAAATGTTTTAGATACTGTCATATGTCCTTTGGGGTAGAAAGGGAATATCCCTCAGTTAGAAATAATTTTTTTTAAATACTTACATAAAAGAGTAATAGGGCTGAGGATTTAAATCAGTAATAAAGTGCTTGCCTAGCATGGATAAGGCTCTGGCTTCAATCCCCAGTACTACAGAAAATGAAAACAAACACAAGTAAAAAACATGGTTTTATTTAAACAATATTAAAATTAAAAAAATAGTAACACATTTTGTGATGTGTGTGTATGGGGGGGGAGTGTGGAGGTGTGCATTTCTTCTCTGTTAACATTCTACAAGGAACGCACTGAAGGGACAAGCCTTTCCCCTAAGAAGTAAAGCTTGTTTATGGGAACAATAGTTGTTATTTTGGAGCAGAGATTTCTAGTTATTAAAGTTTCCAAACATAATATTTTCTTTCTTTTGAAACAGAATAATAGACAAACAAAAGGCTTAAATGGCCACAGTCCTCACTTTAATGAAATCTGACGTTTAAGAATGATTTGTTGAGATGGCTCGTGGATAAAGGCACTTGCTGCCAAGTCTAATGAGCTCAGGGTGATACCTGGGTCCCACATGGTGGAAGGAGACCAGATTCTTGAAGTTGTCCTCTGATCTCTGCCGTGTACCTTGGCACACTCAAGCACATGACCCACCCACCCCCTTTAAAGGGAACAAAACAAACAAACAAACAAACAAAAAATAGAATTAATAAAATAGGGTAAAAAACTTGCTGCACAAGCCTGATGATCTAAGTTCAATCCCCAAACCCCACATAAAGGTGGGAGGAGAGTCCTGACTCCATAAAGTCATCTTCTGACGCACGAACACTCATACACAGAGACACACAGACACACAGACATGCACACAAACACACACAGAACAGAGAGAGAAAGAGAGAAAGTAAGCTTATCAGCAAAGTAAAGTAATAAATGCACATGGTAAAAAAAATTGGTATGGGAAGACAAGAATGGGTAATACATCTTGCTCCTATTCCAATCACCAGTTTCCCCAAAGCTGGTTTTAAAAAACGCTTTTTAGTTGAAGGAAAAAAATATGTCTGCAGTAAGGAAAAGTTAAGCTTCCCTTTGGGAGGGCTGGAATTGTACGGCTGAACCTGCTGTGGAAACAGGATCGTGGCCTCAGCCTGATGCCAGCTCCAAGCAGATGAGAAAGGAAGTCCTTTGCTTTCGGTAAGAGCTCTGCTTTTTCCCAGGGTGCACTTGGCTGAATATTTTGGAAATTTAGCTCTTTTTAAATAGTTTGATAGTTTGTGATAGTTTGAACTCAAGAGCAAGCCAGCTTGAGACTAGCTCTTTGGCAGAGAGTTCTGTCCCCATCTTTGTCAAGGCTGACCTGTTGTGTCTGTGCCAGCGACTCATTTAGGGCCTTTCCCTTGGTACACAGGCAGCTGCTCTCTCCCTGCATGGCATGCTGTTCTGGAGGGAACAATTCAGCCTTTGTCATCATACTGAGGTTCCCCAGACAGGCCCCTGGGAATGCACTCAGGTTTCTAGTGACCCCAGCACCCATCTGCCCTGCTCCCTTAAAAGGTGCTGGTGGGTTTCCGGCAGCTTTCCTTAATGAGCCACCTACCTGGGGAGCCCTGAATTTCTTTGATGTTCCAAAGCCTTGAGGCTAATCTAAAAGTGTAGATGAACTCAGTAAGTTTTTAGTATTCTCTACATCCAGTGAAAGAATCCCTTTATGTGTTCTAGGCAATCCCTTTACGTGTTCTAAAGTTCAGACGCACACAACTAAAAAGGGCCATTTGTATGAGGACAAAACTATTTTAGGACAACAGGATATTTCAGTGTTAATTGTGAACTTCTGTGACATTTCCCTCTCGATGCTGTTTGCTCATTCACTTACTCATGCAGAAACGGACATTAATTAAAGAACAATGGAATGCCAGACAGGTTTTGGGCATTGTGTGGGAATGACTGAGAGGGAGCACAGCAGAGTCTCTGAGAATGTGTTTCAGAACACGCAGCTGCTTGGCCTTTTCTAGGCCTGAAGCAACTTAGCCTCCTTCCAACTCAGAGTCTGTATCAGGAAACTCAGAATAACAACAGTATCCAGTTCAAAGGGCAGATGTGAGCATCCACGCTGAGGCATGCTGGCACACACCAAACTGAACTCTGTATAAAAAAGAAAACATTTCTTTAAGTGTTTCTCCGTCATTCAGTATTCCTCTCTTGAGAATTCTCTGTTTAGCTCTATACGCCATTTTTTAATTGGGTTACTTGGTTTGTTGGTGTTTAACTTCTTGAGTTCTTTATATATTCTGGATATTAGCCCTCTGTCAGATAAAGGGTTGGTGAAGATCCTTTCCCAGCCTGTAGGCTGTCGTTTTGCTCTGACGATAGTGTCCTTTGCTTTACAGAAGCTTTTCAGTTTCATGAGGTCCCATTTATTGATTGTTGCTCTTAGAGCCTGAGCTGTTGGTGTTCTGTTCAGGAAAATGTCTCCTGTGTCAATGAGTTTGAGGCTCTTCCCCACTTCTTCCAACAGATTTAATGTGTCTGGTTTTATGTTGAGATCTTTGGTCCGCTTGAACTTTAATTTTTTGTACAGGGTGATAATTATGGGTCTATTTGCTTTCAACTTCCATAGTCATCAGGGAAATGCAAATCAAAACAACTCTGGGAGTCCATCTTTAATTTATCAGAATAGCTAAGTTAAAAAAAAAAAAACTCAAGTGACAACACATGCTGGAGAGGATGTGGAGAACGGGGAACCCTCCTCCATTGCTGGTGGTAGTGCAAACTTGTACAGCCACTTTGGAAATCAATCTGGTGCTTTCTCAGAAAATTGGGAATACCACTACCTCAAGATCCAGCTATACCACTCCTGGGCATATATCCAAAAGATGCCCCACCATTCAATAAGAACATTTGCTCAACTATGTTCATTGGAGCTTTAATCGTAATAGCCAGAACCTGGAAACAACCTAGATGTCCCTCAGTGGCGGAATGGACACAGAAACATCTACACAATGGAATACTACTCAGCTATTAAAAACAAGGAAATCATGAAATTTGCAGGCAAATGGATGGAACTAGAAGAGATCATCCTGAGTGAGGTAACCCAGAAACAGAAAGACAGGCATGGTATACATTCACTAAAAAGTAGATATTAGCCGTATGATATAGGACAGCCATCTACAGACCTAAAGAAGTTGAACACTAAGGAGGACCCTAGGGAGGATGCTTAAATCTCATTCAGAATGGCAAACAGGGTAGAAGCGGTGGAAGAGAGGAAATAGGATGGGAGCCTACAATAGAGGGTCTTCTGAACGGATTCACCCAACAGGGGATCAAAGCAGATGCTGAGACTCAGGACCAAACTTTGGGCAGAGCACAGGGAGTCCTATGGAGGAAGAGAGGGGTGGGATTAGAGGGACATGGAGGGGACAGGATCTCCACAAGGAGACCAACAAAACTAAAAGATCTGAGCCCAGGGGGTCCTGCAGAGATTGATGCACCAACTGAGGACCATGAGTGGAGAGTACCTAGACCCCCTGCTCAGATGTGGCTGATTGGCAGCTCAGACTCCATGTGGATCTCCAAGTGAGGGGGTCAGGGGCTGCCCCTCTCATGAACTCGATGGACTGCCTAATCTTTGATCACTTGCCCCTGGTGATGCAGTCTTGCCAGGCCAAGAGGAAGAGGATCCAGGCAGTCCTGACTTAATAAGCTATGGACAGATGGCAATAGTGGAGAACTCCTCCTTTCAGTGGACTAGGGGAAAGGGATGAGGGGAAAAGGGAGGGAGGATGAGACTGGGGGAGTTGAGGGAGGGAGCTTCAATTGGGATATAGAATGAATAAATTTGCGAAGAAAAAAAATTAACAACAACAACAAAAAACAACTCGAAGACTAAAATTTTAAAAAGACTCTTCTTCAAATGGTTATGTGCAGTAAAAAACACTGTTGGGAGGTAAAAAGAGGGTAGATTCCAGAGAGGAAGCAGGAGCTACTGTAACAAGCAAGTCCAAGTTTGTAACAGAGTGGTTTTCTAGGGTCTCAGGTCCAAGCAACTGAGGAATATTGGGTCCTTTGTGTTGTTCTAGAGTTTTAGCACCATTCATTTCAAAGCTTAAAAATAGAAAAAAATAAATTTGTATGAAATATTTCATGCATTATTTTATAGGTTAGCCCATGTATTAGTTAACTATGACTCTATAGGTAATCTGTTGGTGTACTGAAAATAGTAAACATTAGTTCATAATTTCTGTGGCTCAAGTACTCAAAGCAGGATGGCTCGGTGGTTCTGACTTTGGATTTCCCAGGAGACTGAAATCAAGGTTTGCCTGGCTACAGTCACTTTGAAGGACTGAATGAGGTTGCAGTGTCCTCTCCTAAGTTGGCTCCCACACATAACCATGGTTCATCAGTTCAGTTCCTCGCCACATGGTCCTCTCCATTGACGCTGATTTAGTGTGCTTACAACATGGTAGTCTCCTCAGAGTCAGTTTGGGGTAGGGAAAGTCGATGTTCTAGCCTTTCGTGACCCAGTCTCAGAAGTCATATGTGGCCAGTGCTGCCGCACGTATTCATCAGAAAAGACTCTTTCAATTTAACTCTCACTCAGGAGAAGTCCATGAAGTTTTAGTGTTCTTTAAAAGGAACAGTATCATAGAATGTGTCAGCATCTTTCTAACCACCCCAGCCAAGGAGCAGCAAATATGACTTCTGTGTACATCTATTAGCCTAACTCGGCACATTCTAATGTTCTAAATAAATGAAGCCAGTTGCATGTGGTTTATTTCTGAGCATAGGGAGAAGAAAATAAATACTTCTTAGAAACCCTTTGTATGTTTGTTAGTGTGTGTGTAAGCATCTAGTCACAGAAAGAAGGGAGGGGAAGAGGTGCTAGAAGCAGTGACATTTGAACAGCGATAGTCTTTGAAACAGTATAGGTGGGAAGCAACATTTAAAGTGAGAAAACAGATAGAGAAAAAACATTAAAGTGGGAAATGTCTGTAGCATTAAAGTATCTTCTCTTTTTGCTATGATAAAAATATTCTAACAAAAGCAGCTTAAGGGAGAAAGGGTTAGTTTGGGCTCACAGTTCAAAGTATTATATACACAGTCAAGAAACAGAGAGTGATGAAGAAGACAAGCTCATTTCACTAGGTTCTTAACCCAGGGAATGTTGCCTCCCTGTGGGAAGTCCTCCCATCTCAGTAAACCTAATCAAGATCCTCCGTAGACACACCAGAGGCCTCTTTCCTAGGTGACCTAGATCTGATCAAGTTGACAATTGAGGTTAATCTCAGTGGTGAAACACAACATTTAAGGCTCACTGGGCCTACCAGAAATGGTGTATAAAGCAGCAGTTTGGTCAGTTGCGTTTTGTAGTTATTTTTTCATGAAGATTGTTCTCTAAGACCTACTTTACAACGATGACATTATCAACAATTTTCAGTAGTAAACACCTTACTGTTTGGCTGTTCTCGATATCTAGTGAAATTGAACACTGATGACAACATAATGATTTAGAATATAGTGTTGAATTGAATATACAAATGGTACTGATATTTAAAGCAATGGTTAAAAGAAAAAGGAACTTCTCTGGTTGTCTTTCAATTTGTTCTTTGAAATAAAGTTAACTTTATTAAGTTCTATTCAACCACTTAACAGGGAGGAAGTTATTTATTCTCTCTGGGCCTCAGCCTCCTTATTGATAAGAACAACAGCTAATATTTACTATGAGTGAGCTCTAAGAAATAAGATGACATGAAAACCATCTACGACGCAGGTTCATAAACAGCAAGTGGCAAATAAATGGTAGCTGCTCCTCTGCTCAGAAAGAGGCAGGAAATACTCCCTTTGCCTTCTTTCTTCAAGGTGTTATCCAGAAAACTGTAATATATATTGAGTCATGGTACACAGTCAAACGTTAAATCAGGTAGAGCTCTAAGATGGGTCGTGCTTTGTAAGCTGAGAGAATGTCGGGAGCCGCTCCCGCCATTACAAGATGGCGCCGGCTTCCTGCTTCCTGGTTCTTCTTGCCAGCATTTTCGCGCTTCTTGCCTGAGCCGCCCTGCAGTTTACGCATGCGCAGCTTTATGCTAATGAGGGTTTAGGCTGCACTCCAATTGCCAGCCATATGCTTATGAAGACTTGAACAGAGCACCAATTACAGACGGACAGGTCGCGCTGCTGGCTATTTAAGCAGAGCACAACCCGGGGTTTGGGTCCTTCACCATCTGCAAGAAAGAGCTGTTCAATAAACTTGCTGCTGAAGAAATCCTCGGTTGTTGCGTCGTCCTTATCGGCAAAGGCCGCGCGCGACAAGTGGTGCCGAAACCCGGGAGCCGCCGAACCTCGGAGTGGAGGATCGCTTCGAAGGACCCCGACTGCTCGTCGAGTAAGGATTCAAAGTCAGTGGCGTGAGAACCGCGGTACTTTTCTGCAAGGTATGATTTCTGTGGTCTTGTTGTGTTGTCTGTGCCTTAGTTGTGGGAAACGGGACCATCAAGATAGTCTATCCGAAGCAGAAAAGGGAATTAAGACCGGTAAATCCCCTAAGGATGGGACCAAGGAAGATAAGGCTAAAGCGCTGAAGGCGCGAAAGCTAGTTAAGAAGTTTAAGAAACCAAAACAGACTGGTAGCAAGGAAAAGAAAAAGGTCGCCTCGTCATCGAGCGAGCCGGAGTCTACAGAGAGCGAAAACAGCTCTTCTGAGAATCAACAAACTGATGAGGAATCAGGGCTCGACCCTGACGAGCAGGCAGAGTTGGATGAGGAAGCAGCTAAATATGAGGAAGGGCGTTACCGCCCGGATCCGCCACCATATGTGGCCTATGCTGGCACTTCCGGGTTCTCCATGCGGAAGTCAGCCACTGAAAAACCCAAAGCTGCAGAGACAAAATTTTCCCTGATATCAGAAAAAGAGAGGAAGCGGATTAAAACCGCGTTCCCAATCTGGGAGGACGCTCGGGTAATTAATCAGACCTTATACCCACCTGAAGTATATGAACAAATACCGGTAACAAATCAAAGCTTGGCAGCAGCTGTGCTCTCTGCTCTTATAATCATTAAAGGACCGGATCCTATTTTTATAAGATCCAGGGGAGCTGTGTGTATTTTCCCACAGGACCAAGAAAATCCAATTTGGGTTCCGGCGCAATTGACCCGGGTGGTGAAGCAAGATGAGCCTGACCCTAACTTTGATCCTGATCCTGATGTTGAACGGACTGCTGACGAGCTTGGAAGTGGAGACCCAGGAGATTCCACTAATGACTCTCTGGGACTACCTTATTTGCCAATGTCTATCTTCTGCCTTTTCCTATTTTAAGGAGTGGGTTGGCGTGGGAATATTTGGAGTGTTGCTACTGGCTGGACTGTTTCTCTGTTTTTGGTTGCTCTGCCGTTTTAAGAGACAGCAACATCTTAAAAATGTGGCCATGGTGCGGGCTATGCTGGCTGTGGAACAGGGGGCATCCCCCCAAGTTTGGCTTAACATGCTCAATCGTTGAGACACTGTCTGAACTTGTAGCACTCCTGACGGGCACAGGTTCCCATTGCACCAGGATGCTGTTCAAGACAGACCTCTGCACCTCCCAGGGCTCAGGTTCCCATTGCACGGGACTCAAGGTGCAGAGGGTCTCTTACACTGTGTAAACTCCTTGATCGCTGACGCTGTTGGCTCAGCAGGCTGATCGGTAACCTCATGGTGTGTTATTTTTCTGATTGAGATGGCCTTTAATATATATAAAAGGGGGAGATGTCGGGAGCCGCTCCCGCCATTACAAGATGGCGCCGGCTTCCTGCTTCCTGGTTCTTCTTGCCAGCATTTTCGCGCTTCTTGCCTGCGCCGCCCTGCAGTTTACGCATGTGCAGCTTTATGCTAATGAGGGTTTAGGCTGCACTCCAATTGCCAGCCATATGCTTATGAAGACTTGAACAGAGCACCAATTACAGACGGACAGGTCGCGCTGCTGGCTATTTAAGCAGAGCACAACCCGGGGTTTGGGTCCTTCACCATCTGCAAGAAAGAGCTGTTCAATAAACTTGCTGCTGAAGAAATCCTCGGTTGTTGCGTCGTCCTTATCGGCAAAGGCCGCTCGCGACAAGAGAACAGAAAGGCTGAGTCAGTTTCATAAAGCCGTCAAGTCAGGACTGACGAGGCCTTTGAAGCACAGCACAGCCAGCAGTTGAAGCACAAGGTTTAACTTTGCTCCTCAATGTAATTGCTCCTTTTGGCAATTTATTTAGTATTTCTCAGTCTCCAGTCTCTCATCAGAATTATGTCCCCCTTTCAAGGTGTTAGTTGGCTTTGTGGAATGGGTAAAATACTTGGGGCAGTTAGTCAAATTAAGCCTCAGAAAATAGTAGGACCTATGATAAGAAAAGACCCTCTGATTGGTAAGTGGAAGAGTCACTTTGGGATCTGGTGAAGAATTAGAACCCCACTGGAACCGACATGAGCAGAGGTGTAGAGCTTGGGACACCGCAGAGCTGAGCAAAGGGTGCAGAGGGAGGGTTCAAGAAGAGAAGGGTGGGGAAACAGTGCTTGAAAGCAGAGAGCTAGAGCTAGATGCAGGCAAGACAGACTGGATCCTTGATTCTTGGGTCAAGTGGTCGTTTATGCAAACACATTCTGAGGTTCTGAGGCAAAAGATGAATGATAGAATGAGTATAATGACTCAGGGCTAAAATTACAGCCATTCAGAGACTTTTTATCATTCTCAGTCTGTAGTCAAGGAAACAAGAGGCTAAAAACAGTGTTGTAAAGAAACACTGATTTGAATTTATCTGCCAAGAGGAGAGCCAGCTGTGTATTCTGTGTGCAGGTTTCCATGGCATCACGTGTCTGTACAGAGTGCCAGGTAAGGCACAGGCGTAACAGTGTGCATGTGTGTGTGTGTGAGTCTGTGTGAGTGTCTGTGTGTGTGAGAGTGTGTGAGTGTGTGTCTATTTCTGTGTGTGAGAGTGTGAGCGTCTATGTGTGTGTCTGTGTGTATGTATGTGTGTAATAGTGTGTGTGGGGGGTAAGTGTTCGTGTGTGTTTGTGTAATACATAGCTCCAACTCACACCCTGGAAGACAGCATATAGTCAGTGTTCTGGGCTGTGAGAACACAATTCCTAGGAGCCTTCTGGGCTCTTCCTCTTGCACCAAGTGAGTTGTGGCGTAGTATCTTCGAGGTCACTTGGGGTCGAAAGCAGAAATCAACAGCTGAAATGTGGAGCCTTGATGAAAACAAAGAGATGGACACCTGGTAGGAGTACGATGCGGGGGAAATTGATTTCTGGGTCGGGAGCACTTGCTGTGAAATCCAGTCTCCTTGTAATTCATTGTGGGGCTTTTGGCATCCTGTCTCATTGTCATATAGTATCTGAGATTCATCACTGAAAACCCTAATGGCTTTGCAAAAATAAAACTAAGTAACATAAATACAGAAATCCAGCTTATAGGAGGCACAGAATACATTTATTTCCCTTCCTTGTCTTCTCTTTTCAAACTTGAGATGTAAGACTCTTTAGCATGCATGAATCACCTGGGAGACACATGACTAAATTCACCTCAGGAGTCTGCTCCAAAGTCTACAGGAGCACAGAAATCCTTATATTTGAGTCGAGCCGTGACTTTCTGAGGTGACCGACAACTGCCTATGAAGAGATGCTGTCCTCAAAGGCGAGGAAGAGAAACAGCAACAGTCAAAGGAAATGTCTGAAACGAACACGATCCGTATTTGGCTCTCAATATTCACGTGGATGAGGAGTACCCTCATGGCCTGTGCTTGGGAGCAGCCAGGCCATTTTCCAGAGATGTTAATCACAATGCCCAAGCCAATAAAGCATATTGACAGTGAAAGTTTTTTATTTAAGTGAATCAATGTAATTTCCCTGTGTAAGACCAGGTGAAAAAAATCAAGGCCCAAGAAGCTGTTTGCCTGTATCTAGAGTTTATTTACTTCCTTGTGGCTTCACTGGTTTATTCTTTTCATTTATGGTATATTTTTTATGAGGCAAAAATTCATGATTTCTGTTCTCAAAACCAGAAAAGGTTAGAATACACCTTGTAAATGTAAATCTCTAAGGGAGACAGCAGCACAGAGCGTGATAGAGGTGTCCACTTACATGGAGTGTGGGGGTTCTAGAGACGTGGGTCCAGAAGGCTTGCTGGAGCCTTTGGGAAGTAGGTAGGCCCTGGAAACGAGCTTGACTTGAGTGTGCAGAGAAAAGAGGCGATCCTTCAGTTTTCTCCGTTCATTGACTATGACTTTTTCAAAATGTTTTATGAATTACTACATGTACTTCAGTTATTTTTGTTGTTCAGATTGGTACCTCTACGGTTTGTTAATTATGACATGCTTTACCCTAAGAGAGTAAGTAAGTTCCTGCAATCCTTCTTTTCTAGACAAATTTAACAAATACCCATATATTTCCCAAATGCATCTCCATAATAAAATTTTGATTTAAATAACTCTTCATTATGTAAAAAGCACATGATTTCATCAGTTAAGAAAGAAATTCAAATTGCTGTAATAGTTTTCCCCTTTAAAAATGTTTCGTGGTCTGGAGAGATGGCTCAGCAGTTAAGAACCCTGGCTGTTCTTCTAGAGGACCCAGATTTGAATCCCAGCACCCACACAGCACTAAGAACCAATTATCTTTTGACCTCATTGGGCACCAGCCACTCATGGGGTGCACAGACATATGCATAACACCCATACACACTGAATAAATGAATAAATAAATTATTGGTATAATGTCCTTGTGGAATGTATACAATTTACCCTTGTTCATTCAAATACTGATTTCTCTACCCCACTATCTGGTTTCAATCACAATTGCATTGTGATGTTTATTCTAAGCATCACCTGTCTCAAGTTTGTGTAAACATGCCACCATTTGTTCTCTGTCAATAAAACAACCAGCCACAAGGCTGAGCAATGGAGAGAATAGGGTGGGACATCCTGATCCAGAGGGGAGGAGAAAGAAGCGAGTAGGAGAAGGAGTACAAAGTTTGGCAGGACAGGACTTGGTACCATGAGGAGAGATGAACTGGACCTAAGATATGACTAAAAGCAAGTATAATGGGTGAAATTTGAATGATAGGAAACTGAATGGCAGGCTTGGAGGTTTGGGATGGAGTAAATATTGCCTGGCATTGTGCTCTAGGTTAATTAAATAAATCCTAGTCTGTGTGGTGATTTGGGTATACAGCTGGGTTAGGAATAACCACTGTTTAACTAAAAGATAAATCAATAATAAATATTAAATAATGCACAACAATAAATAAAGTTAAAAATGTTTTTGTGACTGGAAAGATGGCTCAGTGGTTAAGAACTGCTGCTCTTGCAGAGGACCGAAGTTTAGTTCCTAGTGCCCACACTGGGTGAGTCACACTGCCTGTAACTCCAGCCCCAGGGTATTTGATACCCTCTTCGGTTCTACAGGGCACCCAACCACTCACACAAATCAGTACTTTTAAAAATGTTTTAAATTCCTCTTAATCTAGCTTTGGTACAGGCCCCAAACCCTGAAGAAGCTGTGAAGACTGCAAAGGTATGTTAGGCTGGGTTTCTTCCTGGGAATGCCTAATATTGACATATAATCCTCCACAAACCCAGGATGATTATTTCTGTTGACACTTCTGCCCAACACTGGCAACTCAGATGGGAAGGGTTAGACTACAGATTACTGTAAGACATTAGGATGATTATGTTTTCCTATCCTGACTTCCAGGTCAGATGAAAAGGAAGAGAGAGCCAGGTATAGCCTATTGGGTTTTGATCTCTAGAAGTCTTTTTAAATAGGTTATTCCTATTCAAGTATATTTGCTATCTGCTTTATTTTCTTTGCTTTTTACACTGATCCAGTAGGCAACAACTATTATTAAACTAAGGACTAATCCAGGTATGGTGGCTCATGCCTGAAATCCTAATACATAAGAAGCCAAGGCAGGAGAATTGCTGAGAGTTTGAGGCCAGCTTGCAGTATGAAGTAAGACGTTGTTTTAGTAAATAAATATTTTTGAAACAATTGATAAAAAGCTATAATGTTAAAGGCCGATTATATATCAATACAGACCCAATTATAAAGTGATGTAGCCATTGCCTAGCTAATGTGGTCATTCTTGGCTTTCCTTATATTCTCTACACTGTGTAGGTTCACACCCAAAGAGGTGTGAGGACAGATTCTACAGCTGCAGCATTGGGAGAAATGGGAACCCGTTCATTAGCGACTGGTTTTCCTTGTTGTTCTACCTCGAATTCTGTTGCTATGATAAACAGCACGACCAAATGCAACTCGGAGGTGTATCTGACTGACAAGTTCCAGTCTTTTCTTTGAGGGAAGCCCGGGCAAGGAACTCAAGGCAGGAACCTGGAAATCGAGCTGAAGCAGACGTCATGAAGGATGGCAGCTCATTGGCTTGCTCCCAGGCAAAGGTAGCTCAGCTACCTTTCTTCTACAGCCCAGATCCATCTACTCAGGGATGGCACTGACTGCCAGTGGGCATCAACTGGCAATCAAGAAAATGTTCCACAGACAATGCCCAAAGGCCAATCATTAAGGCAATTCTTCAGCTGTGGTTTTCCGTTCTCACATGTGTCAAGTTGACAATAAAACCAACTAGTACATTTCATTGTGTGTCAACACGATGCAAAAACATAGTACCAAAAGCTATAACTTTTCCTTTTTTGTTTGATCCCAAGATCTTACGCTCACATCACAACATGGTTAAACTTTCAAACGTCCCATGGTTCTTTTTGAAATTCCAATGATTTAAGAGTCCAAATTCTCTTTAAAACTCTGAAGACTTGGGGCTGGGGAGATGGCTTAGTGGTTGTTGCTTTTGCAGAGGACACCCAGGTTCAGTTCCAAGAACCTACACGATGGTTCATAACTGTCTGTATCTCCAATTCTAGGAGAATCCATCATCCTCTTCTGACCTCCATGAGCACTGCACACAAATGGTACATTGAGATACAATTGGGTAAAACATCTATACTCATAAAAATAATTCTTCAAAGAAAAAAAAAAGTACAAAGACTCTTAACTGTAAGCTACTATGAAATTCAAATTAAGTTACATACTTTTTATTCCAAGAGAAAAAGGTCAGAGCACAGTTAGAATCAAAACAAAACAAAACAATAGAAAATGCTCAGCGGCTTTTCTAGCCCAAGGTTCCAAACACTCCCAACAATCCTCCCCCAAACCAACATGTCTAAGTCTGTCACTGCTCCCAGTATTTCAGTTGCTTTCTCTGATAAAATACTGACCAAAACCAAGTTTCGGAGGAAAGGGTTTATTTGACTTACGGGTTACACTACAAGGGTAAACCAAGGCAGAACCTGGAGGCCAGAGCTGAGGTAGCCTGTGGAAGAGCACTGTTCACTGGCTCGTCCCCATGCGCAGCTTACCTTTCTCATACGGCCCGGACCTCTGCCACAGATGGCTTTGCTGCAATACCTCCTAAATCTACTAGCAATTAAAAAAAAAATGCCTCACAGCCATACCCACAGGCCAATCCCATCCAGGCAATTAATTGAGGGGCCTTCTTTCCAGGTGTGTCAAGATGACAACAAAACCAATGAAGCCACTTGGAAAAAGTTCATGTCTTGCAATGTAGGAGTCTCTGGAGTGTTCTGGAGTCAGGCTGTACTGCCTTTCAGAGGCCAGTTGTTAAATTTTCTAAATTTTTCTGAGGTTGTTATAAATCTGGTGGTTATTATTAGAAATTAAATTATGTAAACTTATGATTAAATTATGCTATAAAAGTGAATGCCATACATATTAATACCCATTACTGCTTTTTACTACACATTATTGTCTCTGTTCTTGAGGTAAAGCTTCTTTATAGTGGTCTTATATACACCTGCAACCCTTCCAGACTGATACTCAATGATATATTTTGGTAGCTTGAAATTAGCCATGAGATTGTAACTCTAATGGAATTTTCAAGCATTACACACCAGGGTGATACACTTTATGGGATCAGGCTTTAAAAACATTTGCCAGCAGTGGTGGTGCACATCTTTAATCCCTTTAATACTTGGGAGGCAGATGCAGGTGGATCTCTGAGTCGGAGGTCAGCCTGGTCTACAGAGTGAGTTCCAGGGCAGCCAGGGCCACACAGATAAACCTTATCTAGAAAAACAGACAAACAACAGACCACCCAAACAAACAGCCAAACAAACCCTTATCAATCAAAACCACCCAAAAGAAAAAAAATAAACAAAAAGAACCCCAAACCAAACAATAACAAAAACCCCAAAACATTTACCAACCTGCCACAGAGAGTCTAAGGATGGATGTTGTCATAAGTCTCCTTTATAAGGAAATAAACATACTAAAGGGTCTAATGAATTATTTTCTATAAGTCCAAGGACCTATCCTCTCAATAAAGACTTGGCTAGGAGAATGGATGTCAAAAAATGGAGAGTGTTGTATGGAGGGGAATAGTGTCTCAGTTAGAGTGTTATTGCTGTGAAGAGACACCATGACCAAGGCAACTCCTTTAAAGGAAAACATTTAGTTGGAGCTGGTTTACAGCTTCAGGGGTTTAGCCTGTTATCATCATGGTGGGAAACATGGCAGCATGCAAGCAGACATGATCTGAAGGCAGCCAGGAGGAGGATGTTCTCTTCTGCAGTGCGTGGAGCTTGAGCTCTAGGAGACCTCAAAGCCCTGCCTAGAGAGTGACACGCTTCCTCCAACAAGGCCACACCTATTCCAAGAAGGCCACACTTCCTAATAGTCCTATATTCTGTGGCCCAAGCATTCAAACACTTGAGTCTTTGCAAACCAAACCTATTCAAACCACCAAAAGTAGTAAAGATAGAAATTGAGCCACTCACCAAAACTCTATGTGGAGACCCTTTTATGAGCTTTGCAGTGCTCCTGGAAGCAGTGCCTTTGCCTAAAAGAAAACCAATCTGAAATAAGCCTTCTTGTATAAGTAATGCTTTTTCTAGAACATCTAGTTTCCTGAGCCTCACTGCAAATGGCCAAGCAGTGGCAGGCCTGGTTGCAAACACACAGCCACAGTAAAGCGGCAGAGGGCACTTTCTTTTCTTCTCTGTTATTTTGAACACTGCCAACCCATATACTGTTTTATTTTGGGCAATTATCACTACAAGCCAAATTTACCCATGTGAATAGTTATCTGGAAATGAGAAATGAGTCAGAAATGAAAGCATTGGCAAGCGAAGAGATCATAAGGTGAACTTGTGATTTGAAGATAAACATGAGATTTCAATTTTTTCCCCCCTCTGAGACTGGGTCTCCTTGTGTTGCTAGACTAGCCTCAAACTCATGAGTGGCCTGCCTCTGCTTCCCTACTACTTGAGATTACAAGCAAGCCATACTGTGGCATGCCTGCTGAATATAAAACTATGGGCTGATGTTGGTAATAGCTGGAATTTCTTTGATTATCATTTTTCTTGTTCAAGTGTTTTATTTGTTTACATTTTAATTAAAATATAATTACATCACTTCCCTCTTCTCTTTCCTTCCTCCAGCACCTTCCAAAGCCTTTCATATCCCCCCACTCTCAAATTGATAGGCTTTTTTACCTTGATGATTATTGTTACACACACACACACACACAGGCACATATGTAAATACAACCTGCTGAGTCCATCTTGGTCATGTATGTATGGTTGGGGGGGGGCTATCTCTTTGTATTAGATAATTAGTTAGGGAGCTCAGCCCTGGGAGAAGCTACTGTGCTCTCTCTCAGCAGTCACTAGGTACCTCTTGATCTTGTCATTGTTCAGGTCTTGTTTATGAAGTCATTTCATAAACAAGAAAGGCAATCACACAACAGACTTCCTGGTATTCTTAACACAAATGAAGTCACTATAAAAAACAATAGTGAAGCAAAGATCTAGCCTGGTTTCGAGTATACAATATTCAGATTGTCTCATAAGTTGCATGCTACAGGACACTGAAATTTTCAATTACTTGCAATTAATGTAACATAGCAAGTAGATGTCCTTAAAAAGATCTCATTGATTATTTAGTTATTTCTATAAACAGAAGCAGAGCAAATGCTAGAGGGAGTATACAAACAGGATGATTTTTATTATGTTGCCCTTCAGAAAGTTTGCACATAGGTTATAAAAAATGATTCCCCTTCATCCTTACCAATACTGTGTATGAACAATTTTATTTAAAAATTGACACGGGGCTTTACCATGTAGAGTTGGTTGGGCTGGGACTCACTGTGTAACTCAGGCTGGTCTGGAATTTATGCCCCTTCTGTTTTAGATGCTTGGGATGGTAGACCTGTGCAGAAATGACAGCAAACACAGGTTATTTCTCTGTCTGAAACTGGCTTATTTGCTTACTATTATTATCTCCATATATTCTTGAGATCTTCATTGAAAATCAAGTGGCCATAGCTGCCTGGCTATAGCAGGACACCTGGGTCCCTGTCCTGCTCCATTGTTCTACATGTATGTTTCTGTACCAACACCAGATTTTTTGCTACTCTAGTTCTGTTGTATAAATTGCCATCAGGAATAGTGATACTCCCAACATTCTTTTTTCTAGAGGTTGCTCTGGCTATCTGTGATCTTTTGCGCTTCTGTAAGAATTTAAAGACAGATTCTTTTGTTGTTGTTTTGTTTTTCTCTTTCTAAAGAGTGGCTCTGGAATTTTGGCAGGGATTGCACTGAATCCAAAAATTTCTTTAAGAAGGATAGTTATTTCATAATGTTAATTCTTCCAGTTTCATTATCATATTAGGCCTTTGTACAGTATATGTGTGGAGGTCAGAGGACAACTTGCAGGAGTTGGCTCTTACTTTCTACTGTGTGCCCATATGTAGGTCCTAGGAATTAGAGTTGGGTTGATACCTTTGGATGCTTGGCCTTACTCACTGAGTCATCTCACCAGCTCATTTTTCCTTCCTTCCTTCCTTCCTTCCTTCCTTCCTTCCTCCTCCTCCTCCTTCTTCTTTAGGTTTTTTTTGAGGCAGAGTTTCTCTGTGTAGGGAAGGGTTGGCTGTCCTAGACTCGCTTTATAGAGCAGACTGGCTGTGAACTCACAGATATCCCCTTGCCTCTGCCTCCCAAGTGCTAGAACTACAAGCGTGCATCAACGAGCCCAGCTCACCAGATTTTCTTTAATTCTTTTCTTCCATATGTTAAAATTTTCTTCTCCTTTAGTTATGTCCAGTGTCCTCCTTGATTGCTTCCCACCTTATTTTTTGAGACAGGGTGTCTCACTGATCTGGAGGCCTGGCTGGCTAGGCTGGCTAGTGAGCTCCAGGGGTCAGTGGTCTCTGCATCACCTCTCACCCTCACAGTGCTGGGCGTCACCCACACATGCTGATGTGACTGGCTTTTGCATAGGTGTACTCATATTTGTGTAGTAGCCACTTCATTAACTGATCTATTGTCCAAGCTCTTGTAGAAAGGTGTTTGTTTATTTGCTGCAATCATGAGTGGAATTGTCTCCCTTATTTCTTACTTGGCATGTTTGTTGTTACTCTGTCAGAAGGCTACTGATTTTTGTATGTAAATTTTGTATATATATATATTTTTTTGGCTGAAAGAGTTAAATTCTAAAAGTTTTCTGGTAGAGTCTTTAGGGTCTCTGTCATATTATCAGCAAAAAATTATATACTTTACTTCCTTTCCTATTTATGTCCTTTGTTTTCTTTCTTTTGCTTTACTGTACTAGCTAAGACTTCAAGGATTATATTGGATAAGAAGAACCCTTGTCTTGTTCCTAGTTTTAATGGAAATACTTTGAATTTTTTGATACTTACTATAATCTGTTCTTGGTCAGTCATAGAGAGCTTTAGTATGTTTAGTTTCTTTTACTCCTCATCTCTTTCAGGGCCTTTATCGGAAAGGATTCTGGATTTTGTTGAAACCCTTTTCTGTGTGTATTGAGATGAACATGTTTTTATTCAAATATGACTGCCTTTCCATGGTTATTTCATAGCTCTCGAACCCATTTGGGATGTAGTACATTTATTGATTTGCATATATTAAGCCGTCCCTGCATCTCTGGAATGAAGCCAACTTGATCATGAGGGATGACCTTTTTGACGTGTTCTTGAATTTGGCTTACAAGTATTCTATTGAGAATTTTTGTAACTATGTTCATTAGAGAGATTGGTCAGTAATTTTCTTCTTTCCACGTGTTTTTATTAGAATATGACTGCCTTTTCAAAGTGGGTCTACAATTTGATAGTAATTGTTTTTGCAGAGGAAAGCTTCTTGTCCCCAACACTAATCTAGGAGAGGAAAACAATACATTAACTCTACAGACTTTAGAACAACTGACTCCATGATGGAAGCACCATATTCAGGCTATAAAACTCGGCACATAGACAGCACCACCTGCCAAAATGAAAACAAAGACCTAAGCTAGAGATTTTAGTTCTAGGAAGGTCTCTAAATGTACTAACCTTGCTTTTTGGCTCTGTAGTTCTGCTCTGGATATTCTTGTTAACTGAAATATGTCAACCAGGATGTGATTTTTGTGCCTGAAGGCTCGCCCTGAGAAAGGCTTGGGGCTATGGCTGGGTCCCAAACACCTAAGTGTAGTCATTGGCTGGCTAATAAAGGCTTTCTATTGGCTTAAATTTGTGTCTGAGTAGCTTTCTCTATGCATACCCCCCCAAACACTACTGCCTAAACACTGCAAATCCTTCACTGAAAGAATGTAGATGATTTTCTTAAAAAGGAGTTACAACCGGTGACCCAAGCCGTAATACAGAAGCCCCAATGCAGAAGCACGAGAAACATCAAAGCACCGATTTCTCCAAAAATTACCAACTTACAGTAATGAGGGTTTCTCTTATTGTGATGAAACACCACAACTAAAATCAACATGAGATGGAAAGGATCTGTTTTGCTTGCACTTCCACACAGTGTTTATCGTCAGAGGAAGTCAGGTCAGGAACTCAAGCAGGGCAGGAACATGGAGGCAGGAGCTGATACAGAGGCCAGGACGGAGTGCTGCTCACTGGCTTGCCCCTCATGGCTTGCTCAGCGCAGGGGTGGCGTCACCTTCCACATCGCTAATTAGGAAAATGCCTTCCAGGCTAATCTTGTGGAGGTATTGTCTCAGTTGAGGTTCCCTCGCTCAGATGACCTGCACCGAGTTAACAGACAACTAGCCAGCGCTACCCCTGAGTAGATTAAACTAGATGAAATGCCAGGCAAAGAATTCAAAAGAATGATAAAAAGAAATGCTCAAATAAATGAGGACTCAAATATACTCTCCAGTGAATTCTAAGAGAAGATAAAAAGCTGAATGAAATAAGGAACTCAAAATAGAATATGAAAGTAGGGTTCAATAAAGAGAACTACTGAAAAAGAACCCTGAAATATTGGAATTTAATATTCAATGAATCAAATAAAGAGCCTCACCAATAACATAGATCAAGGGGAGAATAGAATATCAGGGATTACAGGCAAGGTAAAGGAATTGGACAACTATAAAGATAAAATAGTAAGAAAGGAAAAACTGAATATTCAAGATCTGTGGGACACTGGGGGTAAGGGGAACAAATTTACAAACCACGTGTATAGAAGAACGATTTCATGCTAAAGATATAGAAAACATTTTCAATTAAATAATAGTATAGGGAATGGAGAGATGATTCAGCAGTTAAGAACACTTGCTCTTGGTCTTTCAGAAGACCAAGGTTCATTTCCCAGCCTCCATATGGTGGCTCCAATCATCTGTGATTTCAGTTGGGAAGGGGCAGGAGGCCAGTTGTTGTCTTCTGGCCCCCATGCATACTAGGCACACATGTGACACATAAACATACATGCAGGCAAAACATCCACGCACATAAAATAAAAAAATTATTTTTAATTTATAGTGAAAATAAATCTAAGGAGGGACGGAAGGGACAAAGGGAAAGATAAGGCAATTTTGGCCAAGGAAGAATGAAAATATAGAGGTAAAGAAATGAAATCAGATGAACTAAACCAGTCACAGCTCTGATGAGGTTGAGACATAGCTGACCTATTAAATTGGTGCTGGGTATTAAGTAAAAGACAAAGAAATGTGAAGAGAGCTGGATGGGGTCGAAAGTCCAGATGCAGCCTCACTGGCTAGTTTCAGCCTTGGCTCCCAGATGCCTGCTAACCTTCTAAGAAGTTCCTTGTGAAGGAAGATAAGGCACAGAAGGTCACCCCATTTCTGGGTATCCCCCTATGAGGTAGGCCACAGATGCTTATCATGCTGGTGGGTCGTCCTTCAGGTATGTGGTTTTGAATGCCGGCCTCAATATTAGTTGGCCATTCCCAGTACTGGACAGGAAAACCACTGTGATTTCCTGGTTAGCCTGAGCTACAGAATGAGTCTCAGGTCAGTGTGGACTAGAGTGAGACCTTGCCAAAGGAAAAAAAAAAACTAACATTTAATATTTTGTTAAATGTCATTAATATTCTAGTGAGCAAAAACTAGACTACTTTTTCCTGATCAGGGAGAAAAGAGTGCCAAAGCCACGTCAAACTGCTGTGATAGTGCAACGTGAAATGGATAGTGAGGAAGACAGCAAGACACAGGAAGGGTGACAAATACGGGTTTCCTCTTTTAATTTTATTTAGTTGTTCGCTTGATGTCCCAATTGTAGTCCCCATCCTCTTCTCCTGGCCTCACCGTTTCTCCTCTTGCTCCTTTCTCCTGACTGTAGCTCTCAGAAAAGACCCCCACACCCCACTAACCCATGCCAGGACTTCAAGTCCCATCAGGACTGAGCACATCCGTGTCCATAGTGGCCTGGCAAGGCAGCCCCACCAGGGGCAGGTGATTGAAATGCATGCAGCAGGGTCCATGTCAGAAACAAGCCCACCCCCACTCGCCTTACTAGGAGACCCACAAGAATACGAAGTTGCCCATCAAGTATATATGTGTAGGGGGCTTAGATCCAGTCTATGCATGGCCCTTGGTTGGTGCTTCCATCTTTGTAAGGCCCCCTGGGATCAGATTGGCTCTGTTGGTCTTCTTGTGAAGCTCCTGTCTACTCTGGGTCCATCTATCCTTCCTTCAACTCTTCCACAAGGCTCCCTGTGCCCCACCCAATCTTTGACTATGTGTCTCAGCATCTGTTTTGATACTTTGCTGCGGGGGGGGGGGGAAGCCTCTCAGAACACAACTACGCTAGGCTCCCATCTCAAAGCATATCAGAGTGTCCTTGTTAGTGTCAGGGGGTTGTTCTCTCCCAGGGCATGGGTCTCATATTGGGCCAGGGATTGGTGGGACAATCTCTCCATCTCTATCTTTATTCCTGCACATCTTGTAGGCAGGGTAAATTTTGGGTTGAAGTTTTTGTGGGTATATTGGCTTTTCACCTCCGTCCACTAGGAGTCCTTTCTAGTCAGAGGATGTCCTCTACAGTCTCCATAATCCCTGCTACTAGTGATCTCAGTTAGAGTCACCTGCATATCCTCCTTGGAGCCTACCCTGTCGTAGGTCTCCAGCTTGTCTCAGAAATGCCCCCGCCCACGGTTTCTCTTCTCTCTGCAAGCCCTCTGTCCTCCTACCCCCACTCTTTCCATATCTGCTCCTCACCTTTGTTTTCCCAACTTGTTTCCCTCCATATTCTTCCTCTTATTCTGTCCTATATCTTCAACTACTTCAGCTGCCTGTTCTATTTCCCTTCTGAGTGACATTCAAGCATCTCCCGTGGGCCCTTCTTGTTACTTAGCTTCTTTTGGCCTGTGCATTGTGCAGTGGTTGTCCTATACTATACGGCGAATATTTGCTTATGAGTGAGTACATACCCTGTGTGTCTTTAGAGTCTGGGATACCTCACTCAGGATGGTATTTTCAAGTTCCACCCATTTATCTGCAAATTTCATGTTATTCTTGTTTTTAGTAGTATTCCATTGTATAAATGTACTACATTTTCTTTATCCATTCTTTGGTTGAGGGACATCTGGGTTGTTTCCAGTTTCTAGATATTACAAATAAAGCTGCTATGAACATAGTTGAGCAAATGTCCTTGTTGAATGGTGGGGCATCTTTTGGGTATATGACCAGGAGTGGTGTAGCTGAGTCTTGAGGTAGAGCTAGTCCCAATTTTCTGAGAAAGCACCAGATTGATTTCCAAAGTGGTTGTACAAGTTTGCACCCCCACCAGCAATGGAGGAGTGGTTTTTTGTTTGTTTGTTTTGTTTGTTTTTGGTTTTTTGCACCATGTCCTCACCAGCATGTGCTGTCTCTTGAATTTTTGATCTTAGCTATTCTGATGGGTGTAGGCAGAAATATCAGAGTCATTTTGATTTGCATTTCTCTGGTGACTAATGAGGTCGAGGATTTCTTTAAGTGCTTCTCAACCATTCAAGGTTTCTCCATTGAGAATCTTCTCGTTAGCTCTGTAACCCATTTTCAAATTGAATTATTTGGTTTGTTGGTGTTTAATTTCTGGAGTTCTTTATATACTTTGAATATTAGCCCTTTCTCAGATGAAGGGCTGATGAAGACTTTTTCCTAGTCTGTAGGTTGCCATAGGTGTGTATGTGTGTGTGTTTATTTATAGGTCTTCAATTTGATTCCATTGATCAACCAGTCTCTTTCTATGCCAGTACAACGCACTGTTTTTTGTTTTTTTGTTTTTGTTTTCTATTGCTCTGTAGTACAGCTTGAATTTAGGGATGGTGATACCTCCAGAAGTTCTTTTATTGTGTAGGATTTTTTAATTGTGTCTGGGATTTTTTGTTTTCTAAATGAAGTTGAGAATTATTCTTCCAAGATCTGTAAAAAAAATTTGTGTTGGTATTTTGATGGGGATTGCAATGAATTTATAGATTGCTCTTGGTAAAATGACCATTTTTACTATGTTAATCTTACTGATCCATGGGCATGGGATATCTTTCTATCTTCTGATATCTTCAATTTTTTTCTTCAGACACTTGAAGTTTTTTCATACAAGTCTTTCATTTGCTTGGTTAGAGTTACACCAAGATACTTTATATTATACTTATATTTGTAACTATTATGAAGGTTGCTGTTTCCCTAATTTCTTTCTTAGCCTGTTTGTCATTTGCATATGGGGGCCACTGACTTTTTTGAGTTAATTTTGTATCCAGCAACTTTGCTGAAGGTGTTTTTCAGCTGTAGGAGTTCTCTGGTAGAATGTTAGAGGTCACTTATTTTTACTATCATGTTATCTGTGAATAGGGAAACTTTGACTTCTACCTTTCCAGTTTGTATCCCCTTGATCTCTAGCTGTCTTATTGCTCTAGCTAGAACTTCAAGTACTGTATTGAAGAGATATGGAGAGAGTGGGCAGCCTTGTCTTGTGAATATAGTGGAATTGCTTTGAGTTTGTGCTTTACGTTTGACATGAAGCTCAGCCTTATGGCACATTTTTTCTGATGCACATTTAACATGCTATATATAATATTGTCTAAAGAGGCAAGCATGTGAGCAGCCGGTTTGTTCTACTTGTTATTTTTGTTGTTATTGTTCTATCATCCAGGACTGAATCCAGGATATACACCTCGTAGGAAAGTGCTCTGCACCGAGCTATAGACTCAGCTGATTAACTTATTTTAATAGGAACAAACTGTCCTGTTATTGTGAAATAAATTTCCTACTCCTTGATAAACAGTGTATACTTGTTTGTTTTCCTAAGCAATATTTTATTTTTGCTTAAAATAATGAAATCTTTATGCTCCCATTTCCTCCTAATAGTTTTTCATTTTATTTCAAAGAAATGAGGCAGAGAATGTGAAGTCACCCAATGCTCCCTGGTCTCCCCATTCATGCACAGGAGCGTCTATATGCAGACAATGCATATGCCATACGTACATTCACATACCACACACACACACACACACACACACACACACACACACACAGATACATACACACACAAACACACAGAGATGCACACACACACAAACACACATAGATACACACACACACAAACACACATAGATACACACACACAAACACACATAGATACATACACACACAGAGTGAGATAGACAAACGAGGAGAGAATGGAAAAATCATTTACTATAGAGAGTACAGTATATAAAAAGGCACATTGCAGAAAGTTTTGTTTTGTTTCGTAGTCAAGGGTCAGGATAATTGAAAACAAAGGACGTTGGAGATCAAGTGAAAAATCCTAGTGTCAAATGTGGGATGCACCCCTATTAGTTGTTTGAGGGAGCTCCAAACCACAAAGACTATTGCCCTTGCTCTTAGATGTCCATCAGAACGAGGAGGGTGAGACTTCAGATTCAGGACATAAAGAAATCAAGCTGGAATTGAGCTAGCTGTTTCCTCCCTTTGGCACAGCTTTCAAAATGCCTGATGGTGCTATGAAAGAAGCTCTGGAAGAAAAGTCACCGACAGTCTTACCTAGAAGTGCCCCTTGCAGGCCATGACACTGGCTTGCTGGACAAGATGTACCCATTACTGTAATAGTGCCATGACCGTTATGGAGGAAACAACTGCCTTCTGACTGGACTTGAGGCCCAGTCTAAAGGAGGCAATTCAGGCCTGACTATGCCTGACATACTCAAAAGTGCATGCCTAGGGAGGTCCTGGGTGGAATCTAGTATTGCTAGATTGCTAAATGGACATGGTGTCAAACTTTTTCTAAATATCTATGTTTACACACATAAACAAGTACTACTCTCAACTTTAATCAGAGAAGTTTCCTTTTACCGTAAATGATCGTGAATACAGAGACTCATGGCTGCTCAAGATGCTGAGAACTAGTCAGTATTGAGTGCTAAGGCTAAGGCAAGAAAGGGGTAGAAATAACATCAGGGCTATAATGGGGAGGAGGGTTGTGATGGAGAGGAAGGCTACTTTCTGGGCATGACATGGATGTTGCAGTCGTGAATCCATGGCATCTATGGTTGCTTGCACTAGGCCAATAGCAGGCTGAGCCTGTCAACATTCAGTCACAGACGGAGGGTTCATGTCCTCCCTAAGGAAGGCTGCTGTTGATGGCTGCTGAGAGAGGGTCATTGTCTGTAGTGGTTTCGTCACTGGTTATCTCTCTGTGCTCCAGGAGAGAGCTATAAGTCCACACTCACAATTGCTTTGGTTAAGCCCTAGATAGCAAAATAAAACCAAAACAAAGAGATATAAAAGTGAGAGGAAGACTTGTAGGAAAGAGGATGGGTTAATGAAGGCAGGAAGAGGACAAGAGAGAGGGGATGAGTGTGATTAGAATACATTATATACATGTATAAAATTGTCAAATAAATTTAATTTTAGAAAGATAATCTACACGCAAACTCCAAACCAAAACATCAGTGGTGATAACCTGCTATCTGCTATTGCCTAGATAACGGCTAATAAAGTGAACTCGCTATTTTAATACTTAGAAAAAAAAAATACGACCACATGGACATTCTGAGACTTGCTGCAGAGACCTGGTGACAGAATAGAGGGCTCGGAGACTTTCCATAAGAGAAACAGATGATTGGGAAAGTGGATATGTGAATGTGTTTCGTATATTGGGGGTGGCACCGCACTGACGGGCCGAAGCAGAGGCAGACAAGGTGGGCAAGGTGAAAACTAACCTGATTTATTGGGGAACTTCATTTGACCATTACTCAGCCTTTCTTCAGTCCAAAGGCATGGGTGTAGGCCTCTGAGACCATGCCAGGAGTTCTGTTTTCCCTGAAGGGGGAATCAGATAAAATTTCTGGGAAATATCTTTTGGTGAAGTGGTTCTCAACCTGTAGGCTGTGACCCCTTTGGTAAACCTGTATCTCCAAAAATATTTGCATTATGATTCATAAGAGTAGCAAAATTATAGAGTACCAAAACAAAAAAAAATGTTAAGGTTGGGGGATCACCATAACATGAGGAGCTGTGCTAAAGGGTTGCAGCACTAGGAAGGTTGAGAAGCGCTGTCTTGGTGACTGAATTTTAAGAAGAGTCATTTCGTTGGTGTGACGGTCACTGGATGAGGGAGGCAGCGGCGGGTTCTCCAGCAGTACTTACAGGCTGCCCGACAAGCCCTCTACACACACCAGAGTCAAACATGCTGCAAAAGGGACACAGACAAACAGACATGGCAGGCAGAGGCGACTCTGGTTTGGGATGTCGGGTATCTAACGCAGTAAAATAAATGACCCTCCACTTTGTTACCCAGGGAGTATGGTGTGTTTCATCCTGTTGAGGCCTTTGGTGTAAAGATGAGGCATGATTAGGGGGCTAGAGCTGGACGATGGGACACAGGAGCCATTGTGGGGGTGGGTAAGCCACCTAACCTGGGCGGGTAGGATGGGGAGTCTGAACTGGACCAACACTACTGGCTGTGGCCTTCCATCTCTGCTGCCTCGGGTGAGTAAACTTCCCAGAGTCTGTAAGGATGCAAAGCCTGTTACTGCCTGGCAGCCACAGAGCTTGCAAGACTCAAAGGGAGGGCCCAAAGACTCCATCACGCAAAAGGAGTGTCAAAAGGCTCAAGGCCGCGTTTTCAAACTGTGAACATAAGAAAGGGCAGCTAAGAGATAGTAACAGGTCTCAGGAAACAGGCCTTAGGTTAAGGAGGAAGGAGTCTGAGGTGAATTTGGACAACTGAGATGCCCCACAATAAACTTTGCTACTGTTACGGGGGTTAAGGGTAGCTCTGTTCTTTGCTTTTCTTACCCACTGTCCCATCTTGAGGAGCACAACAGTAAGCTACTTCAAGTGAGGATTTTTGTTAGGACGCACGAGGCTTCCGCTACAGCACCAGACATCGCCCCGTTGACTGCACTTCATCAGCTACTGTTTGCAAAGCCTTTCCACGCACATTATCCCATTTATTTCTTACCAGGCACATCTGCAGTAGTTGCTCAGATTACCGGCGCGTAACCAATGAAGGACCGTGACCCTGACAGGTCAGGTAACATTTTGAATGTAACCCAGCTGGAAACTGATGGTGGAGACTCAGAAGCTTGTTTCTCTACTTGAGTCGACTCTTCCCAGAGCTGTTCAGCTGCTCCCCAGTAGGAGCATGCTTGAGTGTGCTCACCCACACTGTGAGATCAGTCTCCTGGGAAAGCCACCGTATTGCTGGCATGTATGTATTCTCTCTCAGGAGATGCCACTGGAGCTGTCCCCACCCTTGCCCACATGGGCATGTCTGAAATTTATTAGATGATGCCTGCAGGCGCCCAGCCTCCATGCTTGAAATACACAGACTGTAGCTTTTGTTCTGGAATGGCAGGAGTGGGTCTGACCTTCCCTCCAGGGTTAAGAAGAATGCATGAGATAGACACATGAAGTGTTCTCTTGAAACTGTGCAAGGGAGTATACCAGGCACAGCTGTTCCTGCCCAGCATAGCTTGTGGGACTGCTGAATAAGGCCAGCCCTGACTTTCCTGGGACTAACACAGCTCTCCTTGCTTCCTGGAGTTCCATCTTAGCCTGCCTCGTTTTCCTGTTCCAGGTAGCAGGGGCTCAGAGTCAGACAGGGAAATATTTAAACAGTGGCGTGCTACCTCGCATTTCCTGAACAACCTACAGCACCAACTCATCTGTGAGAATAGTTCTCTGCTGACCCGTCAGACCCTGCAAATGCCCAGAAAGGATGAGAATGTTTACTGCTCCCCGTTAAAGGTCACCCTCCAGGCGCTCAGGAATTTTCCTGAATCATGAAGGAAGAGCTCAAATTCCTGTCATAACACACTTCAGAAAGCAAGGGGCAGCCAGAAGTTCCCATTCATCTGAGGGATCTTTGAAAATCCTGCCTTGGGTGGAGTGACATTTGTTAACAATGACAACAGTGAGGCTGGCTGGCAGGCAGCCCTGGCAGCCGGAGACCCAAGCACACTGTCCCTTTGGGGTATCTATCTCAAGACTTCCAGGAAGTTCCCAAGAACAGCAGGAACTCTGTCCAGGCTTGGGGGACCACCCCACCCCCAGGTTTCCTTTGCAACAACACCTCAATGGAACTTTGTGTGTGTGTGTGTGGGGCCCAGTGGGGCCTCCTCACCTTGCCACAGCTTTTGTGGAATCTGTGGGCAGCGCCATTCCCAGACTGTAGTTCCCAACAGGCTTACTTGCCTCCTGTCCAGTATTTACCTGGAGGATTAGGAGCTTTGTGTGATAAAACCAAATCCATTCTATTAACTATGCAAAAATAGGCATGTCTTGTTTACTAGTTTTTACATATTTTAATCACTGAAATGACTAATATCCAAAATATAATTTAAAAGAAAATTTCAAAGCATTTTTGTAATTCACAATGCATGATTTCCACACTCCCTCTTCCTCCTATGAAAATGTAGCTGATAATTCAGACACACAATAGAGGGCTAAAGGAATACAGAATTACTGTTCTGTGCTGTGAAGTCGCCGAGTGTGCTGGAAGCAGATCAAAGCATAGCCCACTTGTCATTCTGCATGAGTCACCCTCCATGGCTCTCAGTAACTCCAGCATCTTCTTCTGACTGGTGTGATAAGAAACATCAGCATGACACTGTTGTGCAAACTACTCAGGAACCTGTTAGAAAAACAGAAAAAACAAAACAACAAAAATCAAAACAAAACAAAACAAAAAAAAAGCGTCCTTAGTGGTATGTGTTTCCTTTCTTTCTAAACAGTGTCTCACCAAAACCAAGGAGTTATCACTGCTATCTAAATAACCATTTTCATTTGTCTGTTCCGTTTGCGTAGAGGAGCTGGCGCCATGCCTCTGAAGGGAAAGCGCTTACCACACAGCTGACACTTGACCTCAGCCTCTGGAATCACAGGTCCACTTCTGTTCTCTGGTCTCCATGCATGTGCCATAGCAAGTTAGGGTCCACAGATACACACACTAATAATAATTTAAATTTTTTCCCCTAGGAGTCTGACTGCAAAGATAAATTAATTAAATTCCATGCCTTCTGATTTGCCAAACTGTTGTAGTAAAAAACAAAACAAAACATGAGTGTGGAGCTATATATTATTGATGATTAGCCATATTATCTAACTCACTATCACAAGTAATAAGACACAGACACCTGGTAGATTTATAATTACCTTCTATACTTGGGCCAGGCAGATGTTTCACTTACACTGTCTCAGTATCCTCACCATCCATCTCCAGCCCCCATCCAGTGCACCTTAATCCTCTTCAACTAGACTGCCTTTCATCCACGATCCCACGGTACTTGTATTTTTCATCTGGGCTTCTTCACAGCGTTATTGGAGTCCTTTCTCTCGGGCCATTTGCTTTTTTGTTTTGTTTCGTTTTCTCCACATTAACCCATCATCTTGGCATCCTCCTTCCTCCTCTCTTCTCTGTTTCCAGTGATGATCCTCGAAACCTCGAGAACCCTAGCCATGCCTACCCCATTCTTCCCTACCCAGGTATAGGCTGTTTAATCAACCAGTCATGTCTCAGGCTTACACCAACAAGGATGGGTGTATCCATCGGGCAGTAACCGATCTTCATGGCCAGTAATTAGCGTTAGACCAACCTCCAACAGCGCTCTCATCGCCGATCCTTCAAAGCAACTGCCTTTTATTTGTTTAGTATTTATCAATAATGGTATCAGCAGAGCTACTATATTGTTCTTGCTTTGTGAACTAGAAACCAATGATCAAGTAGACAGGGCCTGCTCTATGGCTGCCTTGCTGGCCAAACTTTTTTTTTTTTTTTTTTTTTTTCATTTGGTTGTACTAGGTCTGAGCTGTCTTTCCTAGTGATTCTTGGGGAAAAAAAAATTCAATTTCCTGAGAGGGGGTTACAGTTATATGATTGATCAGGCAACTCATGTTTTACCCACACACACACACACACACACACTTCCCAAAGGTGCTACCTATGGTTGCTTTTGTAAACTGCAGATGTGAATGCTTACTACGAAAGGGATATTATTTTTGTGTCTGAATGTGATGGCTGGAGTTTCTTATGAGCAAGAGTACTCTATACATCATGCCTAATGTCCCAATTTAGGTTTAAGATCTCCCTGGCTACCCCCATTTGTTAAAACTCTCATCCACTGCTCTATGGTTTATGACAGTAAGAGGAACAGAGTAAGACAGCAGAGGAGGATAGGGAAGGGGCAAGGATTTCAGCCCTCTCTCCCAGTGGAATTAGTGAACCATGCTGACAACATGCATGGAGTACCCATCATGGAAATGGCGGGCGCTTTGGTGTGCAGAGTTACACAGCTGACTGTAGACTCCAGTGCATCCCCAGGCCAAAACTATATAGCCCGATACTGTATGTTGCTGTGTTATTTAATGGTATGGTCTAATAATGTTTATTATTAGCCCTACCGTTATTACTATGGTATACATCTAACCTGCTACCACAATCAATAACAGACACAGATACCTGATAGATTTGAGAATAGCCTTGTCTTATCTGGGGCAGGGCAGATATTAACCCGCTAAACTACCTTTACCTCTCAGCCCCATTCCGGGCTACCTCCCATCCATAGTTCCATAAATACTTGCTTATTCTTCATCTGGGCTGCTTCCTCCATCCACGCCTGCCATGGGCTTCTTCCCAGGCTTATCCAAGGAGACTCTCTGCTTCCTTTCTCCTCCTCTTCCTCTTTCTTTCTTTCTTTCTTTCTTTCTTTCTTTCTTTCTTTCTTTCT
>NW_026596109.1:15823097-15847071 GCF_907164565.1 Psammomys obesus | reverse complement strand
TCTTTCTTTCTTTCTTTCTTTCTTTCTTTCTTTCTTTCTTTCTTTCTTTCTTTCTTTCTTTCTTTCTTTCCTTCTTTTTTTCTTGATTCTTTCCTGTCCCCAAAGACCTCAAACCTTAGCTCCACCTACCTCCTTCTGCTGAGCCAAGGTTCAGGCCTTTTAATCAGCCAATCGGGAATAATTGGGAAACATTCTTTCTCATCACATGGGTACAGGAGATAGTTCAACATTCATAGCAATGCCCATGGAAGGGAAGTAACCAGATCTCAAGGCACTGAAATCAGCATTTGAATATACAGCACCAGACCAACTCCAACAATATTACTATGGACTATCAGGCACACTTCCCTTCTTTTTTTGAGACAGGGTCTCTCCACTTAACCCTGCCTGTTTTCAAACAGACTGGCCTAGAATTCACAGGGATTGCCCCTACTTCTGCCTCCTGCTGCTGAGTGTTAGGATTAAAGATACACACCACCACAGCAGGAACAAAGACATATTTACCTATTTTTTGGAGTTATTTCACAGGAGTCAAGCATAGTGATACACACTTGTAATCCTAGCACTCATAGGTAGAGGCATGAGGATCCAGAGTTCAAGGTTATCCTTGGCTATGTAGTCACTTTTGAAACTAGCCTGAGCGATACTAGACTGTCTCCAGAAAAAAGGGAGAGAGAGAGAGAGAGAGAGAGAGAGAGAGAGAGAGAGAAAGAGAAAGAGAAGGGGAGGAAGAAGGAGGAGGAGGAAGAAAAAAAAGTTATTTCAAAGCCAAGAAAAATGGCCAGATTTGTTTTGGGGAAAGGCTGATCTCTTACTGCACAGGCATGTCCTCGGACTACACAGCCTCAAACTGAAACCCTGAGAGCAGATACACATGGATAAGGATTTTCTCTTTGTTTCTGGCTTGGTGATATTTAAGAATTATTGTATAAAAAGTGCGAACCGGATGGCATGGGCTAGGTAAGGGACCCTCAATAGACTCTCTCTCTGTTTTTTATTGAGTTTCAAATCAGGCACCTCAGTCCTGTTTATCCCCCTATCTCCTCCTATCGGCCCTTTACCTTTGCAACCTCCCCCTCAAAATAAAACACACGCAAATAAACAAACAAGGACAAAAAAAAAACCAAAGCATCAAAAACACCTCATCATGGAAGCTGTAGTGTGTCACCGTGTGTCCCACGGTGTATCCTTCTGCCCACACATCTTCACTTGCAAATGTTCACTGCAATGAGTCACCGGTCTAGCCTGAGATCTCTGGCTTCTGTGATCTCGTCAAAACTGTATCCTAACCAGGGGTCCTCCCGGTCATCCTGTCATGGAGACCCTGCAGCCCTGGAACAGCAGGACTAGCCCTTCACGTGTTCTAACCACTCCCAGATGATATAGATTTGGGGGGAGGCCAACTCAGAGCCCTGGATCTGGGCCTGGGTGGCAGCAGAGCCGGCCAGTGTCAGTTTTTACTTCTCTGCACCACCAAGGTGAGCTCTCCAGCACTGCCCTGGCCAGGCCACCCAATGCCACCAATAGTAGGAGGCCTGGTCAGTTCTCCTGCTCTTATACCCTCGGGGCTAGCTCACCAGCCTTTGCCTGATGCCTTCGCCATCAGGGCCAGCTCCATCGTATTGTCCAGGTGAGGTCAGGCAAGAATCCTGCAAGAGGTAAGGGGCAGGGCCAGCTCACTTGCTCTCAGGACCCTACGGCCAGTTCTACCAACTGCTGCAGTTGGTGGGGGGCAAGGAAGGGAGGGCACCATCCTCACCCCGACACCACCCCATGCCAGATGAGTAGTGGGGCCAGCTCGCCCACACTCCCTCCGTCTGTCCTGGAGGCCGGCTCACCGTGTCTGCTCAGGTGTGGTGCAGAGCCTGTCCTCCTGAGTGCTGCAGCCTGGGTCAACACTCCTGACTGCCTTAGGTGGCAAGGGGAAAGAGGACATCTCCCTGACCAAGCCACCTCACAGCAGATGAGTGGTGGGGCCGCCTTGCCCATGTTCTCATCCTGGGACCTGGCTCCTTGTGCTCCCCCCATCAGGGTCAGCTCTGCTGTGCTGACAGGCAAGGGGCAGGGCCCATTCTTCCAAGGGCTGCAGTTGGTGAGGGGCAGGGTTAACTCTTCCAAGCTCATAACTGAAGGTGGCAAAGGGCAGAGGGGGCATCACCTCGGTGCCTGTGCCACCTCATGGCAGATAAATGGTAGGGTTAGCTTTCCCACACTCAGACCCTCAGGGCTACCCACATCCCAGTGCCACTGTGCTGCCTGGGCAAGGTACAGGGCCCATTCTCCTAGGTGCTGCCAGCAGCTCTCCCAAGCGCCATAGCCGGTGAAAGGTGGGGACAGCTATGCACAGCTTCTGGACATCCACATGGCCCCCCGCAGCTACCTTGACCAAGGAGTCCCCATGGTCTTTAGTGGTAATATGAGCCACAGTCATCAACGCTGACCCCTGCTGTTGCACAGCCGCCGACCCAGACATGGCCCTCATCAGCAGCTCAGGCCAGGACCTCACCATGACCCCAGATGGCTGGGCTGGCCGCTCACGGCAGGCTGCTCCTCTCCACCCTCCAGTCTCCAGTTCCACCTCTCTTCATAATGCCCAAGCTGCTCCCCTTCTCTTTCTCTCCTTTCTGACTGCCACATATCCACATGTTGCGGTGGCTCCTGCTGCAGGCTGAGCACGTGGCTGGCAGGCCCCTGGGTGACAGCCTCCATCCAGGCAGTGTGTAGCAGCAAGCTGGTGCCTGTGGCCTGTCTGTACTGTGAGCTGGAGGGCAGGTCTGTGGGTGACATGGGAGTCCGAAGGTCTCCGTCTGTCTTCCTCTTCCTACACTGCCCTGCTTGGATTTGATTGGATTGGATTTTTATGAGTCCTAAGCATGAGACAGCTTTAGCCACCAAGCCAGGCATCAAGCTGGGATGAGCAAGGCATGCCATCTGCTCTGCCCCTGACTGACATATGAAGAACATCACCAACAAGGTGTCTCTGTGCCCATGGCCAGGGGTGACAGTCTCTTAAAAGTACCTTTCCACCATTTTCAGTTCCTACTGCATCAAAACACATAAGCTGCTGTTGTTTCTACTAAGGAACAGAAGTAAAAGCAAACATATCCTCAAATTAAGGTGATTTAACAAAGGATTAGGTGTGGAAATTCAAGTGCCTTTATTACTACAATTAATATTCTACACTGTGTCCAGTCACAACTTACCTGTTTTGAGGATTGTGAAGAGAAGCCAGGATCTCTGGGGCTCATTTTGGAATGCTTCTAGTGCAGAGTTGGTGTATAACGTTAATTACTAGGAAAGTACAGTTGTGCTCTGCATCTGATGGAATCACCTGAGTCAAAAATGCTTTAAAAACACAACCTGTTCTGAACACGTATAGACTATTTTCTTGTTACCTCCTAAACAACACGGGGCATGACAACTATTTACAAAGCCCTTGCTTTGTGTTAGGTGTTATCAGCATCTTAAAGATGACCTAAACACAAATATATGTTAGTGCTAGTAGCAATCTTAGAGTTGAAAACATTCATTATAGAATTGTTTTTAATATTAGTTACAGTTTATTAACTTTGTATTCTAGCTGTATCCCGCTCCCTCATTCCCTCCCAATCTCACCCTCCTTCCCTCATCTTTTCCTTATCCCTTTCCAAGTCTACTGATAGGGGAGGACCTCCTCCCCTTTCATCTGACCCTAGCTTATCAGGTATCTTCAGGACTGACTGCAAATTCCTCCTCTGTGGCCTAGCAGGGCTGCTCCTCCCTCGGGGGGTGGGGGATCAAAGAGCCAGCCATTGAGTTCATGCCAGAAATAGTCCCTGTTCCCCTTACTAGGGTACCCACTTGGATAATGAGCTACCATGGACTACATCCGAGCAGGGGTTCTAGGTTATATGCATACCTGGTCCTTGGTTGGAGAAACAGTCTCATAAAAGACCCCAGATATATTTGGCCCTTGTGGAGCTCCTGTCCTCTCCAGGTCATCCTCTTTCTTTCATATGATTCCCTGCACTCTGCCAAAGGTTTGGTTATGAGTCTCAGTATCTGCTTTGATACACTTCTGGGTAGAGTCTTTCAGAAACCCTCTGTGGTAGGCTGCTGTCCTGTTACTTTTTTTCTCCTACAACCAATGTCCATCCCATTTATCTTTCTAAGTGAGGGTTGATCATCTTACCCAGGGTCTTCTTTCTTGTTTATCTTCTTTAGGTATACAGATTTCAGTATGTTTATCCTATCTATAGGTTTAGTACCCTCTTATAAATGAATATATACCATGTGTGTCTTTCTCCTTCTGGGATACCTCACTCAGGATGATCTTTTCTAGATTCCCACCATTTGCCTGCAAATTTCATGATTTCCTCGTTTTTAATTGCTGAGTAGTATTCCATTGTGTAAAAGTACCACAATTTCTGTATCCATTCCTCCATTGATGGACATCTGTGTTGTTTCCAGGTTCTGGCTATTATGAATAAAGCTGCTATGAAAATGGTTGAGCAAATGTCCTTATTGTGTACTTGAGCATCTTTTGGATATATGCCTAGGAGTACTATAGCTGGATCTTGAAGAAGCGCTATTCCTAATTGTCTGAGAAAGTGCCAGATTGGTTTCCAAAGTGGTTGTACAAGTTTACATTCCCACCAGCAATGGAGGAGGGTTCCCTTTTCTCCACAACCTCTCCAGTATGTGTTCTCACTTGAGTTTTTTATTTTAGTCATTCTGATAGGTGTAAGGTGAAATCTCAGGGTCGTTTTGATTTGCATCTCTCTGATGGCTAAGGACATTGAACATCTCTTTAGGTGTTTCTCTGTCATTCTATATTCCTCTACAGGGAATTCTGTTTAGCTCCGTACCTCTTTTTTAATTGGATTACTTGGTTTATTGCTGTTTAACTTCTTCAGTTCTTTATATATTCTGGATATCAGCCCTCTGTCAGATACAGGGTTGGTGAAGATCCTTTCCCAGTTTGTAGGCTGTCTTTTTGTTCTGACAACAGTGTCTTTTGCTTTACTCATTACAGAATTTTAAAATGTTAAGTTATAAGAAACATCATGGGTTTGATTTTGGTTTGTGGTAATTAAAAAAAAAAACAAAAAACAAAAAACAACAACCCCACATTCTGATAAAGTTTATCAATCCTTGAAAGTACCTGGTGAAGAAATTAAATAAAAAAAATGAAAATCCTCTTGTGAAATGTCAACATACCATTTGTACTAAGAAGCAATTATGACTTTAATAGACTGCAGGATTCACTTTTGGATTGATGTACCTTATGTAGTTCAAACACATAATCAAGGGTACATCACTGTTTTTTGTAATTATTCATTCCAAACAATGGACATTGAAAATTCAATTACTACTTTTGTAAGGAAGCATAAATTTTTCTTTTTTAATGCAAAAACATACCCTCATATTTGAAAAAATTAAGAACCAATCTACCCATGGTAGTAATAGCTCATTGTTGGGCTATTTGCCCTAAACTCCTTTTAGTAAAACATACTCTGTGTGTAAAAGACCTTTTAAGAAGCCTCAATAATGTTTACCAGCCAACCATAGGGTCCATTGCAGAGAATATGTTATTTACTAATGGACAATGTGTTAAGTTTGCAAACACTTTACTTAAAAGAGATTTAGAGATTGATTCAAGATGGCAGACTGACTATGCACATCTGGTGCTTGTTGCCCCCTGGAGCTCATAAATTCACATACAGATAAATGTAAATAATAAATCCATTTTAAGAGAATTAAAAAATGAAACGATATAGTAAGAAAAATACATTTCTAACCAGTTTTGAAAAGATACTGCCAAAGAATAAATGCTGGGATGAATAAAACTGAAGGAAACAGAAGCCTAGTACGTGGGTAGAGATGAACGGTGGTAGATCTAATCAATGGTTCTCAACCTTCTAACACTGCAGCCCTTTAATCCAGTTCCTCATGTCGTGGTGACCCCCAATCATAAAATTTTTTTTGCTACTTCATAACTGTAATTTGCTACTGTTATGAATCATAAAGTAAATATCTATTTTCCCATGGTGCCCGGCAACCCTTGCTCAGAGTTGTTCAGCCCCCGAAGCAGTTGCGGCCCACAGACTGAGAGCCACTGATCTGATGGACTATCAGCATAAGCTGGTCATGATGAGTATGTGTTAATTTGGGGCATGTGTCGGTTTGAAAAATTAGGAAATTGCACACAGAAGAGCAAATCTGTCATCTTTCCTCAGTCTCAGACTTGGGTTGAACAGTAGGAAGTGATGGCAGAAACTGAGTCATGCTGTAGGATTGGAGAGGCAGAGCAACGCCTAAGAAGCTAGTGTTTCCCGCTGGAGTCAGATCCCCCGGTAGTCAAACCATCCTCCGATTACGCGTGTGTCCTCACCCCAAGCTAGGCAGCAGTAAGCTAAAAACGATTATACTGATGGTCTAGGGATCACATAAGTAAAGAAGAACCTGAAACCAAGACTGTGAGACATCTCAATCAACAAAGAAAAAAATCGGTACGTTGAAGGAAGCAAACAGAAGACATAAGGTCCAGCCACAGTACTCCGGGTGCTGTCGTATCTGTAATAGAGTCATGTACTAATGAAGCATGTCTGTGTACTGTGATAGAGGGTTAGTGAGCACGATTTTATGTTTTTAGACAGCTTGGCATAAGGGTATGGGTGAAAATCAAGTGAGAAGAACGTTACTGTAAAGGAACTAATACATTACTAAGTACCACACAAAAGGGAAAGGAGGAAGAGTTAGGGGACATAGACGACAGACTCAGATGTCGCTGTTTCAGAAGCGAAGAGAGAGAACAGAAGGGACAGAAGTAACCAAAAATATAGCGAAATTTCCTAACACACGCACGCACGCACTTACACGCACACGTACATACAGACACCCTGTTCACGTGCACACATATGTACGCACACGCACTCATACACACATGTACACAGACGCACACACATGTGCGCCTACATGCACCCATACATGCAAACACATACACCTATGGAAACACACATACACACACACATACACACACAATCTTCAAGGCGTTCAAATTCCACTATCTTCCGTCTTGAAGCTTTCATCGTTTTTGTAGAAGATTTTTGCTTGGTTCACTCTTCTTCCTTGTATGCTTTGTAATTTTATTTGAGAGAGTTGTTCTCGAGACAGGTCTCCCTGTGGACCTTAGGCTTCCCTCAAGTTTGTAATCCTCCTACCTCAGCTTCCCTAATGCCAGGACTACAGGCTTGAGACACCATTCCTGGCTCAGATGTGTCATTTCTGTTCGTGATTTAATCTTTCTTTCCTCCTGTGGATCGTGGCGCTATCTCGGGGTGGGGGTTGCATGGGCTTTTGTTGGGCATCTCAGAAGCATCAGACGTGTTAGCTTTGTGAACTGTGAGAAACCCTATCATAAACCCATGTCACACACTGCGATGGGCACACATTCAGGCTCTTCTTCACGGGAGCCCTCACTATCTGTAGCTGAGACAGTCGTAAACTTTGTTGCTGTCTTCTTCGCTGCGAATGGAATGGAGTCTGCCTTGTATTGGCAGCAAGTCATTTGAAAGCCTGGCTTCAAGGCTGCAGTTCTACCGCTTTGGAGACCATAAGGTTGCATATCTGCTCCAACGTGGATTCAAAATCAAGTCTTCAGGTTCCTTTTCAAACCTGATTACCACCTTTCTTTTTTTTCCTTTATCAGAGTTTCTCCTAGCCTGACTCGACACAGCGTTTGTTGAGATGCCTCACATTCTTGATTGCATGCTCTTCTTTGATTACGAGATTGCCAGACTGTCCTCAGAATAATCTGTTCCAGCACTACACTGAACTTTGGAACGAGTATGCAGGTAAGATCTGAGGATGATTTGACTAGCGGGCACTGTATACGCAGTCAGCTTTCACCTGACTGTAGAGCTGTTAAGTGACAAGGTAATGCGAGCGTTTCGACAGTATTGTCAAGTTACACACTCGCGCAGAAACACACATTTCCTATTTTGGAACACGGGAGTTCTCTTTTATTATTGTCTATATTTGATTGTTTATTTTACACCGAATTTTGGCAGCAACACAATTCACCACCAATATTAATCCACTATGACATAGAAGTCAGAAACCACCAACACACAAATATGGCACTTACTATCTGTAGTTTATTAGAATTCCCTAGTGGGACGGGATGGAGGAATAAAGATTTAGCGGTAGTCTACATCACAGGAAAAGTTCGCCTGCTTCTGCTTGTGTACAATACAACATGCTTCAACCTGACTATACATGCATACAAAACAGCTTGTGTATATCATGACCCATTAAACAACAAATCAGAAGAGTTGTAGAAGCAATTTTTATCAAATCATCTAAAAGCAAACCAAGCTAATGTGATGAAGGATGACGCTAAAATAATGTTTAGGAGATCTTTGGTCTCATGAGTTTTTGATTTGTATGTGTGTGCTTTTGATTTTCACATCCTCAGTTGTGTAGAGAGGAGTCTAAGTGTTAGAATAAGGAAGATGACTTAAAATTTATAGCAAATTTTCCTTAAATTGAAATTTTAAGTAATAACGAGATCACAATGATCGTTGACTGATCAATGCGTACAATCTCACGCTCAATAATTTTACGGAATCTAGACAGGCTAAGTAACCTATCCAAGATCACACAACTTTGAGGAACTGTAGTCCACATTCCTACCAGTTTGTCTGATTCCAGGGCTGTAGCTGATTGTGGAAACTGGGCCTCTCCTTTAAGAGCTTTTTTCTGTAAATTGTTTTGTTTATAAAGAAAGTGTTTCATAATCTGTCACTCACTGGGCTTAAAATTTGGGTGTTATTGTTTAATCTGTTCCACCATTTCCTGTTTATGTAAATTCTGTGTTCTGAGGTCACTGATAACAGGAACAGCAACAACAGCCACCACACTGATGCCGCCAATGCCAAGTGTCCACAAGGCACTGAGGAAATCTGCCTGCATTCCAGGGATTACACTCTTATCTGCACACCGGAAGTTATCCTGACTTTTTTATTAGCGGGTTTAAAGGCCCATGCCTGGTGAGAAGAGCTTGCCCTACAGTTGAGAGAAACATGCAGTCCTCACCCATCCCCAGGCTTCTGGGCGTGCTGGGCCGGGCTGCCGTCTGGTTCTGATAAACTGTTCAGTGTCCCCAGCAGTTCTTGGGAATTCTGTTGGTACGGGACCAGTGAAGTCACTTTGTCTCCTGATGAACTTCCTTTTTCTGTATTTTTTGGTTGTTCTGATGAACCTGATGCTAAAGTGTTCAATAATACCTCTGGTTCCTTAGAAACTACTGGCAAAGTTATCTGTCTCTGAATGAAGGTTCCATGTCTCTGGAAAGGAAAACAAAGATGACATTAACCGGGGAAGCAAGAACTGTAGCTGGTATGTGGGTTAGCTCAAGTCCTGGTGATGAAGGAACTTGTTTCTCTGCTCTTCACTGACTGACCCTTCAGCCCAACACTAAAGACAGTGCCTTGTAAATGGAGAAAGGATCGAGAGCAGAGAAATGAGAAGCCAGCAGTCAAAGAAGCAGCTGTGCTTTTCTATCGCTGGAGTGGACACAACTATTTGTATACAATTTTATTTTTTCCTTTGTAGGTTGCTATGACTGCAAATGAAGCTACAATTCATAGAATTGCTGATTGTGTCCAAATGTCAAAAAGGATTACTCACAGTGAACTATGAAAATAAACATCTGTATAATAGAAAACATTTCAGCAACTACTATTCAATTCTGTTCAGCTTCTAAGCCTTACATGTATCCTCCTGGCACACATACATTAAGAACAGCTAAAAGTTTATCAATATTACTTTAATAAGTGCTTTCAGTAAACAAACCCAAATCCCTGTGGTTCAGAATCATGACATCACTCGTTGGTTTTAAAATGGCACATGGCCGAGTCTATTCTAGAAATGACTATATTTGCTTACATAAGCTTTCAGGAAAACAAATATGACTTAAAAGGCTTAAATGTTCTTGCATAAATTTATTCAGCCCTACCGTATTTAATAATTAGTTCTTAACGCTGCCTCACCTTTCCCCGGATGGGCTCACAGGGAGTTTTCCTGGCATCATATTGATGTATAAAGGAGATATATTCTACAAAATTGTCTTCATGTTCTCCTGATGCATCCAGATAAGTAAGTGGAACTAGGAGAAACGAGATATTTCAGTGAAATCAGTACAATAAGTAGATATATGAAAATATAAATATTGTGGTATTCATGCTTTATGAAACCATCAATAAAATGCCAGGCATGGTGGTAAACTCCATGGTGGTAAAACTCAGCGCAGACTCAGGGTTTTACTGTGTAGTTCTGGCTGTCCTGTAAGTCACTGTGCAGACTGAACTTGAACTCACAGAGACCTGCTTGCCTCTGCCTCCTAAGTGCTATGGTTAAAGGCGTCACCACCATGCCTGGCTGAGAAACAACTTTTTTTAAATTAAAGATTTATTAATTTATTATGTATATACATTGTTTTGTTTGCATGTGTGCCTGCAAGCCAGAAGAGGATACCAGATCTCACTATAGATGGTTGTGAGCCACCATATGGTTGCTGGGGATTGAACTCAGGATCTCTGGAAGAGCAGACAGTGCTCTTAACCTCTAAGTCATCTCTCTAGCCCGAGAAACAACTTTTAAAAGCTGATTTTGACCTTTTCTCCTGGAAGATGACTGTGATGCGGGACCACAGGGACTGGCATCGAGCAGCTGCTGACACCTGTCAACAGAGTGACAACAAGGGGGAAATACCTTCCAAGGGCTGGGGAGGGAGCTCGAGATAAAGGCTCTTACTGACAAGCATGGTGACCTCAGTCTGATCTACACTGTGAAGGGAAAGAACAGACTCCTGTAGTTGTCCTCTGACTTCCATGTATGTGCTATGGCAAGCCTCATATAGACAGACAGATGACAGACAGACAGATAGATAGATAGATAGATAGATAGATAGATAGATAGATAGATAGATAGAAATATAACTAAAACTTTTAAGTATGTCTAGAACAAATTGTCGACAGAAACGGTACCTACTACTCTCCTCGGCTTCCTCTTCTATGGTCCACTCCAGCAAATGTTAGTGTTGTATTTAAAACACTAAGAGATTGCCTTCTCTTGGTGACACCTCTTGTCATTTTAAGAACGGTGGAGGTAAGCCCCTCACGGGACTGACCTGGTAGAGTGACAGCAACTTCTGGTGATCACAAGTGGCTTTGCAGGCCGGGGACTCCAATTGCTGGAGTGCTTATTTGGTAAGCTTATTTGCTACTCAGTGTCACACAAATGCAGGTGTGGCCTTCTTGAAGGTGTCACTGGGGGTTGAGTGGGCGAGGGCCCATGCCAGGCCCAGTCTTTCTGTCTGCCTCCTGCCTATGGATCAGAATGTAAGCTCTCAACTACTGCTCCATGCCTGCCTGCCTGCCTTCCTGCCACCACTCTCCCTGCCAGGATGCCCATGTACTAACTCTCTGAAACTGTAAGCAAAATTCCAAGTAAGTGTTTTCTTTTATGAGCTTCCTTGGTCATGGTGTTTCTTCACAGCAATAGAACAGTGACTAAGACAGCAGGAATGCAAGAAGAGAGGCTGGGAGGCCCAGAAGAGCAAGATTTAAGGAGATGCCTGAGGGACACAGGGGAAAAGCCTCTTGAAGTTTCACCGTCTGCTTGTTTCTCTCCTACTTCACCTTCACCCTGTCCCATGAGGCACAGAGGGAAATCCGGCATCTCTTCAGAGAAATCTGAGACTTCCTAAGACAAAAAGCCAAATGACTCAAGCTTTCCAAGAGACATGCTGTCCTCAAAGGTAGCAGAGTAACATCAAACATTTCAGAAGCAACACTCAAGAAGACTGACTACTATTTGAAAACAGGGGAATTAAAGATTGGAGTTTCATAGTTGATCAAACTTTCAATAAATTATGAATTAAAATTTTAAAAAATTCTTTGAGGGCCAGGAAAATCTGAAAATATTTTCCCATAAAACAGACCAATTTTTCAAAGGAGCATTCAAATAAAACTAGAAATAAATAAAGGAGAATGCCAAAGATTATATTTTTTCTAAAAAAGACAAAATCTTAAGAATGGAAAATTAAGTATTATTTCTGTAAAAAGCTAGAACACGCAACCAATAAAAATGTGCATGCCTTGTGATTAACTGTGACCAATACAATGTGGCAGAAGGGACACAGTGCAGACTCCCAGCATAAACCTCAAGGGAGCTTTGCAGCTTCTGCTCTTTGCATTCTGGGAAACTTGAGTTGCCAAGTAGGAAGTTCAGCCACCTTGCTAGACAAACAACATGAAGAGACCACAGGAGGAAAGGCTCAAGCGTCCAGTGGGGCCAGCGGAGTGTGATCCTCAGGTCTGCGTTGCTACCACACAACCCGGGCCCAGACTGCAGAACACTGAGCAAATAAGATGGGTGTTCTCTTAAGCAACTAAACTTAAGGTAGCATGTTATGAAGATACTGAAACAGAAACACATCCGAAGAAAGTAAATTGAATTAATTGGAATAAATCACGCTGTGTCCTACTTTGCTTTCTATTGCTATGATAAAGACCGTTACCAAAAGTAACTTGGGAAAGAAAGGGTTTATTTGGCCAAAAGTCCTGGTCACAGTCCATCCTGAAGGGACAACCCAGCACTAGCTGCCCAGCGCTGGCAGCGCACACAGTGGGCTGTGCTGGGCCCACATAAACCAATAATTGATCGAGAAAAATGCCCACAAGTTTGCCTACAAACCAATCATTTTTCTCTGTTGATGTTCCCTTGTCTCCGACAACCCTCACCTGTGTCAGGTGGACAAAAAACTAACCCAGAACACCTTGAAACCAGTGATCTAGAACCTTCCACACCTACAAAATAATGGCTTTAAAAACAATCCATTTCTTCACCGGGCCAATAAAGGAAGCGGAATGTCTTCTTATCTATTATAGAGGGACATTGTCTACCCAAACATTATACTTACTACAATTACACATAACTGTCAGGCTCAAGTATGTGAAGATATAAGACTTTCTAAAAAGTCATACAGGGGACAATAGCTAAGTGTGAAAAGATAAAAAAAGAGATTTAGGTTCTTGGCGGTTATGCTACATAAGAATTTAAACTGAGGGCTGGAAAGAGGATTTAGAGGTTAAGAGCATTTACTGCTCTCGAGGAGGACCTGAGTTCAGTTCCCAGCACCCACGTGATGACTTACAACTGTGTCTAACTCCAGTTTAGTGGGTATGTAAAGTCACGATGGTGCATATACACTCACATAAGCAAACACACACAACATAAATAAAACACACCTTTAAAAAAAGAATTTAAGAGGGCTGGAGAGACGGCTCAGTGGTTAAGAGCACTTGCTTCTCTTCCAGAGGACCTGAGTTTGGCCATAACGTCAACTCCAAGGTATCTGAGGACTCTGGAGTCTATGGGTACCTGCAGTCACACACCCGCATGTGGGCAATCACACCTACATATAATTGAAAATAATAAGAAGAAATCTAATTAAATTGGATTTAACGAATTGCTTGAGTGAAGTCTTATTCAATAAGAACTACAAAACCAAGTTAAAGTCTATGAAGAATGTTTGAAATCCACTCTTAGAAATTTAATTAAAATAAGAGTTTTCTAAACATGTCAGTATCTGGCCATTGATATTTTCACTAACAAAGCCAGGATTTGTTAAAATATGTAATTTGCTTCTTACATTGGCATAAACTTAGCAGTTTTAGTTTGAGAACATTTTTAACTTTTTATGGCTATTTAGAAAAAAATCAATAAAGAGTTTCCTCTTAGAAATTCTCAGTAGAATTCATTTGAGTAAAAACTGTAGCTCTCTTTTGATTTTAACTTTTTGTGTGTATTGTGTGTATTGTATGTTTGTGTACGTGTTTGCATGTCAGTGTTTGTGTTTGTATTGTGTGTCAGTGTGTGTGTTTGTATGTGTGTGTTTATATGTACACTGTGTATGTATATATGTGTGTATATTTGTGTGAGGACGTGTGTTTGTGTATATATATGTGTTTGTGTGTAGGGGATGGAGAACATATGTGTAGGTGCCTATGGAGGCTAGAGAAGGGATTCAGATTCCGTGGGACCTGAAGTTACAGGTACCTGTGAATGCAGGATATGGATGCCCAAAACTGAAGTCAGGTTCTCTGCAAAAGCAGAAACTGTTCTTAACTGCTGAGCCATCTCTGCAGCTCCATGTAGTGGTTCGAATTAAATCACCACCCACAGGCTCGTTTATGCTTGGTGATCAGTTGGTGGAACTGTCTGGGAAGCATAGTGGGTGTGGCCTTGTTGGAAGAGGTGTGTCCCCCTGGGGTTGGCTTTTTCTGAGGCATTGTCAGTCAGCCCCTCCCAGCCCTGTGGCAGTTGTCCCAACATGCAAGCTCAGCTGCTGCTCCAGCACCAGGCCTGCCCGCTTGTTGTCATGCTCCCACAATGGTGGTCATGGACTCAACCTCTGAGAATGTAAGACAAATTCTTTCTTCGCTAAGTTGCCTTGGTTATGATTTCTCTTCACAATAATAGAAAAGTCACTAATTTAAAAATAAATAAATGAAGCAAGAAAGGATACACCTTGGTACAAAAGAAACAACAAGCTAAAATCCATCTTAGAAAAGTAATTTTTACCACTGGATCTGAATCTGTAATTCAAAAGAACATTAAAATACAAAAAGTCGTAGGTTAGCAGTGAAGGTTTTCTTTCAATCTAAAGTGCCACCCTTCACCAATTAGATTAACTTTTCCAAATTGCAAAGTTTATGATATGAATCCAAGTATGACTGGCTCTTCCTGTGGTGTATGAGACATAAAGGGCGCTTTCATTGTTAGCACAAGGTAACATTGCCAAATGCCAAAGATGAGACACAATGAAGTGCACTAATGGAACAGAATGATGTGAGGGGCTTTTCACTGGCCTTAGTACATGCTGGTATAGTTTGTATGCTATAAAAGTCTGGTACACAGCTGAATTTTTCACAGTCTAAAATGTTACAGTAAAATATTTTTAAAAATAATTTTAACCTAATATCAAAATACCGCCTACAAAGAAATTATTTCAGGTCAAGGTTGGGGCTCTTTCCTTGTTTGTTACATCATGACTTTGAATTAAATTTATTGAGTAATGGGTAGTATTCATATAAGGAGATATAATCAGTAGTTTAACATTTGAGACTGCATATTAATTTGGTTATTCAAGCTCTTTATTGGGTTTAGTCATTATACTAAGACCCTAGGTTATAATAACGAACTTAGTAATGGGGAATACCGATAGAAGAGGGAGAGGGAGGGAGAGATAGAAAAATAGACAAACACACACACACACACACACACACTGACAAACAGACAGACACAGAGACAGCGAGAGAATATGACAGGTTTTAAAAACCAAATTCTAACTCAGAACCTAACAGTACAATGCGATAGTTAATTCAAATGACCCATTATTTATTTTTACTATATATAAGCACTGTGGCAGAACTTTAAATGTTTTATTAAGTTCTAGTGACAATCTTACAGCATTATCTAATTACAAGGTTTTTGTTCATTTATGAACCAAAGAACTTCATATCCTTCTTAGTAAGTTCAATGCCTAATACCCCTGGAGAAAGTGTTCAGTGCCCAAGCCACACAAAGCTACCAGGTTAAAAGTTCCTTCCCCTGAGAATCTACAGACATGAGCTCATTGTGCATGAGCTCGACAAGCACCAGAGCTGCTTGAGGTCACGGGGATTATCTTAAATGCTGACTTTTCATGTGTGTGTGTGTGTGTGTGTGTGTGTGTGTGTGTGTTTAACAAAAGTCTGAGGATCTCTTCATAACTTGTTTTGCTCTCATGATGTGCAGGCACGTGTCTTTTCTTTCAAATCTGGACACTCTCTGTGAGCCCTTTCAATGCCTTTTTAGGGAGATTTTTTTCACCATTTCACAGGCCGAGCAGAGGGTTAGTTGTGAGCACAGACACTGGAGCCATTAGGTTAGAATGCCAATCATCTGCTGTGTGGCCTGCAGGAAATTCTGTAAAGTCTGTGCTAGCTGAAGATGCCATCCTAAAATATGCTGCTCTAATATATTAATTTTGGTTAATAGAGCCTGAAATACTTCAGACGATGCGGAAACCAGTACGGAGTGGTCAAGAAAATTAAAAATGGAACCGTCGTATGACTCAGCTGTGCCACACATGACCATTTACCTGAAGGTCTCCATGTCAGCGCACCACAGAGACATTTGCATGGCCATGTTTATTGGTGCATTTTCACACTGTCAGGAAATGATAGAACCCATCTACAGATGAGTGCCTGAGGAAGGTGTGGTTCACATACGCAAAGGAATATTACACAGCCATAAAAAACGAAATCATGACATTCGCAGGAAAATGGCTGGTATAGAAATCATTATGCGAAATAGGACAAACTTAGGAAGACAAATACTAGATGCAGTTTTTCATAGGAGCAGCCCAAATTTTATGAGCATAATTGAGTGAATATGTGTGCATAGGTAGATCACAAAATTAGAAAAGGGATCACGAAAGAAGAGATCTTAAGGGAAGAAGTGGAGAAAGTAATGCAATGGTTGACAGCAGGTGGGGACTATGTGGGAGAAAGGGAACCTGGCCAGAGGGAGTGCAGGGTGAAGGAGGGAAGGAAAGGAGACTAATTAGAACAAAACGACACAACAAAACCCTCCATGTGATATGAATGGATGCAAGAAAAAACACTCTGAGCTTCCCTACACAGATCATTAAATGTTTTCGTATCTAAAGTGATTTACCGGACAATGTCATTATAGTAAACTGAGTCACATTTCATTAAATCCGCAGTGCTAAGAAGAGTCAACAAAAGACTCCTTTTATAAATCATTAATGCTCTGACCTTTGCGGTTTGGTCAGTCTAGCTGAAGATACATAGGTCAGCTAGACTTGAAGGTCATGGCACTGGAAAATAGAAAATGATTGTATGCAGAATGAGATGAAGTTCCAGTGTAAAAGAGGTCCTGCCTCTAGCAGATGGAAAGCCTGACTCTCTGTCACTCCAGGAACTGAGGCTGGAGGTATCTGCACAGGGCGGTCCCCCTAACCTAACCCTTCTCTACCAGCCACTAGCTTCTCCACTCACCTAACTGACCTGGGCCAAGACCCTTTGCTTTTTCAAGTCATCGTAGTTTACAGCTCTGTCCGGCTCAGGACACAGGGCCTCAAGATCTTCATCTCCTTATAAAAGTCTCATGTACCACGAAGTGTGCTTTTAAAAAATGTGTATGCTTTCCTTTTTTTTTTTTTTTTTTATCTTTATGGTGATTTCATTTGTAGGCACAACAAAAGACCCTGAAAGGGTAAAGTTGACATTTTCAGTCTTACACTTTCTTACCTGAAAACCGAGAATGCCAATTGTGTAACTAACTGCATCATTACACCGTACAGCAGGAGTTTGCAACCTTCCTAATGCCATGGCCTCAGGTTGTGAGGTCCATGTCCCAACCATAAAATTATTTTGTTGCTGTCTCGCAACTATAATTTTGCTACTGTTATAAATCATAATGTAATATGCAGGATATCTGATATGCGATCCCTGTGAAAGGGTCAATTGAGAACCGCTGCTATATATGCTTAATTTTAGAATAAAATGAGTTTATATTTGGAAAGTTTTACAAAGTGCTTAGCAAACAGTATGTTCTCAATAAATGCTGCATTTTAGTCGTTATCTTACTTCCAATTTACTTTTTTCAGAAAATAGCTCTAGAAATACTAGACCTCCCAACGGTTTCTCTCCTGGCTTCCCTTCTCTAGGACTATTTGAGGTTTTTGTTTTGTTTTATTTTCTTAATGTTTCCTTGCTTTTAGTCATTATAAATTATAATTTATAAATTATACCTTGGCATAATTCTACTTTTTGGCTGTCCATTAATGATTAAGAATAGTATAAGGACCAGAATAATTTTTCCAGAATAACCAGCATTATAGTTATCATCTGGATAGAATTCTACGCTCTAATGGTCTTCAATTAAAAAAAAAAATCCTCTGTTAGTTATGAAGATGAGTGCTTATGTAGGTTTATGTGAGCCACAGAAGCCAGAAGATGGCGTCAGATCCTCTGAAAATGTATGTTACGGGTGGCTGTGAACTGCCATGTGGGTAGTGGGAGCCAAACAAGGGTCTTTAGCCATGAAGACATCTCTCCAGCTCTAAGTAGTCCCTCCCTCCATACCTCCTCTGCCTTGCTCCTTTCCTCCCTCTCTCCTTCCCTCCCTCCTGTCCTCTTTTCTTTCTTTTCCTTATTAATTTTGAGATGGAGTCTTGCTATATGGTTCCAGTTGGCCAGGAACTTGCTATGCTGACCAGGCTAGAGATCTACCTGCCTCTAACTTCTGAGTGATGGAATTAAAGGCTTGTGTCATTGCCATCTTGTCTAGATCTTTAGTAGTTAATGATGTTAAGACAAGGTATAAACTGCTGTCTGTGAAAGCCTGAGTTGAAGTAATGCTCTCCTATTCTCTTTATTCTTGTCCTCTGAGGTTCCATTATAAAGATCAGCTTTTCTTTGCTGTATTTCTTTCTAGGCATTGCTCTTTTCTTTTCTCTTGCCCATCAGCAGATTTCTATTCTTTTCCCCACACATTCTAGAAAAATTTTCCTTCCATCCTCTTCATCTTTATTGCTTATTTCTCTGCTACTATTTCATAGAGTCTTAGGAGGCAGAAAATGTAGCTGTCTGCACTAACTCTACATCATGAATCAGGAGCACAACATTTCTTTCTAAGTGAGGGGCCAGGAGATGGCCTGTTAGCCTTTTTCATGAACCCTTACCCCCCCGAGGGAGGAATCATGCTGCACAGGATCCTTTTCTATTTTTCAGTGCCATAACCTTCAGTCTAGCTGACCTATGTATCTTCAATTAGACTGACCAAATCACAGAGGTCAGAGCATTCATGATTTCTAAAAAGAATCTCCTTTTAGCACCATGGTTTTAATAAAATGTGACTCAGTTTACTGTAATGACATTATCAGGTAAAATCATTTTAGATCTGAAAATATTTAATAATTTGTGTAACAGTATTTCCCAAGTTATATATTTTAAGACAACAATCATGAGACATGATCTAAAAATAAGAGTGAGATGGTAAAAATCGGGAAGATATGTTTTGTAAATCATTATGCAAGTCTTAGAATAAGGTCAACTTTTTAAATTTAATTTTTAAATTCATGCATCATAAAACTTATTCGACTATTTTCTCTTTTTAAAAGCACTGTCTATAAAGGTCATTAACAATCAGCATCCTGTTTGCCTTTTCTGTGGCTGTGACAAAAGTCTCTGATGTAAGGCAACTTAAGGGAAAAAAAAAATTACCAGTTTACAGCGCCAGAGGAACAGAGGCCATCGCATCAGGGCAGCTGTGGTGGAGATGTTTGAAGCTGGCCAGTCGCGCTGACAGTTAGGAGGCAGAGATCGAACAAGAAGTTGCGTTGTTGGGCTGTCGTAAGTGTGGAAGAGTATGCTTCCTAACGGTTCTACGAACACCTCGCTGTCTGGGGATCAAGTGTTTAAAACAGGCTTGTGAGGGACATTCCACAAGCCAGAGTGACCAGTACCCCTCAGAAAATACTTTGAGATAGTGCCATATAGGGTCAGATGCTATTTTAATAGATACAGTTTTTAGAATTTGATGGGAAAACTGAGCAGACTGCTCCTAAGTTTCTGACTCTGAAGCTTGTGAAATCAATGATCAGTACCGTGTCTGGAGATATGCTGTCCCCTGGGAAGAAAGAGCAGACTTTCAGAGGACTGTCTATGTTGTCTATGTATTTTCAGCTTCTGTAGCGAATTCATTTTTTCAGGAAGTGCCCACACACCACATACACCTGAATTCAATAGCAGCAACGAGAGTAATCAAGTTTTGCCATGGATGACCTTACCTATTCCACAAGAAGGCTTTCGCATCCTGGCATGTTTGACTGGCAAAACCAGCGGGCATGCTGGCTTTTGGTAGTCGCTCCGCTGGGTGCTCTTGGTGTCATAAGATGGTTGGAAGACTGGTTTCGGTGCTTCACTATGTAGCCACCATTTTCCCTTCACAGGAAAAAAAAAATATGGAAATGCACTATCAAATAATGGTGGAAATTTTTATTTGATGTTTAAAGTCTCCTAGACTTCGGTGACTAAATGTAACAAGGCATTAGGCTAGAATTAGAATATTATTCACTTTGTGCACATATAGTGTGTTTGAGGGTCTACCAATGAACTTGGAGTTTACGATCCTGCCTTGCTGGCTGGATCGTGAGCTCCAGGGATCTGCCTGTCTTTGCTGCCTCCCCCCCATCTGTTTACTGATCCTGATCCCCCTAGTCCTGGCATCTTCATCTTGGAGATCCAAGCTCAGGTTCTCATAGTAACACACATTTTAACTGAGACTGTCCCCTGGGATTCTTAAATATAGGAATAAATACTTTTACAAAGACATTAGCTTGTAAGTGATATCTAAAACTAGTCATATATTTTAGCTAAAATATATCTGCTTAATTATCACACTACCTTCTAGTAACAGAGCCATTAAAATTAACATAGTGGTTATATTTCTATGCTATGTATTTATATTATTTTATTTATAGACCGTATTAAATCATGTTAAACATGATTTGATCTAAAATTATGTTCTATTCTTTTTATTATTGCAAACACGTGATACATCTAAAATAATATTTTGCAAAGTTGTTAGTCTATGACCCACTGCACACCATTGAGCGCATTTTACATCTTACAAGAACACACAACGCTATACATACATAAAAGAGAAACGCAACTGGCATGGGTTCTTTGTTAAGATGATTGCAGGGCCCTCAGCTCTTCTGCTTTCCGGCTTTCTCTTCTGTTTCATGTTGCAACTCTAAGAACAGCTCACACTGACTTTTGATTCATAAACTAAAGAGGAATTATCTACAATGTTACTGAAGCGTCAGTAGTAAACACTGTAGAAAAGAGAACTGATAGGTTCTTATCACCTATGACCATTCAACCCTTAGAAATTAGGAAAGCGATGAACTGTTACTCAGCTCTGAAGAAAACACTAAATCTGATCAAGGAGGAAAGGCCTGGAAGGAAGGCAATGCCACACCTAGAAGTTTGGGATCTGCTTACGGGTCATTATGATCTTAGGGATAAGAAAGTAAGTGTTGTACTGGGGAGATGACTCAGCAGCTGAAAACACTCGCCAAGCGTGGCAGTTTAAGAGACCCACCCCTGTGAATGTGAATGCTTGGTCCCCAGTTGGTGGGCTATGTGGGGAGGTTTAGGAGGCGCTGCCTCGCTGGACCTGATCCTGTTTGCTCTCTCTGTTATGCTCGCCACTGAAGATGTGGTCTCTCAGTTTCTTGCTCCCCCTGCCAGGCCTGCACTTGATGCTCTGCTTCTTTGTCAACAGTAAACTCTTACATCTTTGGAACTACAAGTCAAAGTAAATTTTCATAAGTCACTTTTGATTGTGGTGTTTTGTCACAGCAATAAAAAAGTAACTAATTCTGACAATTGGGGCTCCATTGATGAGCACAGGAAGAGGCCTTCCTAGGTTCCTCCTGGAACGCTGCACAGGGACTCAACCCTTAAATGAGCTTAGCATCTAAAAGGATGAACATGTGGAAAAATGCTGTACCCTATGGAAATGTCTAGTGGGGTCAACTTGACAGAGACTGTTGCAAAGTTTAGAAATAAAATAAAACTGTGAAAATGCCAAAGACAGCAAAAATACTATTTTGTGGGGATGGTAAGCAAGAACTCAAGAAAGAATACCAAAATGGAAGGAGAGCACTCTTCTGAGCTGAAGGCACCGCTGCTAAGCTCCAGGTGGGCTGTTAGGGGACAGTCTCAGGCTAGACAAAGGGGGATGTCCATACACCACAGGACCAAGAACTGAACAGGACACAGGGAAGCAGGTCTCAGTGTGTCTAATCAGCACCATTTGTAGGCCAACAACTTTCAGTCAAGAGTAATAAAAGAATGGGCAACTATAAACATACTTCACAGAAACTGAGGAACTAGGAAATTCAGGACAATATACTGAAACTGACTGATGTCTCGTATTTCCAGAATGAGCTAGAACATGGAGTTTTAAGTTAAGACTACTTGGTATAGGTCTTAAGAAAATTCTAGAACAGATTACTAAACAGATGGTATCTTCTCACAATCTGGCTAAAAATAGTCATTTGCTACTGGTCTTGGACTGCCTGCTTTCCTACAGCTCTTCTCCATTCCATAATTATGACGGTGCTTATTATGCACAAACTAGAATGTATATGCCTTGTTTTTTTAAACTTACTTTTAGCAAAGTTCTGAGGTGGGTGTATTCCTTTACAGATGAGGAAAGTACAGAGAGATTAAGAAATGCCTTCAGGTACAGAACTGGCCATCGGTTACTTACCTTAGATGCCCCAAATTGTGTGCCCTGTTGTTACTCCCAACATGGCTAAGGCAGATAAGCACAGGTTTAATCATGCCATCTCAAAGTACTTGCTCTGTTCTGTGTAGCCGGGCCACCACAGACAGGGTAATTCACAACGTATGTAAGTTTATTGGCTTTCAATCCCAGAGCCTGTGAAGTATCATAAGCAGACAGCCTGGCTCTGGCAGGTCTGGCAACTCTCATTTTAACGGGAGTCTCCACTTCTCAAGGTGGCGGGGGTGGGAGGGAAAAAGAAGGGCCTGACAATGCCAGCCTTGCCCTTTATGACAAAATTGAGCCCACCCATGAAGGCAGGGCCTTTAAGGCCTAGGTCTCACCTCTCAACCCAGAGAGCAACATTTAAATTTCAACCTACATTTTAGAGGAGACAGACTTTGAGACTGTAACTGTAACTGCCCTGAGGAAGTCCCTGTATACAGATTGTAAGGTCTGTACCTAGATCATCTACTGTTGGTGAGCAGAAACTTACTTTGCTAGTATTCAAGTAACTAGAAAAGTCATGCTGGTCAAAGGAACCATTAGGGAACATCTGAGGCCCTTCATGTTTCCCCTAGAGTTATACAAGCAGAGATATGAGTTCACCTTTAAGCAAAATTCTTTAAGAATTTTACCAAACTCATCTCTTTCATTTCACAAGTATAAAGGAAATGATAAACTTTTTTTTTTTCTTAAAAGTCTGACTAGTGAATTAGGACTCTGTGGTTCGGGTGCTTTCATGAATATTGAACACAGCTCCTCAGTGGCACTCTTGCTACCCTCCTTTTGGGGCTCTCTTCCTCATATCTGCCAAGTGTGGTCATGAGAACATGTGGCACCTATACATGTGTGCTTTGGATCTAGGTGTGTTCTCACAAGACAGTATGAGATTAATGGAATAGAGGCTCACTGTCATCTTACCTCACTCTCAGCTGAAAGGCTAATAGAAAAAGTCACTGTTCCATGGCCCACTCTAACACTGCATTGATTGGCTTTGACACAGAAATCATTTTATGGCAAAATAAACTACAGCAGGAAAAGTGGCAGTGTGATGGCCTTGCCTGAGCTTTGAAGGGCAGGCTATGTTTTGCAGATTGTAAAGGGGCCATTACCTAAAGAGAGTCGCTTCTCTTCAAAGCTTTGAGCGCCACAAGGAAGTTTCCTCTCTTAGTCTAATGTCCACCCCTTATGCCTCAGGACACTCATCTCTGGGGCTCCATTTATGGGAAATGCCTACATATTCTCGATAGCAAAGATCTCCCTAACTCCTTGACCTGGAGAGCTGAATGACTGATGCCATATTGGACCACTGGTCACATTTAGAAGTCAGTCTAAGAAAATAACTATGTAAGACTCTTAGTAACCCTAAGCTTCAGAAGTTTTAGTAAACATTACTATCTTCCATTCCCTTGACAAATCATGAGATGTTCCTCAGGCAGTAAGAGGCAAGAACATTCTAGAGAAGCTAGTTAGGCAAACGAAGGAGCTTGTAGGCCTAAAGGCACAGGGGTGGTGGTGGTGGTGGTAGCTGCCTCGTGTGGAGCATAAATCA
>NW_026596109.1:15759604-15823087 GCF_907164565.1 Psammomys obesus | reverse complement strand
AGGGGTGGTGGTGGTGGTGGTAGCTGCCTCGTGTGGAGCATAAATCATGCTATGGGGGAGGGTGTTGTGCAGCCCTTGAATCTCAGCACTCAGGAGGCAGAACCAGGCAGGTCTCTGTGAGTTCAAGGCCAGCCAGCCATATCTGCACAGTGATTTCCTGTCTAAAACCACCTCTACCAGCACTTCCACCATCACCACCACCTCCTCCTCCACCACCTTCACCTCTACCACCACCATCACCACCCTCTCCATCACCACCTCCACCACCTCCACCACCATCTCCACCACCTCCACCACCATCATCACCTCTACCACCACCTCTGCCATCACCACCTTCTCCATCACCATCTTCACCACCACCATCAGGAGCAACCACTAACACCTCCACGACCACTACCACATTCTAGAGATTCCCAAGGACAGGGATTTCTGACAAAACTTTACACAGATCACAAGAATTTATTCAGGGAGCTCGGTGGCTTTGAAGAAAAAAAATGAAGTCTTATCACAAATGGCAGCCAAGGTCACGTGAGTTACAAGGTTCTCAAGCTGTAGATACCAGGGATGTGGAAAGTTTGCTATTTAAAAACAACTCTTAAAGTCTCCTACAACCGTCACTTCAAAGTTGTATTCTGTGGAACAACAGTTCTCTTCCATATTTATTAATAGATGTTGTGCCGAAGTTTTCATGGGTAAAGCTATCTTGGAAATGGTGAACATTTTCAAGCAAATTCAAGCTTACGACAGAGTTTCTCAGAACTTTTCATGCATGTGTGAACTGTGACTCTGAAAAAGGTATTTAAAACTAAACCTTTGATTTGACTTTGGAAACGTATTTTTTTTTTTCAAGGAGATGAGCAATGGCTAGTGCTCTGAAACTATGCTTTGGAGATATGTTTTAGTAAACATTAGAAAGTACTTTAAAAGTACCTGAAGGGACTCTGGCCAGCTTGACTGTGACAAGCATGGCTCCGGCAGGCCTTGCCCTTCTCTCCCACTCCCTCTGCCTTGCTGAAAACCATTGGATTATGTTCTAAAAGCTAGCCTCCAAGGACTATTTGCTTATCTGGCCACTTCCTCCTCCTGAGGCTGACTACCAGTGTCCAGCTATCAAAGTATTAAAGTTCAACAGTCAAAAGTCCCTTTTGGTTCACCTAATTAGCATGCCCAATTAAAATTAAACACCTCATCCTAACACGGGATTTCTTGTTGTACCTTTATAAACTGCAGTTTTTCTACACTCCACATCTGTTTCCTTTCTATCCAGATGGAATCCTTTGTCCCCCTGGGACAAAAGCCCCTCCTAGTTACCTTTCCCTTCTCCCTCATCCTCCATCTCCTATCTTTTTTTTTTCTTATTCCCTGCCTTGTAAATGTTTTTATTTCCTCAGAAGAAAGGATGAGATGAGAGCCATACCCAAGTTTTATTAATACATGGTTTGGACTGAGCTCACAGCATTTCTAACTACCCCTAGGCCTAGGCCTGGAAGCTTCTAGCTGCCATATAATCTAATCTTCTACAAGCCCAGACCTTCAGCTTCCAGCCTCTGTCTGCTAACCTAGGCTTAATGTTTTCAGCCTCTGAGACTTACTGCTGAATAAACTTAGCTTTCTAGCTCTTTCTGAACTCTTGCTGGCTGGTTCAACTCAGCTGTTCTGTCTCAAACTCCTCTCCAAGCTGACTGATTTAAATTGGCTTCTCTTGGCTTCCAACTGAATTGCTCTGGCTGGAAAATTTGCATCTGAACTCCACAAATTCAATTGCACTCAACTGAACCAAATTGCACAGAATTATACAATACTCCTGAATTGTACTGTACTGTTTCCACAAACTCTATTTTATTTCTGTACTGTACTCGATTCCTCCACTACACTGCATTGTCTGTCTCCTCTCTGCCTACTCTTAAGTAACCTCTTTTTTTTTATTAAATTTTTATTTTTTTAATATTAGTTACAGTTTATTAACTTTGTATCCCAGCTATATCCCGCTCCCTCATTCCCTCCCATTCCCACCCTCCCTCTCTCATCTTCTCCCTACCCTTTTCCAAGTCCACTGATAGGGGAGGACCTTCTCCCCTTTCATCTGACCCTCGCTTATCAGGTATCTTCAGGCCTGGCTGCAAAGTCCTTGTGAGACTGAATCTCCAACCAAGGACCAAGTAACCTCTTTCTTATGAGAATTGGGCATATCCTATCTCTGACTCACTTTGTCTGCCCCCTAATTAGATGTCATTTGGGGGGTAAAGGTGTGCCGTAAAGGTGTGTCTGTGTTACAGCCAAAGGGATTAAAGGCGTGTATTACAGCCAGGTCACACTGACCTAGGGCTTTGGATGTGATCCTTTGCTAGAGCAGCCATGTTGCTGGATTAAAATTCCTCTACACTGCCTTTTGTCCCTCTGGAGAAAATAAATCTTCTTTGTGCTAAGAATTTGGTCTTGGTGGTCCTGGACCAATGTTTCCTAGCTTTAGAAAGAAAGAAACAAAACAGTAGCAGCAGCAAACCACTTTTACTTTTTTTTTTTTTTTTAGCACCTGTAATTTTATGTCCTTAGGTAGAAATGTATAGATGATTATTTCATTTAAAAATCTTGTAAACTAATAAAACTAAATGCTAGGTGTGGGAACATACACCTGTAATCCCAGCTCTCAGTGATCTGAGGCAAGAGAATTTCAGGTTCTAGGCTTAGGCTACCTCCATAGGGAGACACTACCCAGTAAAGGGGACTACCAAACTAACCAATCAACCAAAGAAAATATAAGGTCAAACAATTGGTGTCGAAGTCTCAGTGTACTATCATGCCAGTAGATAGCAGTTAAAATATCTAGGCAGCTTAATTTTATATTAAAGCCAGCATTACTATATTTTAATTAAGCTAAATTTTAAAAAGAAATTCCATCTTGAATTAAAGAATGAAGTTTGCACACATGTAAAATAAAAGTGAGCATTCTTTAGGTTCTTGGAAGTAAGGGCTTTGCAAGTTTATTGTTTTTGAAATATGAATATTCCATTCACTGTGTACACCAGTCCTTCTCTAAGTGTGGCATATCTATTTTATCTGTGTTTTACTCCATTTCAGACTTGCTTTGCCTGGTTCTTACTGGTTTACTACCAAAAAACATGAGTGCACCTCAATGGTCAGCTAGCCTCACTGATAACAGTTCCTAATTTTTGTTCTTTTCCACAAAACCGTAAACTAGAGCAAATTATTTGGGATTAAGTTTTCAAGCTTCCACTTTTCTTCTTTCTATTTTCTGAACCAGTTTTTCTCTGAGTGACTTGACTGTGGGGAGAGATGACTTAAATTCAACACTGAACTAGTTCTCAGTCAGTGCCACACAGAACAGCAGAGGGATGGTATTAGCATGGAGGGTACCTCAGACAATCTCCGTTAACTACAATGTGACCTGAGGTGGGAAAGAGGTGGGACAGAGTGAGGTGGATGGGACTATTCAGATGGCACATTTCTCCTTCCACAGATGGCACGCTGCGAAACACATTCATGAGAAATCGCAATCATCTCTGCCCTGGCGATTATGCATAGCATCTGTGGTTCAGTCTCTAAACTCAGTACTGGGTTAGGGCTCCTACTACAGAATCCAGCTGTCAGTGGGGTACAATGGGCTCGCCAGTCCCAGCGCTGCGCAGATCAGTAGACTGCCACTAAGAATGATTGCTGATAACATGCTTGCTTCGTGTACCATGAATGCTCTGCGTGGCAGTCACTTCCTCACTCAGAACCGTCTTGAATGGAACTTTCTTTGAACCCCTGATTAAAACTACAGCTCTCTGCTAGCAAGATGGCTCAGAAGGTAGACACACCTGTCGCTAAGTCTGAGTCCTGAGTTTCTTCCCCACGAGACTTACACAATGGAAGAAGAGAATAGACTCTTGCAACACACACACACACACACGTACATAGAGAGGTGGGGGAAGAGAGGGAGAGAGACAAAAGTAAAAGAAAAAGCTGTAACTCTGGCCAGCAGTCCTTCCTGTCCTCCATTCCCATGGCATTCAACATCTAATTGATTTACTTACATTGCTCATTCCTCCATTAGAAAATAAGCAACCTAAGGTCAGAGCATTCCCCCCACTTATTTGGCTCACTGCTGAATCCCTACCATCTACCATCTAGAAAAGGACTTGACGAAAATATCGTTTTTAAGCCTGTTGTGTAACAGTTTACTCAAAGATTAAAGCACTCCATCCCACAAAAACTCCTTAAGCAGGAAGGTAAAGAACTCAAAACAGCTTCAGAAAGTCCCTGCAACTGACCAGATTCACCAACTCCCTCCCTGCCAGAGTGCGTAGCAGCTTTTTTGACTGCTGAGAGCCCTCTCAGAAGCCCAAAACCGATCAACCAACCAAACAAACAAAACACCTTCAGAGACCAGACCAGATGCCTGAAAGAAGGAAATCAGCCTGAAGACAGCTGCCTGGAAGAGGTGCCCAGAGTCACATGAACACATTCCAGCCTGCTGAGCTGCCCGCAGGGTATATAATGGGCTCCAGGTTTTCCAGCTGTCACTCGTGCTGGGGTGAGCCTTGGTGACGAAGCTGTCCTTGAGTCATTTCTGCCCTCTAAGTAAGCCCAATAAAACCTATTGGTTTACTAGGTTGGTCTTTGGTGGTATCTGTACTTTGTTCTGCCAGGGTCTCCTATCTGAGGGGAATGTGTTGCAGCCCCACAGGAAACATTTTGTCACGCAATACTCACAAATGCTCTGTGAGATAACTACTATCTTTGCTCTGTAGATAAAGACACCAAAGCTTATTTGCTTTGGTCATAAGGAAAATACACAGCTGCAGAGAAAAGGTGAAAAAGTCAGACTGCAGCATTTGAACAAACTATAATGCATTTTTTTTTTCTGAGAAGATTCTTTTTAAAGCCACAAACTGTACCGACTAATTTGTATGGTTCCCTAGAAAAGGTAACATTACAGAAGACAGGTCAGTTTTGTAATTGTCATTGTGTAGTGGGAGAAGAGGATGGGCTCGGGGGACGTTTGCAGGCCCGAGGCAGCATTCCACAGCTGGCTGTGTGGTGGGTGATGTGTCTACACCTATGGCAAGAGTATGGGACTACACACTCAAATGGCTAGACTCTATAGTGTAAACACCAGCATCAGGAAAACGTTCCTCTGATCAGCCAAGGATGCTTGTGACTTAATCTCAGAGCTTGTGGGTTGCTTCACACTGCAAAGGGCTGATAGGCAGGGATTTTGAGATGAGGGATTATCCTGGAGGACTGGATGGGCCTGTGGTAATCTCAAAGGTCCCTCTGTGAGGAACTAGGATCGCTGTCCAAAGGAGAGATTTGAAGGGGTGCTGCTGCTGCCTCTGAGGAGGAAGGTGCGCTGATCTAAGGTATAGAGCCATCCTCCCCATGCGGAGAAAGGCAGGAACAGATTCGTGACACTGACCTGGGACTTCCCAAGTTCAAGACTGCCTGAAAGTAGACCTGTATTACTTCAAGCCAATACTGAAGCTTGTAATTGATAACAGCAGCAATAGAAGGCAAGTACAACAAATTATCCTTCACCAAACCCAACTTAAAAAACAATGCATTGTATTTACTATGGTAGAGAGAGTGAGAGGGGTTTGGCTAAGCCAATAGTCCTGGGCCCAAATAGAAGACTGTATTATCTGTTTACTCTGGAGCAATACCCTGGAATATTATCTGTAAAATATTTCGAATAATATCTCATAGAAATTGTTAAAGAATCTAATTTACACATAATCCGGCTTACTCCTAGAACATTCTGCACATTAAGTAAGTGGAAGTCAGTCTTCTGTAGGAAGCCTGACTTTCCAGTAGCACGGCAAGCGCTGTTAGTACATGGCACGAACACAACGCTATGGAAGAAGCTTCTTCGGCCATCCTCCGGCAGCGCTTGCTAGCTACAGCGTGACGCTCGAGGTAAGTGATTGGCCGGGTTCTTCCGCCACGCGCATAGACCTTAGCTGCCCTGGCTCCCTGCCGGGAGAGCTCCAGGCTGCTGCTCTGAGCACCGCTGAGCCCCTAAGTAGACTATGACCGAACTGCCCCGCCGAAACAGCTCCGAGCCTAACTCTGCATGTACGAAACAAACATCTGTCCCACCTCCTTCTCGGGTCCTTTATTATCAATGTAGGGAACTGGTTCATTGTATGTCCTTGAATTTGAGTTTATGAATTTAGCATAATATACGCGTCTTCTGTCCACACGGGATATTGAGTGCTGTGTGCTTTTCCCAGGATTTTTTTCATGTTTGATTTTTTCTTTATTTTCAGTTACGAATGCCATATCAGCATCTTCTATTTTATGCTGTCTGAAAAACATAATTAGGTAGTAAATCATTTATCCCAATAAGCAGCTCAGTAATTATAATTAAGCTCTAAATATATCTCAAGCATTGGTGAAGACAATTTAGGTTTTATTAATGGTTTTGATAGACTTAGACTATTAAAATTTGAAATTGGGGCATCTTCTCACTCTAAATCATGTAGGAAATAAAGGAACTGTGTTAATAGTGGTTATTCATCATGATAAACTAGAATAGTGAACAGACTATTATTTTCTTGGAGTAAAGAGTAGTGACTTGATTATGCTTACAAATCATGTTTGAAGTATTTATACACATGGGTAGGTTACATGCTAATCTGAACATATCTTCTTTAAAAGTTTAATTATTGGGCTGAGATGATGGCTGAGTGGACAAGAGCAGGTAAGGCCACTTGCCTCACATGTACCTGAGTTCAAACCTTAGCACCCATGTAAAAAAGAGGGGATGGCTGCAAGTGCCTGCGGCTTCAGAGCTGTAGGTGTAGGAACAGGAGGGCCACTGGGGTGTGCTGACAGGCAGCCTAGTTCCAGGTTCAGTGAGAACCTTTTCTCAAGGGGATAAGGCGAGGAAGAGTAGAAGAGGGTACCCCAGCATCACTTAATTTTAAAAGTTCACTTGGGAAACATATTACCAAATGTTCACCATCTTTATAATTTTGAGAAAAGACAACTGTGCTGATTAAACAACCATTTCAATCTCGGTGTTTTTTTGCTTCTAAGAGTTATGCCATAAAAACAAGAATCGCTACACGAGGTGACACATACCTATTATTCTAGCACAGGCAGAGGCAGGTGGATCTCTGTGAGTTCAAGGTCAGCCTGGTCTATCCAGCAAAATCCAGGCCAGTTAGAGCTACTATCTCAAAACACCAAAAATTCTTGCAAAGGGAAATTAAAGATATGCTTACAGTATTTCATAAACCATAGAGAAAAACTTTTAAAAAATTTTTTAAAGATTTATTTATTTATTATGTAGATGAGTGTTCTATCCAAGTGTACACATGCATGCCATAAGAGAGCATCAGATTCCAGGATAAATGGTTGTGAGCCACCATGTGGTTGCTGGGAATTGAACTCAGAAACTCTGGAAGAGGAGACAGTGTTCTTAACCACTGAGCCATCTCTCCAGCCCAAGAAAAACTTTTTTAACCTCAAGGACCATTAGTGTCTGGAAAAAAAAAAAAAATAAGAGGGTGACAAACTTAAATCTTGGCAGCCACTAGGAGGTAGAAGACGCATAACAGAAGAAGAAGGTCAATCTTTTCTCTATCTGAGGATAGCCTAGCACCCCAGGCAGAGGAATTTTAATCCAGCAACATGGCTGCTCTGGCAAGGGATCACATCCAAAGACCTAGACCTAGGGCTGGATCCAGGTGGAATACAGACATGCCCTCTGTATGAATCTTTACTCCCTCTGGCTGGAATACACACCCTTAATCTCTCTGGTGAAATATAGACACAATACACCTTTTTTTTTTTTTTTTTTTTTTGTTTAATTTTTTTTTTATTATTCTTTTTTTTTTTTTTTTTTTTTTTGTCTAATGTTATTTTTTTAATTTTTTTCACAATTTATTCATTATATACCCCAATTGAAGCCCCTCCCTCCCCTCCTCCCAGTCCCATCTCCCCTCTTTCTTTCCCCTATCCCCTTCCCCTAGTCCACTGAAAAGGGAGTTTTCCACTATTGCCATCTGGCCATAGCTTGTTAAGTCTCATCAGGACTGCCTGGATCCTCTTCCTCCATGGCCTGGCAAGACAACATCATCAGGGGCTAGTGATCAAAGAGCAGTCAACTGAGTTCATGGTAGAGGCAGCTCCGACTCCTCTCACTCAGAGATCCACATGGAGACTGAGCTGCTAATCAGCCACATCTGAGCAGGGGTCTAGATCCTCTCCATGCATGGTCCTCCATTGGTGTATCAGTCTCTGCAGGACCCCCTGGGCTCAGATCCTTTAGCTTTGTTGGTCTTCTTGTGGGGCTCCTGTCCCCTCCATGTCCCTCTAATCCCACCCCTCTCTTCCTCCATAAGACTCCCTGTGCTCTGCCCAAAGTTTGGCCCTGACTCTCAGCATCTGCTTTGATCCCCTGTTGGGTGAATCCTTTCAGAGGACCCTCTATAGTAGAGTCTATAGTAGACTCCCATCCTGTTTCCTCTCTTCCACTGCTTCTGGTGTCTATCCTGTTTGCCATTCTGAATGAGATTTAAGCATCCTCCCTAGGGTCTTCCTTAGTGTTCAACTTCTTTAGGTCTGTAGATGGTTGTCCTATATCATACGGCTAATATCTACTTTTTAGTGAATGTATACCATGCCTGTCTTTCTGTTTCTGGGTTACCTCACTCAGGATGATCTCTTCTAGTTCCATCCATTTGCCTGCAAATTTCATGATTTCCTTGTTTTTAATAGCTGAGTAGCATTCCATTGTGTAGATATTTCTGTGTCCATTCCTCCACTGAGGGACCTCTAGGTTGTTTCCAGTTTCTGGCTATTACAAATAAGGCTCCCATAAACATAATTGGGCAAAAATAAATGTCCTTATTGAATGGTGGGGCATCTTTTAGGTATATGCCCAGGAGTGGTATAGCTGGATCTTGAAGTAGTGCTAGTCCCAATTTTCTGAGAAAGTGTCAAATTGATTTCCAAAGTGGCTGTACAAGTTTGCACTCCCACCAGCAGTGGAGGAGGGTTCCCCTTTTTCCACATCCTCTCCAGCATGTGTTGTCACTTGATTTTTGATCTTAGCCATTCTGACTAGTGTGAGGTGGAAATGCCAGGTCATTTTGATTTGCATGTCCCTGATGAAATTGAGCACTTCTTTAAGTGTTTTCCTCTGTTGAGAATTCTCTGCTTAGCTCTGTACTCCATTTTTTAATTGGATTATTTGATTTGTTGGTGGCTAAGTTCTTGAGTTCTTTATATATTCTGAATATTTGCCCTCTACTGAATGTAGGATTGGTGAAGATCTTTTCCCATTGTGTAGGCTGGATACAACACACCTTTAATTCCTCTGGCTGGAATTCAGCACACACCTTTAACCCCAGACAATAATGTCTAATTGAGGGACAAAGTGACAGAGAAAGATTTGACAGAATAAGTCAGCGATAGGATATACCCAACTCTCATAAGAACAGATAGGAAAGAGAAGCTGCTTAAGAGCAGTGCAGAGAGAGCAGAGAGTTATGGAGACAGTACAGGAATACAGTGGAGCTCCTGCAGTCAGTACAGTATAGCTCCATACAATTCAACTGAATTCAGTGGAGGCGGTTCCTGCAGGCAGTTCAGTGCAGTTCATGGAGTTCAGAGGCAGTTTTTCCAAGCAGAGCAATTCAGTGAGAAGACAAGAGAAGCCAATTTTAATTAATCATCTTGGAGAGGAGTTTGAGTCAGAACAGCTGAGTTGAACTGGCCAGCCAGGGTTCAGAGAGAACTGGAAAGGTGAGTTTATTCAACACTAAGTCTCAGAGGCTGAAAACATTCTAGGCCTAAGATAGCAGATGGAGGCTGGAAGCTGAAGCCTTCAAGGTCCAGGCTTTCAGAAGATTAGATTGTATGGAGACCAGAATCTTCCATGCCTACCTACTCCTAGGGATATTTAGATAGAAATGCTCTGGGCTCAGTCCAAGCCATGTATTAGTAAAGCTTGGGTATAACTCTCATCTCATCATCTGAGGAAATAAAAACATTTACAATACTGTGCCCTGTCTCCAAAGAGCACTTCCGCTTTCATTATGACCCCATTCTCTGTCACTCAAGAGCCACTTGAAGACTCTAGTAAGCCCTCCATAGATATCTGAAGGCCAGCTGCAAGAATCTTTTAAACCTACAGAAGATTAAACCCACATTTTCTTAGACTCAGAAAATGTTAAATACAACCTGCAGGAACTTGGGGTCACTATAAAGACGTATGTGTAAGTAATAGGTATAGAACAGTGGTTTTCAACTGAGAGCTGTGACCCTTTAACACAGTTCCTCCTGTTGTGGTGTGGTGATCCCCAACCATAGAATCATTTTCTTTGCTACTTCATGACTTTAATTTTGCTACTGTTAAGATGTGTAATGTAAACACCTATGTTTTCTGATGGTTTTAGAAGACTCCTGTGAAAGGGTCATTCAACCCCAAAAGGGGTCATGACCCATAGGTTGAGAAATGCTGGGTTTAGAAGAATGAGAAGAAACTCAGAACAGAGGCATAAAAATATTTTAACAAAATCATAAAAAATTTACTAAATCTAAAAAAAAAAAAAAAAAGATGCTTATTAAGGTATACAGAACACCAAATAGACAGGACCAGAAAAGAAACTCCTTATGTCACATAATAAAGTACCAAATACACAGAACAAAGGAAGGGTGTTGAAAGCTGCAAGAAAGGAAAACCAAGTCACATACAAAAGCACGGACATTGGAATAACAACTGACTTTTCTTTTTTTATTTCTTGAGGCAAGGTTTCTCTGTGTAGTCTTGGTTGTCTTGAAAAACCTACTGTGTACACCAGGCTGGCCTTAAACTCAGAGATCTGCCTGCCACTGCTGGGATTGGAGGCATGTGTCACCAACTGCCCAGCAACAACTGACTTTTAAATGGAGACTTTGAAAACCAGAAAAGCCGCAGAAAGATGTTATTCACATTCTAAAAACCAAAGACGCAAGTCCAGAGTACAAGCCCAGAAAGGGTATCAGTCATACTCAACACTCCACCCCCTCCAAAAAATACAAAACAGACTGGATTAAAAAACAGGACCCATCTTTTTACTACCTCTGCCTCTAAAAAACACATCTCACCATCAATTATAGCTACCATATTAGGATAAATGGGTGGCAAAAGGTAATCCAAGCACATATAGCTAAGTCCAAGTAGGCATAGCTATCCTAATATGTGACAAATAAACTTCCAAAAATAAAAAAATAAAAATAAAACAAAAAATGGGAGAGAGGGGCATTTCATGACTATTAAAAAAATCCACCAACAAGATTTTTGATGAACATTTATGTGCCTGACTTAGTGTCACCCAATGGTGAAACACTATTAAACCTAAAATCACAAATTGATCCCAAAACAGTGATAATGGGTAACTTCAATACTATATTCTTATCAATAGACAGGTTACCCAAACGTTAAATAGAGAAACTCTAGAATGACATTATAAATTAAATGGTTCTATAGCCAGGCCACTGAAAAAACTAGAAAAGCTTTAGAAGTGAATGACATTGTAAATTAAATGGCTCTAACAGACATTTATAGTACACTTAATGACCAATTAAAGAACATAATTTTTAGCTGTCCATTGAACTTTTTAAATAACGAAACTTAAAAATTCTTCAAATTGAATGATAATGAATAAAAAACCAAGATACTAAAATCTGTTGGGACACAATGGAGACAGTTGTAAGAGCAAAGTTTACAGTACTAAGTGCTCACATGATAAAAACTGGAGATAGCTTATATTAATAACTCAATGATATACCAGAAGCACTTGAAGAAAGGAAAAGCAATATCCAAAACACGTAGATGAAAGGAGAAAATCAAAATCACACGTGAAATTAGTGAAATAGAAATTTAGAAAAATACAGTGTCAAAGAAACCCAAAATGGTTCTTTGAAAAGATTAACAAGATTGACACATATTCATTCAAATTAACCAAAAGAGAAAGATGGCCCAAGTTAACAAAAATTAAGAAAAAAAGAAATATTACGACAGATGAAGACATTCAAATAATCATAAAGACATGCTTTAAAAATCTACATACCACTAAACTGGAAAATCTAAAAGAAATAGATGAAGTATAGACATATATGACATACCAAAGTTAAATAAAATTTAGTGAATAATTTAAACAGACCCATAACAACAAATGAAATAGAAGCAGTACTTAAAGATCTCTGAACTGAAAATAACTTAGTAACATATGGATACAGCTCATAAGTCAAACCAGAGCTTCAAAGAACTGACACGCCAAACTCCCCTCTCAAATTATTCTGTAAAATAGAAAAGGAACAATTCTAAATTCTTTTTTTAAAATGAATATTGTTCTTGCATAAAAAGACAAAAAGCAGACATAGACTTAACAAAAAAGAAGGTATAAGACAATTTGATAAACACCAAAATAAAAATTCTCAATGAAACACTTGAAAAACAAAATTGAAAAGCACATCAAAAAGATTAGCTATCATGATCAAGTTGGCTTCATTCCAGAGACGCAGGAATGGTTCAGCATACAGAAATCACTAACTGTACTATGAGTCAAGCATGGCGCACACAACTTTAGGAAGACAGAGGTAGGCAGATCTGTGTGAGTCTGAGACAAGCCTAGTCTTCATAATGAGTTCCAGGCCAACCAGAACTACATAGTGAGACTCTGTTAAAAAAATAATAAAAAAATATAAATATGCACCACATAAAGAAAAACCTCAAGGACAAAAAACACATGATCATCTCATTGAATTAAAAAAAAGGTCTTTGACAAAGTTCAAATTTTATGATGAAAGTTTTGGAGAGTCTAGGGATATAGGGACATACCTCAATATATTAAAGGTAACAAGCCTACTCAATGCCAAGTTAGAGATAAATGCGAAGTATTTCTACTAAAATCAAGAACATGACAAGGATGACCACTCTCCATCCCTGTTGGACTTGAAGTCTTACATAGAACAATAATACACAGGTGAAGGAGATGATATGAAAGAAAGAATTCAAAATTTCCTTGCAGATATGATTATATACACGAAAGACCTTAAGACTCCACCAGAAACTTTTAAAGATGATAAACACATTTAAAATTAACACACACACAAAATCAGTAGCTTTCCTATATACAAATAAAAAACATACTAAGAAAGCGATCAGGGAAGCAATCCCACTCACCTGCAGTGTGTGTGGGTATGGGTGTGGGTGTGGGTGTGTGTAGAACAATAAATATGAACAAATCTAATTCATGAAGTGAAAGACTTGTATAAGAAACTTTAACATATTGAAGAAAAAAACTGAAGATATTGAAGAAAGCAACTAAAGACCTCCCATGTTCATGGAGTGGCAGAATATTGTGAGAATGGCCACCTTACCAAAAACAATTTACAGATTAAATGCAATCCTCGTATCAATATTCCAACCCAATTCTTTGCAGAAATTAAAAAAAAAATCTTAAAATTTGTTTGGAAATACACACACACACCAGAACAGTGAAGAAAAAAAAAAAAAAACCTACTGGAAGTATTACCATCCCTAATTTTAAGCTATATTACAGAGGTAGAGTAGTAAAAACAGCACAGCACGGTTATGAAAACAGACACAGTTGATGGAATAGAATTGAAGACTGCAATGTAAGTCCACATACCTATAGCCACTTGATTTTTGATAAAGAGTTCAAAGGTATATACTAAAGAAAAGATAGTCCCATCAAAAAAATTGTGCTGAGCCTGGCATTGGTGGTACATGCTTTTAGTTCCAGCACTTGGGAGGCAGAAGCAGACGAATCTCTGAGTTCAAGGCCAGCCTGGTCTGTAAAGTGAGTTTCAAGACAGAGAAATCCTGTCTTTGAAAAATCTTGCATAAAACTAATTTCCAAATGAATCAAGTACCTTAACATAAGACCTAATACCCTGAATCTGATAAAGGACAGAGTGGGAAAGAGGTTTAAATTTCTTGGCAGGGGAGCAGACTTTCTAAAGAGGATTTGGGTAGTAGCATCAGTATTAAGATCAACCATTGACAAACAAGACAGGAAACAAAATCTTCTGTACAGCAAAGGACCCCATCATTCAAGTGAAGAGGCACATTACAAAATTGGGACAATATTTACCAGCTACACATCTGATAGAGGATTATTATCTAGACGATATAAAGAACTAAAAAAGCTAAACAGGAAGAAAATAAATAATCCAATTAAAAAATAAAGCTTGGAATTAAACAGTTCTCAAAGATAAAATGCAAACGACTGAGAAACATTTCAAAATAGTTCAACATCCTTAGAAAGTTAAACCGACTTTGAGGTATCATCTTCCCCCAGTTAGAATGGTTAAGATGTAAAACAAAACAAACACAAACAAACAAACAAAAAAACCAAATGACGGAACCATTGTTGTTGATATGGAGAGAAGGGAACGGGTAACTAGTAGTGGAGTGAGAGCTGGTGAACGGGCTATGGAAATCACTGTAGAGCTTTCTCAAAGAGTGAGAAATAGATCTACCAAACAATCCGGCTCTGGGCATATATGATACCCAGTACCCTGTATTTTACCACAGAGTGACCTGTGGATTCAGTGCTGCCCTATTCATAAGAGCCAGGAAATAAAAAAATAGCTTCGATGTCCATTAACTGATAGATAACTTGAAAAGGTAGAAAATGTACACAGTGGAATATTACTCAGCTGTTAAGAAAAATGAAGTTGTGACATTTGCAAGTAAACATAAGTAATTGAAACAATCATTATGAATGAAGTAACTCATACCCATAAAGAGAAAAAACATGGCACATGTTCTCTCATACATGGATGTGAGCTTTGAGTCTTTTGGCATATATTTTTTATTTGGAATACCCTTAAGCGTCAAGAAACCAGTAAGGATCCATGGGAGAGGGAGAAATGATTATTTGGGGAAGAGGAAGACAAAATAGAGTGAAATAAAGGGAGAAAGGAGAATAGTAGAATAGGAAGTGTTAAACGGAGGTGGGGATAGAAGGGTAGAGGAGAGGTGGGAATACAAGGAGGGGTTCTAAAAAGGCCTTTTAGAAAAGCTGTGTGGACATCTACTTAATAATATTAGTTTGCTTTTCTGTTATTGCTGTTACAGGACATTCTGACCAAAACCGACTTGGGGAGGAAAGGGTTTATTTCAGCTTACACAACACAGTCCATCCTTGTGGGACATGGAGGTAGGAACCTGGTGGTAGGAATTGAAGCAGAGTCGATGGAGGCGTGCTTCTTATGGACCTACCCCTTGTACTGGCTGGCTTTGTGTGTCGATGTGACAGAAATTAGAGTCATCAGAGAAGAAGGAGCCTCAGTTGAGGAAATGCCTCCATGAGACCCAGCTATTAGGCATTTTCTCAATTAGTGATCAATGGGAGGAGGCGTAGCCCATTGTGGGTGGTGCCATCCCTGGGTTTGCGGTCCTGGGTTTTATAAGAAAGCAGGCTGAGTAAGCCAGGTTAAGCAAAGTAAGCAGCATCCCTCCGTGGCCTCTGTATCAGCTCCTGCCTCCAGGTTCCTGGCCTGGCTTCCTCCAATGCTGGACTATGATCTGGAAGCATAAGCCAAAGAAACCTTTTCTTCCCCCACTTGTTTTTTTTGGTCATGGTGTTTCATAGAAGCAATAGAAATCCTATCAAGACATTTATTTACCATGACTTGCTCAGTCTGATTTCATACACAACTCAAGGTCCAAAGATGGCACCACCCACCTACAGTGATCTAGGTTCTTCCTATATCTATCAATCAATCAATCAATCAATCAATCAAAAAAAAATGCCCAATAGACATGCCCACAGGCTAATTTGACGGAGTCAATTCCTCCAGTAAGGTACCCTCTTCCTAGGTGAATCTATTTGTGTCAAGTTGACAAAGCTAACCAGCACACTACCGCTGTGGAAGCATCCTAAACTATACAAGTTTAAGAAGAGTTTAAATGAAGCTGTCCTACACCCCAACTAGACACCACATGCTAGCAAAGAAAATGATATTTTTTTTATTTCTTTCACCAGTGAGATTGCATAGACCCTCAAGCATTACAGGTTATTGCCATTACTTCTGGTTACCTTCAGAACTTGAGGGTAAGACCTTATGTGCTCACGTATGTGCTCAAGACACCACATACTTGAGTCATAAATATAGAAAAATTAAATTTATATTGACTTGGAATCTTTATCTCTACTGGTTAGCTTTCATAGTGCTGAAAGGTGCTATGTGGATTACTAGAGAGGAGCAGTAATCATAAATATTACCCAGCTGCAAATTCTATGAGCTACAATAATGACTGTCTTGTCATGGCATGCCCATAGGTTCAAGGGCATAAACATTCTGAGTGTGTCAGTTTGAATGGGAATGGTTCCAATAAGCGCATATGGTTTGAATACTTAGTCTAAAGTTAGTTGGAACTGTTTGGAAAGGATTGGAAGGTGTGGCCTTGTAGATAAAGGTGTGTTTCTGGTGGTAGACTTAGAGGTTTCAAAAGACTTGTACTATTCCCAGAATGCTCTTGTTCTGCCTCTTACTTGTGGGTCAAGATATGAACTCTCAGCTGTTTCTGCTACCACGTCTTTGCTCTGCCATCATGACTCTGACCCTCTGAAACTGTAAGAATGAGTAAATGCTTTCTGGTATAGGTTGCCTTGTTGTCACAGTAATAGAAAAATAACTTTATAAGGAGTAACTGACCACTTTTTGATTGGATTGCCATCCAATCACTTTTTGATTTTGATTGCCCGCTCTGTGAACCGGAACCCTTACCTGGCACCATGGGGCCAAGAACATGTGACTACATACACCATAGGCCCTGGGATGAATAATTGCTATACCTATGAGTATCTGTGCATCTCTCATCAGAGAAGCTGCTTCATTCAACAGCTGGCATTTAACACGGAGACCACAACAGTCAATGTTCCAAGAATAAGAGACTTCGAAATACTCAGCCCGAAATGGGACATCTTTATCACACTCTTCCACTCAAGGTTCAGGGATCTTCAAAGGAATTTGAAAAATCATCAACAACTAGAAGGTTGGGTGACTACAAGGAAAGGATGCTTCCTCTACACTACTGAAGACTTATACATATGAACTCACATATGTGATTTGACAGCATGCACAAGACCCATGCACACTTGAGCCAGACAAATATGAGCATGGTAGATGGGCACAAAGTTCTACCCCTATGGAAGGAGCTATTGACATATGATAGCTGCTAGGATTGAAGAGTCAGTTTTTTTTTTTTCTTTTTCTTTTTAAATAGTGTGACCCTGGTAGAATAACCATGCTTCATGGCAGGCCCCACACCCAAGAGTATTTGGACAACACTAATTGTACTCAATGGATTGAAAAGGAGAAGAAAAGAAATACAGAGAGAGCATGAAGTTGGGTAGGGAGGAAGGTGAGGGTGAATCTGGCTGGAACTCTGCTTTGCCTCATGCATAGCTCTTAAAATGCGCCCACTTCCTTACTTCAAAGCAAAGCCAACCCATCCTTTTCTTTTGTGTCGTTTTTCGGTTAGAAACCCCAAATGGCCTTTCACTACATTTACAACAAAATCTAGTCTCCTCATCATAGCTAGGGTGCCCTGAGCCATCTACTCTCTTCAACCTCATTCAAGCTTCCTTGTCCTCATTTTCAGTTTTCTCTTCTCCTCAGGCGCCTGTGCTCATGCTCTTCTTCCTCCGGGATCACTGTGTTTTCCCAGCTCCCTGAACAGCTCTCAAGCAGTCATTTACGTCTAGTTGAAAAGTCACTTCCCAGATGCTTTCTAGATTCCCCTCCCCATGATTCTCTAGGCTTGGCCATTCTTTTTGTGGTTCTTACTAGAACTCAAACTGCATGTATCTAGTTCTTTGTTTGTATTTAAGCGCCAGAAATACCTTTATGGATCAGTAAGTTCCATGCTGTGGGGGACTATTTCATTCATCACTGTTTGCCTGACACCCAGTCCAGTGAGTGTGTCCTGCTCGGTTTAGGTAAATGGCTTGTGTTGTACTCTTTACATATTTCAGGTAAATGTACTAGAACTGTTTTCCACTCTGGTTTTGCTTTAGCTGTATGCCCTGCACCCTGACTCCACTCCACGTAAAAACACCAGAGTCTTTGTGATCTTAGCAACAACAACAACAACAACAACAACAAAATGTCTCTCTGCAAAAGATTTAGAAAAACTGATTACTGGGAAAATGTAAATTACTTCCAAGACATTTCTAGTACATTCCTTGAGATGTTTATTTATTTAAAAATTGTAACTTTCTGGTCAATTAATTCATCATTGGCATCAGCTTTCTCCATCTTTTTCTTATGCTTATAGCCCACCAACACATTTGTACTAGAATTAATCCTTGAAGGAAAGGATTATGAATGTTGGTTTACACATTTATGCATTTACATGGTTCTACATTTCATGGTATGAATGACTATAGATAACACGTGTGAAATACACGATTCTGTAGCAACATCTTTGTACAGGGGAACATTTTGTACAAAGAAAACATTAACACCCCTGAGACCCTGGGTTCTCTACCAGCAACACAAATAATAGCAATAAAACAAAACCACTAATGGGCTCTGAAAGTGGTCAGAGCTTGGAACCCCAACTCTGCCATTTACTATCTAAATTTTATTTATAGGAAAGAACAACAGCTATTGTGAATGATGTGACAGAAAGTCACATACCCAGCAGGTATTTGCAAGGCAGGAGCTGAGGATACAGCAGGAACAAAATAGATGAGAATTCCTGTCTTCACAGGCTTACGTTCTAGTGAAGGCAGAAGTAAAATGAAACAGGGGGCACACACAGTCTGTTAGACGGTGCCACAGGGTGAGGATAGGATCCAGGGGAGGGGAGGGTATGCATGTATGTGGGGGGAGAGGCTGCATTTTTAGGTAGGGTGGGGGCTGAATTGTGAAAGTGGTAACTGAAAAAAGAAAGGGAGGGGTGAGCGCAAACTAAGTGGATATTTGAGGAAAGAACATTCCAGCAGGGCCCACTGTAACGGTCAAAACTCTTATCAGAGACGGGTCCATAGAGTATGGTCTCCGAAGTAGCCTCAGCAGTGATCTCGTCAAAAATGCAGATCCGAAGGTGTAATGGAAGCGATGGTGATCTCTGAGGCTTGCTCCCGGGGAATTGCTTCAGTGAGTTCTCTAAGCTCTAAGAGCCACCGTTCTAACCTCGGGAAACCCGCTTTGGAAGCAGGCGTCCCGGCAACACCTCACTCCTTAGCCTACTACCTGCGATCCACAGTTGACAAACGCTTCCGGTCATCAGGAGTGCCTGGGCCTTGTTAGACTGCAGATTGCTGGGGCCCCTGAGTTACTGATTCATTGTGTTTGGTGTGGGGAGGCCCTGAGACTTTTCATTTCTGCTTGTTCTTAGGGGGTGCTGATGCTTGCCTGGGTGTCTCTCTGAGGGTCGCTACAGGCGCCTGCAAGTGAGCTGCAAGGGAGGGGGGGAGGAGGAAGAGGAGGGGGAGGAGGAGGAGGGGGAGGAAGGCAGAAGGAGCGGCACTCCTGTAGGAGGGGCCTTGGCTTTTACTGTACGATAGCCGTATCCATGAAAAGCTGGTACCTGAGACTGGGTGAGGACAAAAAAGGAAGCGATGAACAGTAAAATCTGGATAATTTCAATACGAAAAGCAGATTTTGCTGACGCACTAAATGTGGGTTTTGAGGAGTGGTTATCCTAAGAGGGCCTCGAGAATCTGAAGCCAGGCGATGGGCACGAAGTCCCTGGCACACAGTATGTGCTCAGTAAACGATGCATTAAAAAAACGACCCTGTTATCACTCAACCCCTGGAAGGCAGCAGAGGAAAGAAACCTGCTGGATGAAATGTGTGGCCCGGATCGTAGGTGCTGAGGCGCTCCTTGGGTATCCCTTAACTTAACGTTTTGCAAGAAGGGAAACGGTTTTCAGAAGGGGAAACAGAAAGGTGAACCCTGGCACTTACTGCTGCTTTTTCCCCTCCATGGCCCTCTTCGATCTGGCACGTTGCGGCCAGGAGCGTCAGGAAAGAACACTTGAGTTATCCTGGCCTGGAAAGGGTTCCAGAGCGCTGCTACTGTGACTCCAGTGTTGCTAAGCGACTGAGGCCTCAGGAAGAAGCTGAAAGCTGCGGGGACCGTTGCGCAGGCGTAGAAGGCGTTCTGCTGGGCTTTCGCAGCCGGGCGTGGCTGGCTGGTTCCGAGCAAGAGGGACAGAGCTGGCCAGTCCCTTGTTCCTGGCTCCAGCCTTAGGTTGGACACTGAGTCTGACCTTGGAGAGCCAGCGGGTAGTCAGCCTGGCTGGTTAGTCTCGAGGAGTGAGCGAGGGCGGCTTCCAGGCCTCCCCTGCTGCCTGGGAAACCTGCTTTGCGTCAGCCCTTCAGCGCTGTGCGGAGGAGCTCCGTAGTCACTTTACCGTGGTTTCTGGCAGAGCCTCTGTTGCCAGACCCGAGGCAAGCTTTAAAAATAGAACAAAGGATGCTCCTCTGCAAACGAGGCTCCCTGTGGTGTGTGCGTCTGCCTGGCCTGGGCGAGGGCTTAGGGTGGGTGCGGGGACCGCAGGGCTAGGCCGAGCTGGGCTTGCATGCCTGCACTTCCCCCAAAGCGCGTCGTTCACCTTGACCCTGGAAATTCTTACTTCATTTTACCATTGCTTCTCAGTTTTCCACTACCAGAGCCAAAAGTCTCTGGCACGTGTGATAAGTGTTTTCCCCGCGTGGGGAAGGAAACGGGACTGGAGAGGTTTCTGTTGACCTGCACCCTGCTCTGTATGAGCAGTGTGTGTGAGCATGGGGAGCCAAAGTCAGTTTGTCTGTTTATACTCGCTTGGGACAGAGCTGGGCTCGTGGAGGCTGACCTTTGTGCCCATGTCCTAAGATCCTGTCGGGAGAAGAGATCGTGGATAGATTTGATATCCAGCAACCTACATATTTGAGTGTAGTCTCTGTTGTTAAAAAGCTGGGAGGGTATGTGAATGTCTGAGGGTGCGTATGTTTCTGGAGGAGGAAGTGGGTGGAAACCAGATATGAGGGAAATAGGTTGGAGAACTGGAACGCTAGGAATGGAGGGGGAGGAGCGCGCATGCGCTGAGCCAGGCGTTCTTTGGACCCTGTATCCAGGAGGAGATACCTAGTTTTATCCTAACCATCAAACGGATTAGGCACATAGGCTCTGGGAGCAGCGGGTGTTTGCCTTATGGATTCATCTCTTGCTAGCTTGAGCATAAGGAAGACATTTAGTGTCTCAGAGCCTGAAGTTCTTAAGTCACAAAATCTTAAAACACCTAGGACACCTGTCAAGTATAGATGGCTTAGATGTTTGGTCACCATCAGCTACCACTGCTTTATCCAGACTTGTGACCTGCATGTCACATGCCAATGGAGTTTTTTAGTCATAAAGAAGAATGAAGTTACGTTGTTTGAAGGGAAAAAAAAATGGATGCAAGTATAGATATAGTAAGTGAATTAAGCCAGTCTCAGACAAAAATTATGCATTTTCTCTCATTTGTGGTTCCTAGATTGCATACAGTCACACAAATAAAATTGTCTAAAGGACAGTGGGATGAGAAAAAGGAGTATGTTCAATATGGAATATAAACCTGAACAAATTGTGTGTGTGTGTGTGTGTATGTGTGTGTGTGTGTCCCACCTTTATTCACATTCAGGGACCAGAGAAGTATGGTGTGCATCTTCCTCTACCGTGCCCTCCTGCTTTGTTGCCTTGAGACAGGGTTTCTCACTGAGCAAGAAGAAACTCTCTGATTTGGGTGTTGGCTGGCCAAAGGCTCCCAGGTCAGCCAGTCCCTACTCCTCAGTACTGGGCTTACAGGCATGTACAGCCAAGCCTTATTTTTTTATACGGGGGCTAGTGATATGAACTCTGGTCCTTTCGTTTACACCTTGCCCACTGGCCTTGGGAGATGGCTCAGTGGGCAAGGTGTAAACAAGAGAGAGAGAGAAAGAAAGAAAGAGAATGAAGGAAAGACAGAAAGAAAGAAAGAAAGAAAGAAAGAAAGAAAGAAAGAAAGAAAGAAAGAGAAAGAAGGAAAGAAAGAAAGAAAGAAAGAGAAAGAAGGAAAGAAAGAAAGAAAGAAAAGGAGAGAAAGAAAGAAAAATAATTTCTACCACAAGATAGTCACAATCTTAGGGGTCTAAAACATTCAGATAGGAAAACTTGGACAACAAAGCTGCAGTGATATAAACAGCATTATATAAATGTCAATTATGGCTATTACATTTCAGTGTTGATAATATAATATTCTAATTCTAATTGTTCTCTATAGTACATTGCACACTATGGATTTGATAACAATTTTATTGACTTTTTTTTTTTACAGAAAATCACTGAACTGCTATGAGTGGTTTTTCTTCATAACTATTTGATCTAGGAGAGAAACATTAAGTTCTCTGTGCTGTGGATTCTCGATTATAAAAACAGAGGTATCCATATTCTCATCCTTACAAAACGCCATCACTCTGTTGAAAAATTATGCCTGAGAAAAATCAGTGACCATTAGCCTAAATGAAAAATGTCTCATTTGTTATGGGAGGAATGCTTTCCAACAAAGAATCATCCAAAGCCATCTATTTTCTAGTATTGTCAAGTTAAAAACACCAGAACTACCATAGCATATGTGAAGGACCACAGAAGGGCGGAAACTGCTCATCCACAATGTTAGAGATACATAAAATTGTCAGTATAGTTTTAAACCACAACAAAGGGCTAAAAAATATTTAGTGATACTGTATCCTCTCCTTATATTAGAACCACAACTGAGGGAGACACTTCCTTTTCTCCAGCAGTGTGCTTGCGATTTAGAGGAGGGTCTCACACATGTGACCCAAACAATAGCTAGCCCAAATTCTATTTTTAAAAATCAGATAATTTATTTGCTTCATAAACATGTGGTATAGAAATTGGCCAAGCACATGGTGACGCTCATTAAAAGCTAGCTGTCAATATTCTTCCTATATTTATGGATTAGTGAGATGAAAGATTTTTTTTTAAAGTATGTTGCTGTACTTTTTTCTCCTGGCTCTAAGTTCCTGGAATAATGAATGACTTTTGAGACTAAAAATATAATTAAAAATCACAAATACCTAGGCTATATAAAAAACACATTCATTCTAATATACATCTTCCCGAGACTAATCTCTTGCACTCAGTATTCTTTCTGCTGCCAGATGTCCCACCTTCTATTCTACGATATCTTATAGGCCATAGTTTTGTTTGTTTGTTTTTTGAATCACAGGTGATGTTTCCATATAGACACAAGAGTTAATAACATAAAATCCAGGTAATGCATCTACTTTTGTAGAAGGACTCTCTTGTGTCTATATAGTCTACATATCCTTTTTTCTTTCCTTCTTTCCTTCTTTCCTTCTTTCCTTCCTTCCTTCCTTCCTTCCTTCCTTCCTTCCTTCCTTCCTTCCTTCCTTCCTTCCTTCCTTCCTTCCTTTCTTTCTTTCTTTCTTTCTTTCTTTCTTTCTTTCTTTCTTTCTTTCTTTCTTTCGAGACAAGGTTTCTCTGTGTAGCCTTGGCTGTCCTGGACTTGCTTTGTTGACCGGGCTGGCCTCACAGAGATCTGCTTGCTTCTGTCTCTGAGAGTGCTGGGATTACAGGTATGCATACCACTTCCAGCTCCGAGTTTCTTTTTAAGGCTGTTTTTTGTTGTTGTTGTTGTTGTTGTTTTGCTTTTCCTGTTATGCCTGAAGAATTCCAGAGGTATAATCATCTTCCACACAGAAGTTACAGTGCCTTATTGTCTGATTACTAAGCAACTTCTATATTATGATCTATTCTCACTGGGCTTGAGGCTTTTATTTGTTCATCTGAAACCCCAGGACCTAGGGGAAAAAAAGTCTCTGTAATAAAAACAAACAAACAAACAAACAAACAAACAAACAAAAACCTTGAATGAGGTTGATTTAGAAAAGTCTTTCTTTTGCCAATATTTATATTTAATTTTATTTACTTTGTAGGAAAGTCTATATTTTACTCAATCTGTACTGCTTCTAAATTTTAATTGTTTTTTGTTAGATACACATAAAAACTGTTCTTGTATTTTTTAGAGGATCTCCACATTTTAAACATAGTAATTAAATGTTCTTTTAAGATGAATAACTTAAGTTCTTCAATACCTGCCCATAAAAATCCACTTTGAGTCCTTTCTTTGATGCTGTGTATTTTTGAGGGGAGGAGAACTATTATTTACTAAACTTTAAGGATAGAGCTGTGTTGAAACCCTTGCTTTGTGTCTTTGAAGAAGTTGTGTAAATTCTTCTAGTCTTCAATTTTGAATATTTTGGCTGTTACCTAAAAATAATGAAAATAAAATGACCTGGTAGTAGTGGTACATGCTTTTATTCCTGACATCAGGAGGTGAAGTAGAAGTTTCAAAGCCTGCCTGAACTATATAGTGGCATCTTCAAGGCAAGCCTGAGCTAAACGAGCCTTGTCTCAAAAAAAACAAAACAAAACAAAACAAAAAAAAAAGCTGAGGGCAGAGTGCTTACGCAATAATCAAAAATTAAAATGATAGGTATTAAAAGAACTTGTAGATCTTGTTGGTATATGATGTTATTATAACAACTGACACAAAAGAAGCCCAGAAGTCAACACTGAGGCTTCTACCTGAAACACAGTGTTCAGAACACTGACTAGAGGACTGGAAATTTGAGCTCATGTGGACTACACAGTTTCAGGCTAGCCTGGTCTATATACAGGCAACAAATTGTCCTCTTTCTTTCATATACACACAATGGCACAAGCCTGAGTACATGCAAAACCACACAAAAATGTTTAAATTAATTTTTAAAAAAACCGCACCTCAAACCCACACAAAATAAGCACTCAATAAATATTTCTTCCTGCCATCCTTACCATCCTCACCCTTGCCTAAAGGTGACCAACTAAAAAGTGAAGCAATCATTACTTGCTTTTTTTTGCCAGTGTTCTCCCTTCTAGACCTCAGGGCCTCTCATGTGCACACACAAACTCTTGCTTCAAACCATGGTAACAACAATGGGACAAGATATCCCAAGCAAGGCTTTTCTCATGTAAACCAGATTGGAAAGGTCACTGTGTTGTGAGATTCAGTTTTAAATCAGTTTAATACCAATTAAAATCAAATTGTGTGATGGAAGGTGAGCAGAAGACTAGAGGCCCGAAGGCTGTGACAGTGGAGACGGGTAGTTACTTAGTAAGTGTGCAAAGGGTTAATTAAGTGTGCTGCATCCATTGTGGAAAGTCACCATTCACAATGAGCTCTGATGAACGTACAGGTTCCGATGTTTCTTGGCCCCCTGAAGAGAAACAGTAATAATCCAAGAATAAGCATGAAAGCACAATGGCCTTGACTCCAGCTTCTGACTTGATGTCACGCCACAGTTTAAGACTCTGCCACTGAGCTGGTAAACAGTTGTGACTACTTTGATATGGGTGGGGAGATACTTTTCTTCTGCTGCACAGGTGAAGATTGAGTGATAACAAGATTCCATTAAGAAGGAAAAAAAAAAAAAGCTAAAAGTTTGAGCATGCCTTAAAAAAGAATTACAGTTGAGAGCTTTGAGGAGTAAAGGGGAGGCACCTGACTAATGCCATTCTTTGGAAAAAAATACCAATGCAAATCAAGCTTTTACTGGTCCTTTAAACTATTATTTTACTTTATCCTTTCACCTTTATGTAATTGTATTGGAGTGGCATGTTTCAGTTCGAAGTTAATTACGGCAGCATATACGAGCTTCTCCGAAGTTTGGAAGCTTGGCCATGATGATTTTAATCTTCTTATAATAAGCCTGAGGTAAACTACATACCCAATTTAATGTTCCTCTCTTGTTTCTTTCTCTGCCAACCGATGAGGATTTAATAATTGGTTATAAGATTCAGGAGAAGAAATCTTAGAAAGTTTTCTTATATTTTAAGAGAGGAAGAGTTGGTTGTGGTGGTGCATACCTTTAATTCCAGCATGCAGGAGGCAGAGGCAGGAGGATCTCTGAATTTGAGGCCAGCCTGGACTAAGAGCAAGTCCAGGAGAGCCAGGGCTACACAGGGCTATCTTAAAAAAACAAAAACAAGAGGCTGGGTGCGGTGGCTCATGCCTGTAATCCTAGCACTGTGGGAGGCTGAGGAAGACAGATCTTTGTGAGTTCGAGACCAGCTTGGCTTACAAAGTGAGTACAGGATGACCAAGGCTACAAGGGGAAACCTTATCTCAAATAAAACCAAACCAAAAACAAAAGAAAGTTGTGGTATTTCTATACTTTTTTTTTTTTTTGGTTACTCAAAGAATAGTTCTGGGGAACATCCCAGACAGTCTCGCTCCTCCTGTGTTAGGATGGTCAAACGTGGTCTTCAGGGAAGTTTGTCAGCAGCCGCAATGAAGGAGGCTGTGTTTTCCCTCATGGAAGTGATAACTCACACTGCTTGTCTTGGTGGTTATCCCAGAGACCACGGGCAAATCTGACCCGTCTGAGCCTCTTTGGCTTTTACTGTCCACTGGGGTGCAATTGTTTAACCTGTCTGTCTGGGTAAAGTTCCATGGAAAGAGCTTTTTGAAATTGTTAAAATTCCTTTCTTGGGGGAGATGTAAGCAACTTCTACCCCTCTCCCCAAGGTCCCAAGGACAGACAGGCTGAGATCTATCTCCACCTAACCTCACCTTGAGGGAAACAGTGAGTTTATTAGACTGACTTAGAGGCTGGTGCAGACTCTGGCCTCTTCTCCAGACTGTGAGCCATTAAGGCAGAAGTGCAAATGAAACTGGTTGGAAAGAGTGGCTGAATGCTCCTCTCGGGTCTCACGGCCCTCCGCACTCCTTCCATGACTGAATGTGGACATTTGGCAGAAATGCTGTGGTGGTGATCTTTCTGTGAGTGGGCCCTGCTGCATTCCTGACGAGGGCCACGGTTTGGCTGGCAAGATCATGCTACAGAACAGACACTGCCTTTGCTCAAGTACATGATTTCATTTATTTAGTCCAACGCAGGCTGTTCTAGTCCTTTAGCCTCAGCAAGTGCTCCCCATGTCCGTGTCCATCAACGCACACTTCGACAGGCAACTGACCTGCAAAACTAGCATTTGCCTATTGTTTGTATTTTTAGGTTCTGCTTGCTAAGCTTGTAATTAATCCTCATTTTAAACTAGATATCAGCTCTGCCAGAGTCTTAGGCGGAGGACGGTTCCCACCCCATATAATCTAATCCAGACTCACATTTTTCTCTAAACCTGAGCCCGAGCCACACAAAAAATAGGACCGAATAACTCATTTTAGACTTTTGTTTTAATTTCAATATGGGTTTGGGTGAGAACAAAATACAGAAATTTAATGATTCTAAGTTTATTACTTTCCTAATGAATGCTTGAGATTATTTGACATACATGGAGGGCATATAATTTAATTTCATTGTAGGTATAATCCACAGAGTTGTAGAACAAACTTTTTCTATCACTTTTGTTCATTCTTGGTAATTTGAGACTTGTGCTACAATCCATGCTTACTGTTGTCTTCAAACTTTTTAGGCTACTTTTTCTGAAGAAGTTTATGCTCATGCTGGTTTTGCTTAAATGTGTATTTTTCCCCCCCTGAACTAAGACAGAACTGAAACCTTGCTCTGTATTTTTACTATTTCTCCTTGCTTCTCATTTAGCGTAGAGGATACACACTGTGTGCTTTAGACAATGTATTTTATGTATTTCTTTATCTGCCAATTGACGCTTACCTTTCCTCACAGGAGGCTGGGGATGTGGCCCCGGTGAGCTACCTGCCAAATAGGAAGGGCTCTTCCATTCTTCACCACCAGCTGCTGTCACCAAAATATGTTTGAGGGCTTAGAGGGCCTCTTTCCTACTTGCTGGGCTCAGATTCAGGAACAGTACTGGTCTCCATAGTTATTTATTGAGTGGATGACATTTTACACAATTCTCTCCTTTTTACAGGCCCACAGATACCTTCTTATTTCTGGAATTTTTTTCCCAAGGAGTTATAGCTACTGGATATCTTAAGGCCTTGGTGTTAGGCAAAAATAAATAAATAAATAAATAAATAAATAAACAAATAAATAAATAAATAAATAAATGGTCTTTCTTCCCCCCCCTCCCCCCAAGGCTGTATCTTTTTCTCGGCTGCTGTTCAACCTCTTCTGCCTTGAACTTCACATTCCCAAAAGGCCCACACAGCTCTCAATCAGATCATTTGCTCCAAACAATTCGTTCTTTTCCCCACAAACTGCCCTCATTCCCTCTTTACTCTGCTGATCTGACTAAACCAATCCTGAACACTTTCCCTCTTAGTCAGGAAAACAAACATGTTTTAGCTTTAGTTTCACTGGAAGGAAACCGGGGCTTCTTTCCTAGCACCCCTCTCAGCACCTGCCTTTTTTGCCTGTCTCTTAGACAAAATCTCATGTGGCCTTGATACTCCTGCCTCCATCTCCCATGTTCTGGGATTACAGGTCCACACCATCACGCCCAGTTTGATGCTGTGCTAGGGAATGAAACAAAGCTGTGGGATTGCAAGGCAAGCGCTCTACCTACCAACTGAGCTATAACTCCAGCCCCTGGCTACCTTCATCCATTAGGAGCAAACTTGCTGATAAACTTGGCATCATTGGACTCTGACAGGGGCTGTGTAAGTGAAGGATACTGCCAGTGCTCAGAGATGGCACATGCCCTTATACCGTACTTTCTTTTTTTAAATTTTATTATTTATCTATTATTATTTATTTATTTCAATGTATTCACTTTGTATCCCTGATGCAGCCCCCTCCCTCATCTCCTCCCAGACCCACCCACCCTCTCTCTTATCCCCTATGCTCTTCCCCTAGACCCCTGATAGGGGAGGTCCTCTTCCCCTTCTATCTGACCCTAGCCTATCAGGTCTCATCAAGGCTGAATGCATTATCTTCCTCTGTGGCCTGGCAAGGCTGCACCCCCCAAGGGGGAGGTGATTAAAGAGCCACCCACTGAGTTCATGTCAGAGACAGCCCCTGTAACCCTTACTAGGGAACCCACTTGGAGACTGAGCAGCCTATGGGCTTCCTCTGAACAGGGGTCTAGGTCATTTCCATATGGTCCTTGGCTAGAGTATCTGTCTCTGCAGGCCTCCCCCCATCCCCAGGCCCAGGGTTTTTTGTTTGTTTTGTTTTGTTTTTTGGCTCTGTTGATCTCCTTGTGGAGTTCCTATCCCCTCCAGGTCTTTCTATCTCCGTCTTCTTCTATAAAGTTCCCGGCACTCTGCCCAAAGTTTGACTATGAGTCTCAGTACCTCCTTCAATACCTTGGTGGGTAGAGTCTTTCAGAGGTCCTCTGTGGAAGGCTTCTGTCCTGTTCCTTGTCTTCTCCTACTTCCGATGTCTATTCTGTTTGCCCTTCTGAATGAGGTTTCAGCCTCTTCCCTAAGGTCCTCCTTGTTGTTTAGTTTCTTTGGACTATAGAGTCTAATATGTTTATCTTATGTCTAATATCCACTTATAAGTGAGTATATACCATGTGTGTCTTTCTGCTTCTGGGTTACCTCACTCAGGATGATCTCTTCTAGTCCCACCATTTGCCTGCAAATTTCATGATTTTTTTGTTTCTAATTGCTGAGTAGTATTCCGTTATGTAAATGTACTACACTTTCTCTATCCATTTCTCCATTGAGGGACATGTAGGTTGTTTCCAGCTTCTGGCTATTACAAATAAAGCTGCTATGAAAATAGTTGAGCAAATGTCCTTATTGAATGGTGGGGCAACTTTTGGGTATATAGCTAAGGTGGTATAATAGCTGGATCTTGAGGATGCACTATTCCTAATTTTCTGAGAAAGTGCCAGATTGATTTCCAAAGTGATTGTACAAGTTTACGTTCCCACCAGCAATGGAGGAGGGTTCTCCTTTCTTCACAACCTCTCCAACATGCATAATCCCTTGAGTTTTTGATCTTAGCCGTTTTGATGGGAGTGAGGTGAAATCTCAGGGTCATTTTGGTTTGCATTTTCCAAATGACTAAGGAGGTTGAGCATTTCTTTAAGTGTTTCTCTGCCATTCGATATTCCTTTGTTGAGAATTCTCTGCTTAGCTCTGTACCCCATTTTTTAATTGGATTACTTGGTTTGTTGGTGTTTAACTTCTTGAGTTCTTTATATATTCTGGATATTAGCCTTTGTCAGATATAGGGTTGATGAAGATCCTTTCCCTGTCTGTAGGATGTCATTTTGTTCTGATGGTGCCCTTTGCTTTATAGAAGCTTTTTAGTTTCATGAGGTCCCATTCATTGATTGTTGATCCTAGAGCCTTTGCTGTTGGTGTTCTGTTCAGGAAGTTGTCTCCTGTGCCAATGAGGTCAAGGCACTTCCCCACTTTTTCTTCTAAAAGATTTGGTGTGTCTGCTTTTATGTTAATGTTTTTGATCCACTTTGACTTTAACTTTGTGCAAAGTGATAAATATGGGTCTATTTTCATTTTTCTACATGTACACATCCAGTTAGACCAGCACCATTTGTTAAAGATGCTATATTTTTCCATTGTATGGTTTTGGCTTCTTTGTAAAAAATTAAATTTCCATAGGTGTGTGGGTTTATTTCTGGGTATTCTCTCCAATTCCACTGATCCACCAGTCTGTTTCTATGCCAGTACCATGCTGTTTTTAAAACTGTTGCTCTATAGTACAGATTGAGATCTGGGATGGCGATACCTCCAGAAGATCTTTTATTGTACAAGATTGTTTTAGCTAGTCTGTTTTTTTTTTTCCATATGAAATTAAGAATTGTTCTTTCAAGGTCTGTAAAATATTGTGTTGTTATTTTGATGGTAATTGCATTGAATCTGTAGATTGCTTTTGGTAAGATGGCCATTTTACTATATTAATCCTACAGATCCGTGAACATGGGAGATCTTTCCATCTTCTGATATTTTCTTCAATTTTTTTTTTCAGAGACTTGAAGTTTTTTTCATTCAGCTCTTTCACTTGCTTGATTAGAGCTACACCAAAGTACTTTATGTTATTTGTGGCTATTGTGAAAGGTATTGTTTCCCTAATTTCTTTCTTAGCCCGTTTGTCTTTTGTATACAGGAGGCCTTCAGATTTTTTGAGTTAATTTTGTTTCCAGCCACATTGCTGAAGGTGTTTATTAGCTGAAGGTAGAATTTTTGGGGTCACTCATGTATGCTACCATATCATCTGCGAATAGTGATACTTTGATTTCTTCCTTTCTGATTTGTATCCCCTTGATCTCCCTTAGTTGTCTTATTGCTCTAGCTAAGAATTCAAGAACTATGTCAAAGAGATGAGAGAGTGGGCAGCTTTGCCTTGTCCCTGATTTCAGTTTCTCTCCATTTAGTTTGATGTTGGTTATGGGCTTGCTATATATTGCTTTTACTATGTTCAGGTATGTGCCTTGTATCCCTGATCTCTCCAAGAATTTAAACATGAATGAGTGTTGGAGTTTATCAAATGCTTTTTTGGCATCTAAGGAGATGATCCTGTGAGTTTTTTTTTCCCTTTCAATTTGTTTATATGGTGGATTACATTAATGGATTTTCATATACTGAACCACCCTTGCATGGCTCTGATGAAGCCTACTTGGTCGTGGTGGGTGATTTCTTTAATGTATTCTTGGATTTGGTTTAAGAGTATTTTATTGGGTATTTTTGCATCAATGTTCATAAGTGAGATCGGTCTGAAGTTCTCTTTCTTGGGTCTTTGTGCAGTTTAGGTATCAAGGTGACTGTGGCCCCATAGAATAAGGTTGGTAGTGTTCCTTCTGTTTCTATTTTGTGGAATAGTTTAAAGAGTATTGGAGTTAGCACTTCTTTGAAGGTCTGGTAGAATTCTGCACTGAAACTGTCTGGCCCTAGGCTTTTTTTTTTTTTTGGATGGGGGACTTTTGATGACAGCTTCTATTTCCTTAGTGGATATAGGACTATTTAATTTATTTACCTGATCTTGATTCAGGTTTTTTTTTTTTAGTATTTTATTTTTTATTTTTATTATTAGTTACATTTTATTAACGCTGTATCCTGCTCCCTCATTCCCTCCCAATCCCACCGTCCTTTGATTCAGTTTTGATAAATGGAATCTATCAAGAAAATTGTACATTTCACTTAGATTTTCAAATTTTGTTGCATATAGGCTTTTAAAGTAGGACCTAATGATTGTTTGGATTTCCTCAATGTCTGTTGTTATGTCCCCTTTTTCATTTCTGATTTTGTTGATATGGATAGTGTCTCTCTACCTTTTAGTTAGTTTGGCTAAGGATTTGTTTATCTTGTTGATTTTCTCAAAGAATCAGCTCTTGGTTTCATTGATTCTTTGAATTGTTCTCTTTGTTTCTAATGTATTGATTTCAGCCCTGAGTTTGATTATTTCCAGCTGTCTACTCCTCTTGGGTGTGTCTGCTTCTTTTTTTTTTTTTCTAATGCTTTCAGGTGTGCCATTAAGTTGCTTGTATGAGATGCCTTGAATTTCTTTATGAAGGCACTCAGTGCTATGAACTTTCCTCTTAGCACTGCTTTCATTGTGTCCCATAAGTTAGGGTAAGTTGTACCTTCATTTTCATTAAGTTCTAGAAAGTCTTTAATTTCTTTATTTTCTCCCTTACCCAGCTGTCATTGAGTACAGAGCTGTTCAGTTTTCATGTGTGTGTGTGTAGGCTTTTTGTTATTTCTGTTATTGTTGAGGTCTAGTTTTAGACCATGGTGGTCTGATATGATAGAAGGGATTATTTCAATCTTCTTGTATCTGTTGAGGCTTGCTTTGTGCCTGACTATATGGTCAATTTTAGAGAAGGTTCCGTGATGTTCTGAGAAGAAGGTATAGTCTTTCGTCTTTGGGTGAAAGGTTCTGTAGACATCTATTAGGTCCATTTGATTTAGGACCTCTGTTTAGCTTCTGTCTCAATGATCTGTTCCTTGGCAAGAGTGGGGCGTTGAAGTCTCCCACTATTAAAGTGTTGGAATCAATGTGTGATTTAAGCTTTAATAATGTTTCTTTGACAAATGCAGGAGCCCTTTTGTTTGGTGCATGGATGTTCCGGATTATGATGTCCTCCTGGTGGATTTTTTCTTTGATGAGAATGAAGTGTACCTCTCCATCTCTTTTGATTAATTTTGGTTGAAAGTCTATTTTATTAGATATTAAGATGGTTACTCCAGCTTGCTTCTTATGTCCATTTGCTTGGAAAACCTTTTTCTAGCCCTTTACTCTGAGGTAGTGTCTATCTTTGTTGTAGAGGTATGTTTCTTGAGTGCAGCAGAATGTTGGGTCCTGTTTCAACAACCAATCTGTTAGTCTGTGCCTTTTTATTGAAACGTTAAGACCATTGATGTTAATAGATATTAGTGACCAATGATTGTTAGTTCTTTTTATTGTGGAGTTGGTGGTAATTGTGTGTTTGTTTGCTTTTGCTTTTTTGATGTGATGGTATCTTTATCCTGCATTTTCTTGGGTGTAGTTGATTTTGTTGGATTGGAGTTTTCCTTTTAGTATCTTCTGTAGGGCTGTATTGTTTAAATAGGTTACGTCATGGAATATTTTGTTTTCTCCATCTATGTTGATTGAAAGTTTTGCTGGCTATAGTAGTCTGGGTTGGCATCTGTGAACTCCAGGCTTCTACGTGATATCTGCCCAGGTCCTTCTGGCTTTCATAGTCTCTGTTGATATGTCTGGTGGATTCTGATAGGTCTGCCTTTTTATGTTACTTGGCCTTTTCCTCTTGCTGTTTTTAATATCTTTCTTTGTTCTGTAGATTTAGTGTTTTGATTATTATGTGGTGGGAGGAGTTTCTTTTCTGGTCTAGTCTATTTGGTGTTCTGTAGGCCTCTTGTATGTTTAAGGGCATCTCTCTCTTAAGGTTGGGGAAATGTTCTTCTACAATTTTCTCAAAAATATTTTCTGCGCCTTGGAATCTGGAATCTTCTTTTTCCTCTATTTCTATTATTCTTAGGTTTCATCTTTTCATGGTGTCCTTGATTTCTTGGATGTTATATGTCAGGAACTTTTCCAATTTTATGTTTTCTTTGAGAGATGTATCAATTTCTGCAATCGTATCTTCAGCACCTGAGATTCTCTCCTCCATCTCTTGTATTCTGTTGGCAATACTTCCCTTTGTGGTTCCTGATCTCTTCTCTAACTTCTCCAATTCCAAGGTTTTCACTGTTTGTGTTTTCTTTATTTATTTATTCTGCTTTTTGTGTCTTGAATGATTTATTCATTTTCTTCATCTGTGTGTTTGTGGATTCCTGTCTTTCCATGATGTCCTTTTTTGTTGTTGTTGTTCATTTCCTCTTTATGTGCCTCAAATAACTGCGTAATTATAGATTTAAGATAATTTTCCTGTGTTTCAGCTGCAATAGAATATACATTGGTTTTTGGATATTCTGGTGAAGCCAAGATGTCCTGGTTTTTGTTGCCTGTATTCTTGAGCAGGCCTCTAGCTTCTGGTTGTCTGTTGCCCTGACTGATTATTCTTGGAGCCTGTACAGCAGACTGGATCCACTGTCTCTGGTGTCTCGAGTAGTCTCCCCTGGATTCACAGTCTCTGCTGGCTCACTGTTTGTGACCCGGGTAGCTGGGGCACAGGTGGAAAGATCTCTGGGTGTAGAGCTTCTCTAGTGTCCCACAGGCTTCCTTAAGATGGTGGAGGATGAGATCTGGGTCCCAGGCCTGGCTCAGATCCGCTGGGTTCACTGGCTGTGCTGGCTGCGTTGTTGCTAACCCAGATGGGCTAGGCTGCTGGGGAGCAGACAGAAAGATCTCCAAGCCTAGAGCCGTGCCAGTGCCCCACAGACCTCCTTTGGGAGGAGGACAATGGAACTTGGGTCAGGTGCCTAGCTTGGCTCCACTGGGTTCTCTGTGCTGGGCTCTCTGATTCTGGCCTATGTGAGCCAGGCTGCTGGGGCACTGGTGGATAGATCTCTTTGCCTAGAGCTGCTCCAGTGTCCCATAGGCTTCCTTTAGATGGTGGGGAATGGAACCTGGGACCCAAGCCTAGCTCAGCTCCGCTGTGTTCACTGTCTGTGCTGTTCTGACTTGGGTGAGCCAGGCAGGTGGGGAGTAGGCAGAATGGAGCCACACCTCCCCCACAGTACCAGACTGTATCCCCTCTGCTGGGCGGTGAGAGTGAGCACCACTAGCCGCTGCTGCCAGTCCTGGGAATATATCCACAGATGGTGGGTTTGGGCCAGTGGCCTAGGGCTGCAGGGTCAGAGCCCAGCAAGCTGCTGCCAGTCCCAGGAAGGTATCCACAGATGGTGGGATTGGGCAGGTGGCCTAGGGCTGTGAGCCCAGGAATTTTTCCCCGTATTTGCCGGGTGGCCTGAAGACGGACCTTTGAGTATTCCTGTGGATTCTCCTCTCACCTGAGAAACACAGATGCTGGGCTCCACAGTACGGCCCACCCGGTCACCCTGCTCTCACTGCTGAGCTGCTGTTCAGATACCCTGCCTGGTCGGTGCTGCCATCTTGGATCTCTACACTGTACTTTCTAAAGGGATTGTCAGCAGGAGTTGGCTCAGCTGGCCTCTGATCTCAATTCTGTCTACTGGTGTCAACAGGGAGCCACATTCAAGCTAGAGATCTGGAGGGAGGGGACAGGTCACAAAAGAGAAGACAGGTCATTCTGCTTTCCTACTCTGACTCAGATTCTGTAATCTTTTCATCTAAATCTCTATTCTTGAGCCGAGTTCTGGTCCAGCTGAGGAAATCAGAGCTTTGTTTGCTATAGACTATAATTTCTAGTTTATATAATCCTTTGGCAAGCAATTCTAAAAGTAAGACAGAGCTCACATGAATAACCAAATCTAGTACCACTCTCCATTCAGACTAAATTTCTTCACAAGAGCTTTTCAAGCAGCCTCTATGCATCTTTTCCTCAAACTTCTTACAATATGAAGAGCTAGGCCCTGGTTGCAGTGGTCTGTGTTTCCCTACCGAGGAGTGAAAGATTCTTGCTGTGGCGTTGTGGGGATGGCCGAACCCAGCCATTCAGGCACTGGGCAGTTTATAGCCGCCTGCGCTAGTAGGGGTGTGGAAGAGGACACTGCCTGAGGACTGTACATGAGAGCTGGATGAATGGCCAGAGGCTGGGGAAAGCAGGACAGGTGTTGAAAGAATGGGGTGACTCTAGCTTTCCAATGGAGGATGTGGTTAGCTTGTTTGAGTGACTCTTGAGGCTAGCAAGGAGCCAAAGCCTGCGACAAAAAGAGAAGCAGGCAGAACATGCAGTCCTTTAGTAACTGTACTGACTACAGGAGCTTTTTTCCTCCAGAAATTAGAGGCAAGAGGACTTGAGACAACTGAGACCTTCCTGATTCCCCCAGGTAGCAAGGCAATGCCTTAACTTAAGGTTCATGCCACACTCACGGCAGTCCATAGCATTATCTATTTATTGCCTTGGAGTTTTACTTGAGATGTGCCTGCCAATATCTTATTTTCAAAACTGCGTAGTATTCAAGCCCCCTACTTAAAAACAATGACCGTTGTGGTTTGTAAAAACACAATTATCAATAAAATGATCCATTTGAACATGTTTTCAAGAGATGTTTCAAAATCTGTTCGTACAAACAGCATTTTATATACTGAAGTTCTGTCTTTGCTTATGGCTACGAAAAGTCGTGTGACTTTGGTAGTTGTAACGGGTGTGTGAGGCAGCATTTGACTTACATTTGTAGACTCTGACCGCTCGGGTGGCCGTGATGCACAGGGCTATCTGTACTGGTTTCTATCCTGTGATGAGCTGCGGGCTGACAGCTCAGGACAGACAATGGTGCCCAGGTTTGCTTTGCTGACATCTGAGAATAGCAGAAATTCCCAATACTCTGCTTTTAAACTATTGGCGAAACAATAAAATGATGGGGCGTTGACATTCTTTCTTTAATCAGAGTTAAGCTATAGCCTGAATAGAGTATGCTGATACCTCAGATGTGTTGTGCGCAGTGAATACTGAAAGCTCTTAATGGGGCCTCTGAAGAGATTCCTTACTGTGGCTGAAATCAAACAAATATGGGAGAAGGCTAGTAAGAAAGAGGTCACAGACAAATCAGAGTATTTATTATATGACCTCTCTGTTTTCTAAAACATCTAATGTTAAACTTTTCATTTGTTTCAACTTAAATTCATCTGATTGTGTCATCTGCCTTAGTAATATATTTGTTAAACTGTACAAAACCACAAAACCAAATCTTTCCTGTTGAAATTAATGTAGGCAGTAAGTAGAAGCTCCAGCATTTCAACTTCTTTTCTGTCTCTTTTTTTTTCTTCAGAATAATCCATTATGTCCTTGAGACGAAAGGTCATGTATGAGTTATAATCCTGTCTAGATACATCACATTAAAAATATTGTTATAAAGAAACCAATGAACAAATGAAACGGGCTCAGCAGGTGAGGGCGCTTGTTACTAAGCCGGGTGACCTGAGTTTCAGGCCCAGGGCCCATATGGTAGAAGAGAGAGACCTCTACAAAACTGTGCTCTGACCTCCATGTGTGCACTGTGACACACCGGCACGTGTGCACGCACATGAGTCTTGAAATGTGTGTTGTTGTTTTAAAATTTTAATTTAATGAAAAAAAAAACTCACTGATTTATAATTTTTAATTTTTTTGGTGCCATTTGGGGTCTGATAGGTTTCTTACAAAGCAGAACTGTTAGAAACTTTTTTTCCTCCCAGATTTGGTACGTCTGGAAACAAAAATTCTGTTTTTGTTGTTGTTCTTGTCTTTTTTGTTTTTAAAATCTCCCTAGATATAGAATTCTAGGCTCATAGTTTCCGAATTTCAATGGTGGGTGTTTTAAAAGCTAAGGATCGAGAACACACCATTTCTTTCCTTCTTTTAGTGTTATGCTTTGTTTGGTCAGTAGGAGTTATTCACATCCATCAGATTCCTTCCGGTGCTTCATTTCTCCCAACTCCGTGCCAACATTAGCATTTTTTTTCTTTCTACAGTTCCCCCGGCTTCTTTGTGGAAACTCACCCTGCACATGCATGGCTCAGAGTTCCCATACTCCAGGGAATACCTGCGCACATATATGAAGTGATTTGTTTTCCTATTCAGTGCTTTTCTTTTCAGGACTCTGCCCGATCAGTTCCGCCTCCTGAGACTAGGGATTCCCTCAGTCTGTCTCTTGCCCTCTGCAGTCTCCAAGCACAGTTGCAAGTCCCCCTTCCAGGTTTTGCCATCTAGAAGATGTCTCTCAGCAGAAAACCGTTCCCCCATATTCAGGAACCCTAGGCCTGCACTGACCGCTGCCCAGTGTCTGGGGATAACTGTGTGGTGTATTCTGTTTGGTCATTTACTAAAAGAGAGCTAGCCAAAGGCTTGCCACACTGTGGCTGATAGTGGAGGACATCGCTTGTCATCACTGATGCTCAAATTTAGGCTCAGAGACAGTTTATCCTGGAGCAAAGATAGGTAACAAGAGCCCAAATACCATGTTCCTAAATGGTAGCAACAAAAAGCTAGAAATCAGGGTATTTTAAAAAGGCATTGTTGAGAACACCTATTAGGCAGAGCAGAGGAATCTCTGCTCGAGGCCTCAGATGTAGAGGCCTCAGATGTCCAAATGTAGAGCTGGACAACAAATAGCTGCCGAGGTTGAAGGTATTCAAAAATAGTGTGGCCCAGGACCTGCAACCCTCCAGCGCACTACAGTCACTGACGTTCTGGTAAGTTAGTAAGCCCGTGGGACTTTTTACACAGGTGAAGCTTTCTCTCGGGGACTTCAGTTCACACACTCATGAGGGCTCCGTCATGTCTTATTGTGATGAATGTATGGTCTGACTTCTGTCCTCTGTGTCCTTGTTAGTGTTGCAGCTCAGAGGGGGAAGGCTTCCCCAGTGGAAATGTTACAGCTCTGAGGGGAAGGGTTTCCCCAGTGGAAGTGTTAGAGCTCTAAAGGCAAAGGTCTCCTGGCAGTCGGGAGCGAAGGAATGCTACAAAGTCACAAGGCACAATAAACCTCACACAAGAGGTTTGCTGGGAGAGACACAGAGAGTGGCTGCCTCTGCTCTGGTGAGAAGACAGCAGGGAACTGAGCAGGAGACAGGCTTATATAGGATTTCTTGAGGGAGGAGTTTCTAGGTGGAGATTTCCAGGGTGAAGATTGGTGGGATTTCAAGCCAAGCCTAGGGATTGGTGGGTTTTCATGCTCAGAGATTGGTGGGTTTTGGTAGGTTTTCAAACTTGCATGTGGGCTTGGACCTTTTACCCTTGAGTCCCTTCTTAAAAAAAATATTATTATCAATAAACAATCAGGGATTGGGAAAAAAGCTCATTAGTCTATTACTTACTGAGTGGGAGCATCGAAGTCCTTGGATGAACATGGCCTTCATCATCAGGGTGTAACTGGGAGTGGCAGCCTTCTGGATCTGTAGCTAGAGGCTAGTAGTCCTATGATAACTGATTAAAAGTATGGTTACAAATCGTTTGCATCTGTTGCTGAAGAAATCTAGACAAGTTTATAAGGGAGGGCAAGACTAGCAGAATTAAGAAAAGAAGGAGAAAGGGGGCTTAAGGAGAATAGTATCCAATTCCATGTTGGATTGTCAATGATCCACTGGCCAGGGCCATTGAGCTGGTCCCTACATTTTTGGAGATCTGGGGTTGTCAAAGAGGAGGAGACAAAGACCACCCTGCTCTGCTGTTAGTAAATCTAGTCCTTGCTAATTTTGTAGTACTATAGCAGTCAGTAAGTCTGTTTGGCCCTAGAGGGTGAGAACGGTTTGAGCTTCCCATTAGCGGTTCTGGATAATCTGAGTAGAAAACTGATAATAATTGTTTGAGGATATTTTTATGTACTGTGTATTCAAATGTTGATTTCTGAACGCAGAGATCTGTTTGCTATCCAGACTTTGGCACTGTCAATCTTAGAAAGCATCTCTTGTCTTAGTATGTTGTAAACATTATTATCCATCACTTTCTGCTTGGTTAAATAAAGAATTGAACAGCCAGTAGTTGGGCAGGAGAGGATAAGCTGCGACCTCTAGGCCAGAGAGAGGGGCCCCAGGCGGGGACCAAAGAAAGAGGGAAGCAAGGAGTTGCCATCTGAACATAGATAAAGAAAGAGCAGCCAGGGTAAGACTAAGACTGCAGGTCATGTGGCTGGGAGATAGGCCAGGCCACAGTTTTTGGCTTACAAGAGCTAAGTATCTACCCATCTATTATACTTCAAGCTTTTAATAAATATAAAAGTCTCTATGTCATTATTCAGAGCTAGGGCAGGCATTGGGGGAAAAAAACCCTTTCATTTTACAGACAGTTAGAGAAGTAATTAGTCCTGCTGTTCCAGTGGCCATGCCAGAAGTTATTCTCAGGACTGCAAGAAGGGGCAGAAACTGAGCTGCTCGTGTGTCACATCTTGCTGTTATAAACCCCGTGATGGGAACTGACAAAGGCCCCTTGCCAGGTAGCACTCCTAATTTTGGGAAAAGAAACATCAGGGAATAAGTCCAGCAGGTTGGCGGTCGTAAACCTGACCACTGCAGAGGATTGAGGCATTGTGAATGTTCAGACACAAGGGCGAGGTGGCAACGCTCAGGGTAAATGTGTTATTATAGTCTGAGGAATGCAGTGTGCCCATAAAAAGTACTGAGGAGTGAAAACAGTCTATGATACTGTGGCAGGTGGGTGAAGTTGAGCTGGCAGTCTGCCCAGGGAGAGATCCCCTGGCTTGATGAATAGGGAAAGGGAGGCTCTGATGTCCAGAGATGGGATTAGAAGTTTGACAAATTTTCCAAGAAGCAGTGATAGCTTTTAGAAAAGATATATCCTTAGGGGTGTAAATAGGTCTCAATGAGATAAGACAAAGCATGGCTGTTAGGTGAAAGAGCTGGTGCAGACAGAATCCCTTGATTGTCTGAGGATGATTGTGAAGATGTGGGCTGTTAAGTGAGGCTGTCCTGTGAGAAGGATCTAGACCTCTGAGAGCCACAGCTCTAACTACTTCATCAGCTCGGTTATTTCTTTTGGAAGACAATGGAATTGTCTGCTTGGTATGATCGGACGTCGATAATCCTACGGCTCTGGGAGGATGGGAGACCTTTAGTAAGGCGATAATTTGCTCTGAACTGATTTTGGACCCTTTTGTTGTTAGTAGTCCATGCTCTGTCCAGCTGTATGTGACAAGAGAATGCGAAAAACATGCTTGGAGTCTGTATAAAGGTTTGCTAGTTGAGAGGCATGAGCAAGAGCTGTTAATCCAACCTGTTGAGCTGTTGTGGTTTGAGACAATACCGTCTGACACAATGGACTCCTTCGTGTCGGAAGGAGCTGACTTAATCCATGTACAAAGCATAGGCGGCTTGGGGTAGTACTCCCTCGTGTATAACTTGTAAAATGAGGCTGTAGCTCTTCTAGGGTCTCAATACAAGAGTGAAATGGGAAGTAACCTGGGGCTGATAGGGGGAGGAGCTTTGAAATATTAGAGGTGACCATTCCTGGAAGGTAACTCTACCAACGCTACCCGATGAGAGAGATCTTGGGAAGGGGTTAGTGTTTGGATACCCTTGTGTGTTAGAAAGCAGGGCAGGTGGTGAGGAGAGAAGACAGTAACAAGTGGCCCAAAGATTAAATTGCTTGATTAGCACATAAGAATCTTGGCTGTGGTCAGCGTGCACAGCCAAGGTGCCCATCCTTGGATAGTGTGACCTAATTTTTTGGTAAGTATGTGACAGGCTCAAAGGAAGTTCCCAGTTGGTGACCCAGAACCCTGAGGGCATATCCCTCCTTCTCTGTGACATGGAATAAGGAGTGAGTCGAATATGAAAGGTGTAGGGCTGGGAACTGGAGAAGAGCCTGCTGAAGCTTGCAAAGGGGCTTAGCAATGGGTGCAAGCAAGGGTTTGTGTGAGTGGCCAAAGGCCACCTCATGTAAGGGGTGGGTGAGAAGAGAGAAAGAAGACATCCAAGAGCATAAGAAGCTGGTCATCCCTGGGAAGAATGGAATTTAGTCCTTGGTGGTGGGGACTGTGAGTGACTGAATTAAATGCTTTCTCTCTAGGGTAATGTCCTTGTGAGTTAGAGTTAATAGTCCCAGATAAGTTACCTGAAGAGTGGTCAGTTATACCTTAGAAGGTGAAAACCTATATCCCTGACCAGATAGGAAATTTAAGCGATATCAACTTGGCTAATTTGCAGGGATGGACTGCACATCAGAGGTCCTTTTTCTGCATGTTTAAGTTTGGCCCTAGTATTAGAAAAATTCTAGGAGAAGAAGTAGGTCATGGGGAGTGGTTTCCCATCTGAAGTCTCAGGATGCAGATTGGTATATTGCAAAGCAGTCTAGAAATTGAGATGTGTTTGCATGTTTATCCTGTATGATCTTTTGGATTTAAAAAAATAATTATAATTTACTGCTTTAAGAGCAGCCTTACAGAGACTGTCCAGGAGGTAAGTTATAAACTGGTCTCTAGCTAAAATGCTCCATCCCCAGAATTATAGATCAATCAGGGTCCCAGTCAGGGACTGCCTTAGCCCCAGCTGGGTGAGTGGCATGAGTCTGGTGGGTTCATCGGCCTGTGCCCTAACCTGGTCCTAGACTCACCTGCTCTCCTTGGGAGAAGATTGTTAGTAAGCATCATGGAAGGTGAACTTGTAGGACTGGGGAAATATACTGGAATTCCTTAATATAGGTGGAAGACTCAGCAGTGTGGAACCTCAATCTCTTTTCTATCTGAGAGAGTTCACTTACGGGGACAGGTTCCCTGACCATGCTATCCACCCTGAAAACCTCCTAAAAAACGAGAATCATGCCTGTTTAGCCAGGCAGGGGGAAGTAGGCACATCAGGAATGAGTATCAGGACTCAGGGCTGCTGGTGGACTGAGAGTAGGTGCCAGGGAGGGTTGACGTGCACAGCCCATCACTGAGGAGGGAGAAAGAGAAACCAAAGGAAGGAAACCAGGAGAGGGGGATGTGGGTTGAGACTGATAAGGGGGAGGGTCACTAGCAGGAACAAAAGTGGTGGAGGAATCATTTTGTTCAGACTTGATGGCTAGAAGAGCTGAGTGGGGGAACAGGAGGAACAAAGAGAAGGCATGGAGCCTCTGTAAGAGAAAGCTTCTTTCCATTTTCCTGGTTGCTCACAGTAGTTGTGAAGGTCTCAAATAATACTGGAATCTAGGGTGTCACTAGGTGGCCATTTGAATTGATTATTTAAGGGAGATTGAGGCCAGGTTTGATTACAAAGGAAAACAAGTTTAGGGCCCTTCAGATGGGTGCCAGATGGAAAGGCTGGAGGTTTCCTAAAAGGCATCTGAAGGGGAAATGAGAAGGTATGGAAGAAATTGTTCCCATGGAGGAGGTGGTGGTGGGGATCACTGCAGCTTGTAGTCAAGGGCGTCCCCAGGACTCAGGCAGGACTGAATGAGGACCAAGCTGTTCAGTGGGTCGCTTCCACACTCAACAGGGTCAGGGATAATAGCCTGACAAGGAGCCCTGGTGCCTGGTACAGGGCTTTGTACGAGACCTGAAGGCTTTCCTTGAGGCAATGAAAACCCGATGTCAGGTTTTTCTGATGTTAGGTCTCAACCACAGAAAAGGGTAGAGGAATGGAGTCACAAAAGCCATGAGGGCCTAGAGGAACTATGGGATTACGGGCAGCTCCAAAAGGAAGGCAGGATGAGGACAGGATGGATGCAATAGCCCCTTTGGCCCTAAGGAAACTGCAGAATTGCAGCTCCAAGGGTTGGGGAGGGGGAATGGGATCAGGTGAAGGACAGCCATAGCCCTAAAGACCATAGTTAGAGGTGCCTCCACCTCCAAAGGTGCCAGAGGCATGCTGGACTGTCCATGGCCACTTCCTCAGATTCAGGAAAGTGTGATCAGAGGAAGAAGTTGCTGAATTGCCACGAGTGAATGGTGGCCCAACCATCAGTGAGCTGGAAGTGAGCTGGAAGGTCTGTTGCAGGTGGACTGGAGGTAAGGGGTAGGTTCCAGTGCCACTCAGACCATGAAGGAGAGCCTGTCTGAATCAGCAACAGTGTAAGAGTTACCGCTCTGAGGGGAACCGATTCCCCAGTGGAAGTGTTACAGATCTGGAGGGAAAGGTACCCTGGCAGTCGGGATCCAAGGAATGTCGCAAAGTCACACGGCACAACAAACCTCACACAAGAGATTTGCTGGGAGAGCTCCAAGAGGGTGGCCGCCTCTGGAGAATCAGCAGGGAGATGAGCAAGGAGAGGCTTTTATAGGGATTCCTGGGGGAGGGGTCGCCAGGGTGGGGAATTGGGTGTGATTTTAAGCTCAGGGATTGGTGGGTTTTGGTAGGTTTTCAAACCGGAAAGTTGGCCAGGACTTTGTAACTCTTCAGCAATAAATAAGCTCCATGTGAAAAAATGAAGTGGTAGATGAGAGACTGAAGAGCAAATCTTTACATTCAAATGTGGTGACAGGGAAGAGCACATGGATAGTGACAGAAAGAAGCAATGAGCCATGCCTGAGATTGCCCAGAGACTGCATTCATGAAGTAAGTGGTAAGTAGGGAACCCTGAGGGTAACTAACTCATTACCAAGCCTCTCCTGCAGCAGGAGTAGCACGAACACGCTGAGGTAGAGAAAGAAATGAGTGCCGAGCTAGAGGTGTGAGAATAATTCTGGCATCTACAGAGGGTGAGAGGGCACCAAGAATATTCTGAGCTAAGGTACACTATGATCTGGCTTCAGTCCAGTCCCCTATGCCCACCATCACCGTACTTCTGAGGACCAGCTGGTTTGGCAGGCACAGCTGTGTTGGTAAAGCCTTTTGCTGTTTGCTGTAATAATTCTGCAGTGGAATTTGACAATATTTTACATGTGTGTTGTCTGTTTAATCTCAGCTAATTTTCTCTTTTTTGTTGTTTTGCTTGCTTTTCTTTCCTTTTGTTTATTTGTTTTGGGGATAAGGTTTCTCTATGGAGTTCTTCTGTGCTCCACCTTCGGCTAATTTTCTTAACTGTTTTACCCTAACTTATACACATTCTTTCCAAAGGCTTTCTGCTTTTCTTTTGCAGAGGTCAGTTCTCATTGTGTGCTACAGAGTGAATCAACAGATGTTTCCTGAAGTTTTTCTTCCAATAACAAATCTTTTTCAGAGATATGCATGTCTGCTGTTCTAAAGGACAATGCGCCCTTTACGTTGGGCTGTAGGGCTTTGTGTGACTTGTAAGGCTTATTTTCATTAGCATTCGTGTCTTACTAAGGAAAGTTTATTTATGTACTGGCTGGTACTTGCCAAAAGAAAAGTATATTCCTCTCATGTGCAAAGTCTTAGAGTGGCTGATCTGCCCTAACCTGTACTGTGCTATGGCATTTTTTTTTAGTATCATTAGGTTTTTAAAAAATTTATGGAACATGTAACACATATAAAAGACCCTACAGAATAGTTTGCAGATTTTAAATAATTACAAAGTGAACACTTACCAATCTACAACTCAAGTGAAGAAGAAATGTATACTTCTAGCTGGCTAGGGGGAGCTTTTGTGTACAGAACAGTCTGGGCTATAACCCACTCCCTCCAGCCCTTGTTTTGCAATAAGCACTTCCTCTACTTCCATTACTGCTGCCAAAACATCCTTCAATGCAGTTTCTCCTGGACTCCGCCACTGACACTTCTCTGCTCGAATGCCTTGTCTGACTAAAGGGACAACTCATTGTACTGACACCATGTCTTCTCCCTTGGAAGCTGTGACTTAAGTGGAACAAAGTGTGGTGACCAGTAAAGAAAGAAAATCTGATTCTGCTTTTCCTTCCTTGAAAGATCACCCTTCACCAAGGACCATTCATGGAGATAACCTAAAACCCCTTCTCAGATGTAGCTCATGGCAGCTCAGTCTCCAAATGGGTTCCCTAGTAATGGGAACAGGGACTGTCTCTGACATGAACTCTGGCTGGCTCATTGATCACCTCCCCCTGAGGGGGGAGCAGCCTTATCAGGCCACAGAGTAAGACAATGCAGCTTGTCCTGATGAGACCTGACAGGCTAGGGTCAGAGGGAAGGGGAGGAAGACCTCCCCTATCAGTGGACTTGGAAAGGGGCATGGGAGGAGATGAGGGAGGGAAGGTGGGATTGGAAGGGAATGAGGGAGGGGGCTACAGCTGGGATACAAAGTTAACAAACTGTAATAAAAAAAAAAGTCACGATAGAAATTTCTAAAAATAGTTTCTAGAAATAGCATTGACAATTTAAAAATTAAATCAGATGGTAAATAGAAAAAGAATTACCTCTCACATAGACATTCCTGTTCCCTATATTTCTCCTTCGGTTGATATCAACACTACATGGCTAAAAAAAAAAAAAAAAAAAAAAAAAAAACAAAAAAAACAAACAAACAAAAAAAAAACCAGTACACAGTACATTCTTTGTGCAGATTTCCTGGTTGAGTTTTGTAGACACGTTTTTCATCTAGATGGAGCTGAAAAATAATTTGGTAGAAATTGGTAGAAATTATACCTTCCTGCTTGTACAGTGAAATAACGGCGAGTCTCACTTTTTAGAACAGTCTGACATAGAAATGCCATTTCTAACAGAGTGGCTCTGGTGAATCCTCTAACTCTTCCTCCAGACATCATCTCATATTTGTGAAGAATGACGAGGGAAGGAGGGGGAGAAGGAAGGAAGAAAGGGACAGAGAGAGAAACTCTATTTGTTGTTACTTTCAGAATCTAAGATGAAAAGCAGAAATAAAGTCATAAACATGTGCTTCACAGATAAAAGACGGATCTGGGACAGCCAACCAAGAACGCACACTGAGTTTTTTTCCTAGCAGAGGAGAAAGAATAATCTGGGTTCCCTGAAAAGGGGAACACAAACCGCTTGTTGATGGGCTCACAGAAGAACAACATTTTTATCTTAATTTAAAAATTATCAGAACTTAGTTTAATTATTTTTTTAATTTTTATTTTTTATATTAATTAGAGTTTATTTATTTTGTATCCCAGCTGTAGCCCTCTTCCTCATTCCTTCCCAATCCCACCCTCCCTCTCTAATCTCCTCCTTGCCCCTCTCTAAATCCACTAATAGGGGAGGTCCTCCTCCCCTTCCATCTGACTCTAGTTCTTTTTTTTTTTTAATTCTTTATTAATTACACATTATTCCCTTTGTATCCTCCCTGTGGTTCCCTCCCTCCTCCCATTCCAATCTCTCCCTTCCTTCACCCTCTGCTTGCATGCCCCTCCCCAAATCCACTGATAGGGGAGGTCTTCTTTTTCTTCCTTCTGATCCTAGTCAATTAGGTCTCATCAGGAGTGGCTGCATTGTCTTCTGTGGCCTGGTAATGCTGCTTCCCCCACAGAGGGAGGTAATTAAAGAGCAAGTTCATGTCAGAGACAGTTCATGTCAGTTCATGTCAGAGACAGACCCTGTTCTATTACAATGGAACCCACTTGGATACTGAACTGCCATGGGCTACATCTGTGCAGGGGTCTTAGGTTATCTCCATGCATAGTCCTTGGTTGGAATATCAGTCTCAGGAAAGACCCCTGTGCTCAGATTTTTTGGTTCTGTTGCTCTCCTTGTGGAGTTCCTGTCCTCTCCAGATCTTACTGTCTCCCACTTCTTTCCTAAGATTCCCTGCACTCTGCCCAAAGGTTGCCCATAAGTCTCAGCATCTGCATTGATATTGTGCAGGGCAGAGCCTTTCAGAGGCCCTCTGTGTCAGGCTCCTGACTTGTTCTCTCTTTTCTCCTTCTTTTGATGTCCATCCTCTTTGCCTTTCTAGACAGGAACTGAACATTTTAGCAGGAGTCCTCCCTCTTGATTAGTTTCTTTAGGTTTACAGATTTTAGTAGGTTTATCCTATATTATATGTCTATATGAGTGAGTATATACCATGTGCATCTTTCTGTTTCTGGGATAGCTCACTCAGGATGATCTTTTCCAGATCCCACCATTTACCTGCAAATTTCATGATTTCCTTGTTTTTTATTGCTGAGTAATATTCCATTGTGTAGATATACCACAATTCCTTGTGGATACATACCACAAGGAATGTATCCATTCCTTGTTGAGGGGCATCTGGGCTGTTTCTAGCTATTACAAATAAGGTTGCTACAAACATGATTGAGCAAATGTTCTTATTGTATACTTGAGACTCTTTTGGGTATATGCCTAGGAGTGGTATAGCTGGATCTTGAGGAAGCGCTATTCCTAGTTGTCTGAGAAAGCGCCAGATTGCTTTCCAGAGTGGTTGTACAAGTTTACATTCCCACCAGCAGTGGAGGAGGGTTCCCCTTTCTCCACAACCTCTCCAGCATCTGTTGTCTCTTGAGTTTTTGATCTTAGCCATTCTGATGGGTGTAAGGTGAAATCTTAGGGTCATTTTGATTTGCATTTCCCTGATGGCTAATGAGGTTGAGCATTTCTTTAAGTGTTTCTCTGTCATTCGATATTCTTCTATTGAGAATTCTCTGTACTCCATTTTTTAAATGGATTACTTGATTTTTTGCTGTTTAACTTCTTTAGTTCTTTATATATACTGGATATTAGTCCTCTGTCAGATATAGATTTGGTGAAGATCCTTTCCCAGTCTGTAGGCTGTCGTTTTGTTCTGATGACAGTGTCCTTTGCTTTACAGAAGCTTTTCAGTTTCATGAGGTCCCATTTATTGATTGTTGATCTTAGAGCCTGTGCTGTTGGTGTTCTGTTCAGGAAGTTGTCTCCTGTGCCAATGAGTTCAAGGGTATTCTCCACTTTTTCTTCTAAACGGTTTAGTGTGTCTGGTTTTATGTTGAGGTCTTTGATCCACTTGGACTTTAGTTTTGTGCAGGGTGATGAGTATGGATCTATTTGCATTTTTCTACATGGAGCCATCCAGTTAGACCAGCACCATTTCTTAAAGACACTGTCTTTTTTCCATTGAATGGTTTTGGCATCTTTGTCAAAAATGAGGTGTCCATACGTGTGTGGATTTATGTCAGGGTCTCCTATATGATTCCATTGATCCACCAGTCTGTTTCTATGCCAGTACCAAGCAGTTTTTAGTATTGTTGCTCTATATTACAGCCTGAGATCAGGGATGGAGATATCTCCTGAAGATCTTTTACTGTAGAGAATTGTTTTAGCAATTCTGGGTTTCTTGTTGTTCCATATGAAGTTGAGAATTTTTCCTTCAAGGTCTGTAAAGAATTGTGTTGGTAATTTGATAGTAATTGCATTGAATCTGTAGATTGCTTTTGGTAAGATGGCCATTTTTACTATATTAATCCTGCCAAGCCATAAGCATGGGAGATCTTCCCATCTTCTGATATCTTCTTCTAATTCTTTCTTCAGAAACTGGAAATTTTTTTCATACAAGTCTTTGACTTGATTGGTTAGGTTCATACCAAGGTACTTTATGTCCTTTGTGGCTATTGTGAAGGGTGTTGTTTTCCTAATTTCTTTCTCAGCCCTTCTGTCTTTTGTGTACAGGAGGGCTACTGATTTTTTTGAGTTAATTTTGTATCCACTACGACCAAGTAGGCTTCATCCCACGCATGAAGGGGTGGTTCAATATATGGAAATCCATCAATGTGATCCACCATATAAACAAACTGAAGGAGAAAAACCACATGATCATTTCCTTAGATGCAGAAAAGGCATTTGACAAAATCCAACATCCATTCATGTTTAAAGTCTTGGAGAGATCAGGGATATATGGCACATACCTGAACATAGTAAAGGCAATATACAGCAAGCCTATAGCCAATATCAGACTCAATGGAGAGAAACTTAAATCATTCCCACTGAAATCAGGGACAAGACAAGGCTGCCCACTCTCTCCATAGCTCTTTAACATTGTTCTTGAAGTCCTAGCTAGAGCAATAAGACAATTGAAGGAGATCAAGGGGATACAAATTGGAAAACAAGAAGTCAATGTATCACTGTTTGCAGATGATATAATAGTATACCCGAGTGACCCCAAAAATTCTACCAGGGAACTCCTACAGCTGACCCTAGTTCTTAATCACCAACCATAAATAGAGGTCTGGTTCAGTGGAAGAGTGCTTACCTTGCATGCGTGAGGAATAAAACAGAAAAATCAACCTTCTCCCCAGAGACTTGTGAATTAATTAATGAAGTTACCTCTTATCCAGGATTCTAAATATTAGGAATCCCTATGACAGTTATAAATTTATGAACATTTATAAATTCAAAATTAACCACTAATTACATATTTGTATTTCTTTTTGCATATTTTCTACCTTTGTTAAGACAAAAAATAAGAGATAAAAGGAAAACAAACTTGGAGACATGAGTCTTCATGATGGCTACTGTAAGAATCTGTTTGCTACAGTGCTTTTGCATAGCATGTGTGTTCTTGATGCCAATGACTGTGCTTCAGCCTGTCAGAGGCAATCACCTGTGTCTTTGTTGTTTTGGTTTTGTTTGCTTCTCTGAAGTACTAGAGATGGGGTTCAGGCCCACACATGCTGGGAAAGTGTTCTGAGCTGTAACCCTCGGCCAGGATTGCTTGACAAGATGTCAGGAGCAATCCTAACATGTGAATGGGACAAGAGGTGATATTGTCTTGGATTATCCCAGGGGCCAAGTACCAGCCTGTACACATCTTTTGCATGGGCCTTCTGTGTCTTCCATCACCCCTGGGTGTGCCTTGGCTCACCGGCATCTATGAAGCCAAGGATCCCAGGACACTGCTAATTAGCAGATGGGCTGGGCCATGAATGTAGGTCTCCTGACCTACCCAAAGTCTCCACTGAGTGGATATGAGAAGTCTCATTTTCACAGAGGACTGAACATTCTCTGACACCCTGCATCTGTAGTCATGGAAAGACTTAATATACGGTTTATGTATAACGTGTTTTAATTAACATCAATTAATGAAAGAAGAGGTTATGGGTTTGAAAGAGAGTATGGGAAGGGGTACATGGGAAAGTTTTAAGTGAGGAAAGGGAACTGAGAAATGATGTAATTAGTCTCAAAAATATATATATATATATATATTTTAATTCATAATGGTCAGCAGATTTCAACAAACTCAAATTAATGAACATCGTTAATTAACAAGAGTGGCTTCTCCACTCTTGTTATTTCCCTCCTTTGCTGTGTAACTGTCCTTCCTGGACACAAAGGGCGCCTCTAATGCTTCCAGCTACAAGGTCCTTCTCTGAGCTTGAGATCCAGTTTTAGATGGATGAATCTTGAGTTTACCTAAACCCTAATGGTCAGACACCTCTGCCAGGTTAATAGAAGCAAGCCCAGAACTTTTTTCCTCTGTTCCTTGGATTTCCCCTGGTGGGTAAGAGCCATTATTTACAGTATCCCCCTCCCACCCCCCATCAACAGGGTCCTACTGAGCTTTCCTTGTCTCATGTATTTGAGTGCTTTGTCTGTATGACTCTGGAACTGAAGTTACAGAGAGTTGTGAGTTGCCATGTGTGTGCTGAGAACTGAACCTAGATCTCTGCCAGAGTAAGAAGTGCTGAGTCACCGGTGCAGCTGGAGCGTGTTGGCTGAGCTTTTTAAAAGATAGGAATTTTTATAAAATAGGAAAGAAATATTTTAATGCTCTTCTCAGCCATACCACTTGGGATTCTGGTTGCTTAAGGGGCAAGGAGTGTGGGTATGAGCAGGGGTGAGGCACCAGTTGATAGTCGTTGAATTTAAGTATCTTTCCCTTAAATCTTTCTAGGTTTTTTTTTCTTATGTACACTGGTTTGTTTTTGTTTTAATGTGTGAGGTGTATGTCTGTGTGAGGGTGTCATACCTCTTGAAACAGGAGATACAGACACTTGTGAGGTGCCATGTGGATACTGGGAATTGAACTTGGGTCCTCTGGAAAAGCAGCCCAGGGCTCTTAACTACTGAGCCATCTCTCCAGCCCCCTTTCTAGGTTTTTAAAATGTCTAACTCTGACCAAAAAAAAAAAAAAAAAATCTTTCTTATTAGTTTCTAAAATATTGTATATAGATTAAAAATCCTTGTATACATTCAGTATGAAATTTGACAAATTAAAATTTAAGGTGTGTTCTCTTGTTTCTATAACACATTTGTATACTGCTTTATCCTATTTATCTTGCTTTCTACCCATTCGTATACACCTATTTTTCAATCATTATCTACAACATTTCTACCCACTAGTAGAGGTTATTTATACATTAGTCATTAGTATGATTTACTTTGTGCAGATAGAAGATTGATCCAGCAAAGCGTAATTTTTTTAGAATTAAGAGAACTACTAAAGGATATAAAGTCATGTATCAGTGTCACATTTGATCATATATACTTATTTTTAAAATGGCTGAGCCTTCCTCTGTATAGAGAAATACACATCTTTATTCTAAACATGAAAGACATACTTCCTCTTTCTAAATTAAATGGATTCTTAACCTGTTTGTGAGCTAAGAAGTTATGTTTGTTTTTTACGGTGTGTTGCATTCTTTCACAGAAGGAACACACAAGAGGCCGTAAGGTAAATAAGCATCCAAGGTTGTCTTCTTTGTTCTTAAGTGCATATCAGTTACCAAAGTACTATGCCATCTGAGGGCTCATCATCCCTGGAGGTGCTTCAGGAAGAAAGGCACAGGTCTTCATGACATGGAAAAAGGGCAGCTTCTTGGCCATTTCCAAAATCTGAGATAATCTTTTGCTCCCTTAGGTCTTAGCATTTCTGCTTCTTTTTTACCCACTGAATACCTAGTATGTATTTTTCTCCACATGCACAATACAATGTTCTCTTAAAATAAAACCTTAGAAGAAAAGTTGTCTTCAAGTGCACCTGGCATCAAAATCCTCCCTAAAGGAAGGGAACACAAAACCATGTTTATTTTCCTTGACATGAAGTAGGGAATTAGAACAGAATAAAATTAAACTATCCAGTAAATATCCTACATCTCACGATGTTACTCTTAAATAATAGACATGTGTTTCTTTTAGGTTATATGGCAGGTCATCTCCCAGTATTGTACTGTCTGATGTACACGTGATATGTTATTACAATCCATGGAGTGAACTTTTCAAGCTAACAAATATCCCACCTCTTTCTTTTCTCAATTCTTACCATGTAGCAGGCAGAGGAGAGGCCCGGATACAGGATTGGACATACAGCAGAGGAATTTGCTACATAGACAATGGTAGTTTTCTTTCTTTCTTTCTTTCTTTCTTTCTTTCTTTCTTTCTTTCTTTCTTTCTTTCTTTCTTGCTTTCATTTTCTTTTTGTTTTTAAAATGAAATGGAAGTTTATTTTATTTTCTAAATGTATTTTTTCTCTCATATATTATATCCTAACCAAGTTTCCCCTCCATCCATTCCTCCCAGTACCCTCTCCACCTACTCTCTCTCTGTGATCTACTCCTCCTCTATTTCCCTTCAGAGAAGAGCAGACCTACCAGGGATACCAATCAAGCATGGTATAACAAGTTACCATAAGACAGAGCACAAACAAAAAACAGTTAAAACAAACAAACAAACAACTAAACCAGTCAACCAAACGAAGAAACAACTAGGCTCAAACTCTCATATCAAGGTTTGATAAGGCAACCAGTAGGAAGAAAAGGGTCCCAAGAGCAGAAACAGAAGTTAGAGACACCCCCACACCCACAGTTAGGAATCCTACAAGAAAACCAAGCCACACAACCATAACATATATGCAGAGAACCTAGGTTAGACCCATACAGGTTCTACAATTGTTTCCGTCTCTGTGAGCCCCTATGAGCCCTGCTTAGTTGATTCTGTGGGTCTTGTTCTCCTGGTGTCCTTGATCCTACAATCCTTCTCCTGCTCTTCTTTGGGGTTCTCCTGGCTATGCCTAATGTTTGGCTGTGGGTCTCTGCATCTGTTCCCATCAGTTTCTGGATGAAACCTCTGAAGACCATCGGGCTAGGCACAGATCTATCAGTACAGCAGAATATCATTAGGAATCATTATGTTGCATTTTTTTTTCAGTTGTGTTTGGTTCTCTCTTAGGTCTCTGGGCTATCCAGCTCTGGTTCCTAGCCAAGCAGGCAGTGTCAGGAATGGGCTTCCTCTTGCGGCTGGTGGGGGCCTTAAGTTGGACCAGTTAATGCTTAGCCACTCTCACAGGTTCTATGCCACTGCTTCCATCTTCTGTAAGCAGGCAAGGCGTCCAGTGGTGGGACTGGTATATCAACCCAGCCACAAAAGCTCCGACCTACAATGTGTCTTGCCTGCAAGATATGCTAGAATGGTAGTTTTCAACCTTAATTCCCAAGGGATTTGAAATTGACCAAAAATAAGGAAGGAGAGACCAAGTATGAAGGACCTCTCCATTCCATTTCAGTCACATCGACTGTGCTAAAAACAAAACAAAATGAAACAAAACAATAACAACCAACTTATTTTATATATTCAATTCTACAGAACTTTGTGTTTTAATGGAGGGTTCCAGTGTAATAAAAATTGTGAATATCAGAACTGTAGCGGTAAAGATGTTTGTTATACAATCTTGACAGCCTGGGACCTACATACAAGGTAAAAGGAGAGAAATAAATTATGAAAGTTGTCCTCTGACCTCTACACACACACCACGATACATGCATTTCTGCATGCACACACAAATGCACATATATACATACAATAAACATAAATGTTAAGAATAGACTTATTGAAGAAGCCAAGCGTGGTGGCACACCCCTTTAATCCCAGCACTCAGGAGGCAGAGGCAGGCAGATCTTCATGAGTTCTAGGGTTTCTTCATGAGTATACAGTTCCATAGCCTTGGCTGTCCTGGACTTGCTTTTGTAGACCAGGGTGGCCTCGAACTCACAAAGATCTGCCTGCCTCTGTCTCCTTGAGTGCAGGGATTACAGGCATGCACCACCATGCTCGGCTTATATTAAACATTTTTAAGACTTCAATAATAATACAAATTACTCAACTTTAACAGTAAATTATTATTCAGAGGACATTAAAATTCAGCTTTATTAGGCAACAGTTCACAAAGGTAATTTTAGATAGTTAATTTTATTTCATGTCTAGCCAAATAACATGTACATTGAATGTTTTCTGAAATTAATAACCCCATAAGCCAATATTTCACTTAAATGTTCCTATCAGATATTTCATAATCACATTTTAAAATAATATTTGGTTTCTACTTGCTAAAAACATAGCTGAGTGGATTTTTTCAGTTTCAGACATTTTAGTAATGTATAATTCCATAGTTTCCAGAACAGAAAGTTTCCATTTTTAATACTATTCTCCTACTATTATAAACTTAAGAATATGTTTTATTTTCTACAATGTAAGCATTGCATTTGATATTTCTCCTCCATTAATATCGAATGCTGAAGTCAGAGTATTCCAGTTTAGAGATGGTTTTTTCATTAGAAAAGTCTGCCCGGTCAATGCGAGAACTCGGACTCCCAACTTTGCTCAGCCAGGACTTCCTACAAATCAGAAAGAAACCCAAATGAGTCATGTAGTACACACACAGAGTTGATGAAATATGCCATAAGGAAATTCACATTTGTAATGTAAATTTTGCATATAATGTTTTATAAATTGGTTTACATTAAGATGAAAATGTCACAATGAAATACATTACATTATAACAAAACTTAATTAAAATAAACAAATAAATTTGCTTACATTTATATACTGTTATAAGACTACTTCAAAGTATAATATATAGCTACACATGGACAAAGAAAAGGTAATAATTTAAGCAACTTAGTTCATATTAGGATTATTGTCCCTGCCCCAAAACAATAACAACAACAAATACAATTCAAGGCCATTATTACCTAGCTCCTTTAAGTTTCAAAATATTTTTACAAAATGGTCTGTAGTAAAAGCAATTCACCATTCTTTTCATTACCAAGTATATGGCAGACATATGTGTGTTTGTGTATGTAGGTGTATATACACGTTACACATAGAGAAAACATTATTGAAAAAGAATAGACATAACTTCTGTAAAACATTAAATGAAATTAGATGATCTGCTTTTCCTGTCTATTAAATACTGTACTTACCGTATACATTAGTAAAGTTATGGCAGTGCATGAAATCATCTAATTGTTCTGAAAGAAAAATTGTCCTGCCGATTCAGCTTATTAATGCTTAATCCTAACTCATTAGCAATAGCTGTGATTTAGTGTATGCATTTGAGTGCTGCAGTCACTTGAATGAAAGTGGCCTCCGTAGGCTCACAGGGAGTGGCAGTATTAGAAGGTGTGGCCTTGTTGGAAAAAATGTATCACTTTGAGGTTTCTTTTCTTTAAGATTTTTTTCTTTATTAATTACACCTTTATTCACTTTGTATCCCTCCCTCCTCTGTCCCAATCCCTCCCTTCCTCCACCCTCTGCATGCATGCCCTTCCCCAAGTCCACTGATAGGGGAGGTCTTCTTTTCCTTCCTTCTGATCCTAGTCAATTAGGTCTCATCAGGAGTGGCTGCATTGTCTTCTTCTGTGGCCTGGTAATGCTGCTTCCCCCACAGAGGGAGGTAATTAAAGAGCAGGCCAATCAGTTCATGTCAGAGACAGTCCCTGTTCTATTACAATGGAACCCACTTGGATACTGAACTGCCATGGGCTACATCTGTGCAGGGGTCTTAGGTTATCTCCATGCATAGTCCTTGGTTGGAATATCAGTCTCAGGAAAGACCCCTGTGCTCAGATTTTTTGGTTCTGTTGCTCTCCTTGTGGAGCTCCTGTCCTCTCCAGATCTTACTGTTTCCCACTTCTTTCCTAAGATTCCCTGCACTCTGCCCAAAGGTTGCCCATAAGTCTCAGCATCTGCATTGATATTGTGCAGGGCAGAGCCTTTCAGAGGTCCTCTGTGTCAGGCTCCTGACTTGTTCCCTCTTTTCTCCTTCTTCTGATGTCCAGCCTCTTTGCCTTTCTGGATAAGAATTGAGCATTTTAGCCAGAGTCCTCCCTCTTGATTAGTTTCTTTAGGTGTGCAGATTTTAGTAGGTTTATCCTATATTATATGTCTATATGAGTGAGTTTATACCGTGTGCATCTTTCTGCTTCTGGGACAGCTCACTCAGGATGATCTTTCCAAAGTCTATATGCCACAAAATTTGAAAATCTAAATGAAATGGACAATTTTCTTGACTGATTCTACATGCCAAAGCTGAATCAAGACCAGGTAAACCAATTAAATAGTCCTATATCCCCTAAGGAAATAGAAGCTGTCATCAAAAGTCTACCATGCAAAAAAAAAGCCCAGTGCCGAATTCTACCAGACCTTCAAAGAAGAGCTAACACCAATACTCTTCAAATTATTCCACAAGATAGAAACAGAAGGAACACTACCAAACTCATTCTATGAAGCCACAGTCACCTTGGTACATAAACCTCACAAAGACCCCACAAAGAAAGAGAATTTCAGACCAATCTCCCTCATGAACATTGATGCAAAAATACTCAACAAAATACTTGCAAACCGAATCCACGAACACATCAAAGACATCATCCACTATGACCAAGTAGGCTTCATCCCAGGCATGCAGGGGTGGTTCAATATACGGAAACCCATCAATGTGATCCACCACATAAACAAACTGAAGGAGAAAAACCACATGATCATTTCCTTAGATGCTGAAAAGGCATTTGACAAAATCCAACATCCATTCATGTTTAAAAAGTATTGGAGAGATCAGGGATACAAGGCACATACCTGAACATAGTAAAGGCAATATATAGCAAACCTATAGCCAACATCAAACTCAATGGAGAGAAACTTAAATCATTCCCACTGAAATCAGGGACAAGGCAAGGATGCCCACTCTCTCCATATCTCTTCAACATTGTTCTTGAAGTCCTAGCTAGAGCAATAAGACAATTGAAGGAGATCAAGGGGATACAAATTGGAAAGGAAGAAGTCAAAGTATCACTGTTACAGATGATATGATAGTATACCTGAGTGACCCCAAAAACTCTACCAAGGAACTCCTACAGCTGATTAACACCTTCAGCAAAGTGGCTGGATACAAAATTAACTCAAAAAAAAAAAAATCAGTAGCCTTCCTGTATACAAAGGACAAAAGGGCTGAGAAAGAAATTAGGGAAACAACACCCTTCACAATAGCCACAAAGGACACAAAGTACAGTGGTGTGAACCTAACCAAGCAAGTCAAAGACTTGTATGAAAAAATTTCCAGTCTCTGAAGAAAGAATTAGAAGAAGATATGAGAAGATGGAAAGATCTCCCATGCTTATGGCTTGGCAGGATTAATATAGTAAAAATGGCCATCTTACCAAAAGCAATCTACAGATTCAATGCAGTTCCCATCAAATTACCAACACAATTCTCCACTTTGAGGTTTCAAATGCTCAGGACGGCCTACTGTCCCCTACTGTTTTATGCTGCCTGCTGATCCAGATGTGAAACCCTTGGCTACTATTCCAGCACCATGTCTGTCTGCACACTACCATGCTTCACCATGATGATAATGGACTAAACCTCTGAACTGTACGCCAGCCCCAGTTAAGTGCTGCCCTTTGTAAGAGGTCACGGTGCCTCTCCACAGCAATAGAAATCCTAGCCAAGACAAGTACTTAACTGAATGCCTCCCTCTAAAGTTCACGGCTTTCTCCTATAGCGTGGATAACTCAGATAACTCTGTTACTTGTTTTCCAGAAATTTTTGAAGAGACCAGCCTCCTGCCAAGTTTGAGGGAATTATCTGATTAGGCTAAGCTGGGGGGCCCACGGTGAACATGGCTGAGACCATCCCACGGACTGGGCCCCAGACTGCATAAAGAGGAGCAAGCCAGCTGGGCACACGAATTTCTTCTCTCTGCTTCTTCACTGCTGGTGCCATGATTCTACTTCAAGTTCCTACTACCCAGTCTTCTTCACCACGATAGACTCCACCCTCAAACGCGTGCCAAAACGACCCCTATATAAAGTTGCTTTTGTCACAGCAATGAGAAAAGTGATAAATTCTGTGTGTGTGTGTGTGTGTGTGTGTGCGTGTGTGTATGCTAGAAGGCAACTGGATGTTATTCTTCAGGTGTCATGAACTTTTTATTTTTATTTTTTGGCACTGTCTGTAAATGGGCTGAAATGTGCCAAATTGGCTAGGCTGGCTGGTCAGTGAGCCCCAGTCTCTGCCTCTCCAGCATGGGTATAACTAGCATGAAAAGCATGATTAGCTTTGTTAGTTCACGGTATGGAACTCAAGTCCTCCTGCCTGTAGGCAGGTGCTTTACCACCTGAGCCCACCCCACCTTATAATAATGAGGTTGCTCTATACAAGTGACGGCTGTGAGCCCACTTGTTACAGTAGAAAATAGTTTCCTCAGATCCCTCAAGTTACTCTTTGCCATGAAGCCACTACTGAATTGTGCTATTCAATGAAATCTCACACTTAATTAAAGCTTGGATTAAAAAACTATTTTCTGGGCCAAACTGTCTTACTCTTAATCAGGAAGATGAAGAATTTTAATGATTCAACTTGCCATTATGCTTTGAGCTCTACTTGGCTCTTGTGATTTTAGCTGGGTGAGGTTAATTTCGCTTCCCCCTCCCCACAATAGGTTAAATCACCAACAGTTACAGATTTCATTTCTTTTACTCATCTAATTAAAATCTTAGAAATAGAAATTTTGTATTGTCTTAGTTATTTTTCTATCGCAGTAATAAAACACCATGACCAAGGCAACTTATGAAAGGAAGAATCTTAGTTTGGAGGCCACTGTCTAGAGCGCTGGAGTCTATGGCCACATGGCAATAGGCAGGCAGGTGCTAGGGCAGTAGTTGAGAGCTTACAACTGTCCCACTAACCGAGGGAGAGAGAGCTAAAGGAAATGGCCTGAGCCTTTGAAACCTTAGTGAGTTACCACCTCCAACAAGTGTATCTAATTTTATTCCTTTCCAAGATGAACAGTTCCACCAACTGTTCCACCAAGCATTCAAATAGATTAGTCTATTGAGGGACATTCTCCTTCAAGCCACCACACGCTTACCGAATAAAGTTGAATTTTTGTGAAAAAACAGCTGATGACTTCATTTTCACTAGCCAAACCTTCTTGAAAACAAAGGCCAAAATTATACTCAAAGCTAATGTTTAATGAGCACTGACCGTCTGCTAAGTTCTTTATATTTACTTTTCCTTTATTCCACATGTGAGCACAGGAGCTCATGGGTAATTACTATTTCCAAAAAAGTAAGAGAATTTAGTAAGCTTTTCCTTGTAGTAGCAGCACAGGAGAAACGGCCAGGCTCTGAATGTATTCTGAGGGATTGTAAGTAGATTTGCTGACAGATCGCACGTAGGTGTGAGAAAAAGAGAGGCGTGAAAGATGACAGCCAGTATTTGGTTGAGTAACTAGCTGGTTGGAGCTGCCAGAAGAAAGAGTCAGTGAGAGGGGCATGTTCTGGGGAAAGATGAGAAGTTCCTTTTGGGAATGGCAAGCTTGATTGAAGTGCTGTCAGCCATCCACGGTAGATGTGGAGTAGGTGCTGGCAATCATGGATACTTAAAAATGAAATTTTTTTCTCTCAGAAACTATGTCTAATGGGAAACCTTGGAGAATAAAGATAGATATAAATAAAGATAAGGTAGAATGAGACGCGCAAGGTGCTTTCTGCAAAGGAGGAGATTCACCAAAGGCATGAGCACTGAGAATGTGCCTGGGTAGACTCCTGTGAGAATAGTACTCCAACTACATTTTTAAGAAAATGTTGGCAAATCAGTAAATCTTAGAAAAGCACAGTTGAAACAGAGAACCACTGGCAACAGTAACTAATATAAAATTGTTCAGGTTTTAAATAATCAAAAGGAAGTCTTAAATAGACACGAGCAAGTAGCAATTCTTTTTACATAGAATACTTTAAGGTCAATACATAAGATGTTCATACAATAGAAAAAAATGCGCAAAAAACATGAGCACATAAAATAACTGTAAATAATGCAGTAAATATCTGAAAATGTTCCCAGTTGTATGTTAAAGTTGTAAATGAAGACTGAGATACTATTTAGTGTGTGTGTGTGAGACAGTGCACAGGAGGAGCTTAGAAGAGAACACGACAAAGTTCTCTCCTCCTACAACACGGTACTGGAGACTGAACTCAGGTCACTGAGCTTGGGAGCAGACAGCTTCCCCTGCAGAGCCATCTGGCCAGCCCTTGTAACACTTTTAATAACTTGAATTGTGTTTTACAGAATTTCATACATGAGAACTGAGTGTGCATAGTTTCTACCACTCCCCTCCATTTCTCCCTCGCTCCCGCCCCTCCCCCTCAATTCACGACCCTTTCTTTAATTATAAATTTGAATAACCTTATAAACTGAAAACATCAATTTTGTAAGTTATGGTTTATAAATGCATCTGGCAAGTCCATTAGAGCTACTCATATGCATTTGTGTTTAAGGCTGAACACTTGGGACTGGAAAACCTTTCAGGGGCTCGTCCTTGAAGAATGATTCTCCCTTTCTTAACAGCCATTGATTGCTCACTGCTTTTTATTTGGGGTGGGGCCTTGTGAAATTTCCCCCATCCATGTTAGCATGTGAGCTAGTATGACTGTGCAGGTCTTGTTTTGGTGGACGTATTGTTGAGGTTTCATGGGTGCAGAATCCTGTCATATATAGAAGACACTGTCTCACAGCAGACAGATGTCCTGGTCCTCTGGCCTTACAGTCTTTCTCCTCCTTCTCCATGTGTCCTGGGCCTGAGGTGTACAGATTACATTATAGAGGTATCAGCTGGGGCGTGGGCACCTGAGGTCAGTTGTGCTCTGCATTTTGAACACTTGCGTAGATCTCTGTAATAGTCTCCATTTGCTTCAAAAAGAAGCTTCTCCGATGATGGTGAGAGCCACATTTACCTGTGGGTGTGTTTAGAATCCAGTAGTTAGGAATTATACTGCTTTCAGAATGTGCAGTAGGTTCTAAAACAAGTTTTTCCTACATAAATGTAATTTTTGTTGTTGTTTGTTGTTGTTTTGAGACAGGGTTTCTCTGTCCTTGGCTGTCCTGGACTTGCTTGGTAGACCAGGCTGGCCATCTGCCTGCCTCTGCCTCCCTGAGTGCTGGGATTAAAGGTGTGAGCCACAACAATTGCCTCCTTCCACCACAATATGTTTTAAATGTCTTGGGTAGAGTTTTTTTTGTTTTTTTTTTTTAAAAAGAAACAAATTTTGTTTCTTTTTATTTTTTATTTCATTATCAAAATCATACTGGCTTTAACGACAACACAGAAGCACCAGAAGAAGGGGTTTTATTATGGGTTGTATTTCTTACATGTTTCATGAGGACTAGACATGCTATGAAAAGAATTTTTCATGGAAGGGAAAACCACAATGATCTCGCATGAATAACTTCTAACACCTTCAGGACATCTGTGTATTATGAATAAACAAAACACAGTGTCAGTGAATATCAAATGACCAAGAAAAGATCTTTTGTCTAATAAATTAGGGATGCCATGTGTTGTTATTATTATTGTTGTTGTTGTTATTATTATTATTATTATTATTATTATATTGTGTGTGTTTGTGTATGTGAGTGAGAGAGAAAGAGAGAGGAGAGAGAGACAGACCATTTAGGTAGTCACTGTTGGACTTAGTGTAACATTCTTTGTGGCAGATGGTACCTATTTAGTCATCAGGTAGAGTAAAGTGACACACATTCATGGCCTTGGCAGCTTCAAAGCAGCCATCTGTGGCTCTGAAAAGGAGCTCAGGCTACTGGCTTCCCAGGGTTCCTGTGTAGGGCCCGCCTCCACTGTGTTGTGTGTGCTGTGGCAATGACACTTGTAAATCGCTCTGTTTACATAACTGCTTGTGAGTTCTCGACATGCCTCCTCAGCACTAGTATGCAAGGTCTAAGACGGACTCAGCCTTATTATCAAATAATGATGTCACTAATGGATAATAACACGCTGACAGAATGAGTCTTTGTCACCTGTGTGCCTTCTGCAGGTCTAGAGCTCCCATGCCTGAGAGGGAGGGCAATCTAGGTCCTATACCATCCACATGTAGAAAGAAACTGTGAGTATGGACTCAGCTCTGATTTTATATCACATGAAAAAAAAAAACCTTTATTTTAAAATGGTCTTTGAAAACTGAAAATAAAAAAAGTTTGGTCCATGGCATTCTTCTTCGAAACAGCACAAGTAACGGGCATCGTCCTCCTCCCTGAGGGTGCAGGCCCTGGGCTCTGACTGAGGACCCACGCCTGCGCCTGTGAAGCAAGGCTAGTCACTGCAACTGGTTCACTTATTTTTATCAGCAACTCCAACTTTCCTGTGTTCCTTGTGACCGAGTTTTTGCCGTCTGCAAATAAGCATGGTGACTGACTTTACTTGGTGTCCAGAGCGATCCTCACAGCATGGCAAGCGGAGCAAGGTCACCCTGTAAGCCCAGTCACAGGCCTGCAGCCAACTTCTCAGAACAGTGCACGGCTGCCGATGGCGTAAGAGAGTCCTAGGGCATTTTCCTTAGTATCTCAACAGGTACACCAACACCCACTCGTGTGTTCAGGATTTTCAAGCCATTGACAGACAGGATTTCTTTTTCCAACATTTCATATGAAAAGTATATGCTCTATTTCACAGTGTTTTTCTTTGATACAAGAGAATGGAGTATGCGTGTGTGTGTGTGTGTGTGTGTGTGTGTGTGTGTGTGTGTGTGTGTG
>NW_026596109.1:15702265-15759594 GCF_907164565.1 Psammomys obesus | reverse complement strand
GTGTGTGTGTGTGTGTGTGTGTGTGTGTGTGTGTGTGTGTGTGTGTGTATAGAAAACCCATCCACCACAGGTTTCGCTGCCCTCAAGTTACAATTCAGGCATCTCAGGAGCATTCCCATTGATCGAAGCCACAAAGAGTAGAATGTAGAGAGAAATCATATGTGGAAACAGAAAGCAGCAACGCTGCCTCCCCTGCAATTCAAGCAAGTATTTCCTCCAGAAGGTAGGAAAGCAAGTTTCCAGGATGATATAATAAATGCCATCTAACTAATATCCTTGACTGAAACAGGGAGGTGAAATAAAGCACTAAAAGGCCAACACTATCAATAATTCATAGCAGTTCTATTTCCTGGGACTGAAGTGGGTGGAATTATCCTTCCAGCCATCTCTGCTGCACTGGAATAAAACACAGGCGGATGCAAGGAAGCAGACAGTGAGAAAAGACAGCGAATGAATTAAACGCTAATGTGGTGCTTGCCAATCTCAAGCTTTTAAGCTAGCATTAATAATGGAAAGATGGTGCGTAACCTTTTTGCTCTTCTCTCTTCTCACGCAGGATTCTTTGTTCAGTGATATGTGGACAAACAATACTTTATTATAAGATAATAAATGTTTAAGTGGTATTTTGATAGCAGGTCTCAAAATGTGTCAGCTGATCATCCAGGAAACCCCAGGTCATGCATCACTAACCCGAGGCCAGGGGCTACTACCATGTCATCACAGAGCTCCTGAAAAGACTGAGGAGAATGGTTGGCTGCCAATCACTTAATGGACCATCTAGGCCACAAACTAGGCTCTTACTGACTGTTACTGAAAGTAACTTTTATCTGGCTCTGCCCATTTGGAAAGCTCCGGGATCCCCAGAGCCACATACTTCTAGGGAAATTTCACTCATCCTGCCTCTTAGTCTTGGCAGAAGTGCTTCTCAGCTGTGGTATAGAATGTCATACCCTGCAACCTCTTCAACAAGTAAGTCTTGGAAAAATACCGTGACCAGTGTTCTGAGAAACTGCCATCAGTTAAAGGGCCTAGGAACAAGGAAGGCAGAACCGGTGAGGCTCTGACTGTCGCCTCTGGCTCCTGTGGCAAAGGGGCAGGTATGTCCTCACTTTGACTAGCGTGGTAGCAGCGGAAGTGGACTTTGCAATCCTCATGCTTGGTCGGAGGAAATGTAGGGAATTACTCGAACTTCTCTGAAATGCATTCTACAGGGAGCAAGGAGGCTACCACTGAAATCACTCTCAGACATGGGCACAGCAGGGAGCCCCTGCCAGTACTGTTAGCTTGAGAGCCATGGATGTCTCGGAGTCACTGACCTTGGCCCGTGTAACTCAGGTCAATGTTCGAATTTCACATAAACATCACTGACTGCAAAACATAAATTACATTTGAAATCTTCACTTCAAGGCAAGCCCTAACGCTGGCGCGGACTGGACGCTGACCAGGTTAACACAGCACAGCATGCTCTGCTGCTGTTGTTCAGTTAACAAGAACTTCCTAAAATCACACGCTGTAGGATTCAGAAGGGGTAGATGACTTTTGTTTGTTGCTAGTGTGCAGTTTCAGTCTATGGTTTTGCCAGAGCCCTTTCCTCATATCTGAAGGAATTGGCATTTCTATGCCAACAGGAGAGGAGCAGAAACACACAGGTGAAGGAACAGCCAAGATGGCCAAAAAAAAAAAAAAAAAAAAAAGAAAAAAAGTAGCATTAGGAAAACCATGGGCACAGAGATTGATATTAGGACACAGAAGTCAATTTCCAAATGCTGCTGAGGCCAAGTAAAACATAAACTGAAAAGTGGTTTGGAAACCTTAGCAATACAGCATCAGTGATTTGGTTGAAGTAGAAGCCAGGTTAGAACTGTTTTAGGGCTAATGATGGAGCAAGAAATGGAGACAGAAGAGAGAGAGAGAGAGAGAGAGAGAGAGAGAGAGAGAGAAAGAAAGAAAGGAAGGAAGAAAGAAAGAAAGAAAGAAATGGAGACAGCAAGCACAGATAAAGCCACTGAGCTGTCTGACTCTGAAAGAGGAGACAGAACGGCGTCCCCAGAGCTTTAGAGTTCTGCCGACGGCCATTCCAGCCAGCCTAGATTTTGAATTCAGTGCCTTTGGATATTTAGGAACATCTCTCTCAGAAGTGTACTGAGGAAGGCTGTATTAAGGACACAGAGTTCAGCATGTTCTCTGTTCCAGATATGTTAAGATCTATTCCTACAGGAAGCCAAATGAAAAATGAGTTGGCCAGACACTCCTGTGTTTTTACCCTTTACCCTAACTTTTCCATTTCCCTCAAAAATGCTCTTAACTAAATTGAAGCTAATGCCATTAACAGATGGAAGACTATTAGACAATTGAGAGCCAAGCTCCAACCCCCCACAGCAGAGGTCCTAGTGTAAGCATTTTTATGGCCTTCTTCCTGGCTCTATCTTAGGTCCCACCCTTATTTTCATTTTTAAATATCCACTCTTGCTAGCAGTTCAAAATGTTCTTACAAATATTTTTAAATTCTCTGTAGGGAACAAAACATGGTATAACAGATGTATAAAGCTGTGATCTTTCCCCCTTCTCTAATCCCATGACTTTCTCACTGGAAATTACAGCAGGCAGAGTATCTATAGACTCGTGTTCTACTACCAACTTTGCTAGAAACCCCTTTCCATTAAAGGAAGGAACACAATGTCCTTCCATCATAGGAACACGGATCTCAAGGGCAGTGGGTTCTGCAGCCACAGTCCTGTGGGTGACCATGAATTCCTGGGTTGAGGGATGGTTGCCCCAGATCTAGTAAGGGGTAGGACTGGACCGGCTCTCGGAGGGGTGTGCCGATATGCAAGCACCCCCCCCCTCCGCAATCACTTTGAAAACAGTTTGCAGGCAGATGAATCAGAGGCCACAGTTCAAGTGCTTTGTGTGCAAAGCCATCTCACCGGCCCTTTATTTAGAATTTTAGGCCCTAACAAATAGTTTGAATAAAATCATTGAGAATACACTTACTCTTTTATTTTCAATCATTCATTCAGCCCCAAATGTGTCATAGATCAGGCCAAAAATGTCATATTCTGCCCCAAAATGTGTCATATTGAGCTCCAAACGTATAAAATACTGAAAGCACAATTTAAGTCTGACACTGAGATAAAAAATACGCAGTTAATATTTCCTTTATTTCCAGGGAAACTGGGGTCTCCTGGGTAGAAATTATAAATGAAAATGAAAACACTAAAATTCCTAGCAAGATTAATTTTAGCTCCTTGTAGAAGGACATAGGCTATAAATCAATGAACATACAAATGAAAACCATAAAAACGAAGTTGCTTGCATCTGTTATAACTCACTTCTTCTAAAAAAGAAAAGAATTAGCTTGTAAGGCATAATTACTATTTTTTTTATAACTCTTGTTAATTGAATTTGTGTAGTGGGAAAATGAAGAACTTGAAGTATTTCCCACAATCATATTTTTTTTTTCTATCAAAATCTTCCTGGCTTTCTCACCAGGCATCGTAACTCTCATTTGTAAGAATACAGTTCTATTTTTCATTTTAAATTTTACTCCCTATTTCCAGAGTCTAGGATTAACCCCCAAGTCACAAAACTGGGCACAAGAGCTTCTCTAAATCCTCCTGTAACTGCTGTCACATATGTCTTTGCTGCTCTAGTGCCCAGATACATTTTGTCTAGCCTCCGCTCTCAGCTCAGCTTCACCTCTCTTGGGAATTGCACATTTTAGAGCCTATCAATCCAGATATTCATGTCGCCCATAGCACCGATCAACATACCTGTGCAGCTGCGGTCCTACCCCTCATCTACTTTACATATGCTACTTAATTTGACAAATTGAGTTCATCTGGGTACGAAGCTTTCTGACATGCGAAGCATGAGATTTCAGGAAACCGAACCTTTCCTTTTAAACTGCAACAAAGCTAATTACAACCGGACTCTGCCGGGCCGGATAATCCTTCTTACTGGGAGTTCTTCATACTCTGCTGAGATCCTTTGGTGATGTCTAGGTTAATTCTGTCTCCATCTTTCCTCTCTGAGTGATTTAGCATGAAAGTTTCAAATACATATATGCCCACTGCTTCCAGCTGATTGTTCAGGCCTACCAACCTCACCTGCTTCCATGCTCTGCCCACTCCCACACCCTGGAACCTGACAGAACCTCATTGCAGGCTATTAGCTACAGACTGTAATAGCTACAGGCTGTTAGCCATCTTGCACAGCCAATCAACTGTGATTTGAATTTTATTTTCATTTCTCTCTTCTTTTCCATTCTACCATCTATCACTGATTTCAGGCTCTTTTCTGTGTGCCAGGAATAAATTAAACTTGCGTCTGAGGCTTGGGGCAACCTTAGCAGGTGCAATAAAAGATCTGAGAGTTGTGCCTTTCCTACCAGTGTTTGGCTCTGGACACCTTTCATTGCTGGGTCTCAGTGTGTTCTAGTGGAGTCTCAGAAAGGAAGGAAAAACCATAAATCACAAATTGTGTATCATCTTTGTTGCAGTTAAAATTTATTTTACAACAGCCACAAAAGAAGATGTGTCAAATACAAACTACTTAATAATAGTTATTAAATGCCTATTCTGTACTCTCAGCTAGGCGAGCAGGGCAAATAGGAAGGCTGCCTGTCCCCAGGTAACTCTAGTCTGGTGGGAGAGACAAGTGATGACAGCTGGACAAAGCATGCATGACGTGCATAAGCTCTGGGAACTCCCACCAAGGTGCTCATTCTCATTGCAGTAAGTTATGCTGGCACACTGGCATTCTGGGATGAAAACTTAGGTTTCCTGTAAAGGATAGACTAGACATTTGAAAACAAGGACTCTGTCTGGGGCTTTTATGTTTCTAACCTCTTTAAAGGAATTTCTCCATGCAAGGATGGGAAGGGGGATCATGTGAGTCAGTGAAGCTTCAGCTTCACTTTTTATTACGGAAAGGACATATGCTGCATAAACATACAAGATGTATGTATAAGCAGTATATCAATTATTTTATGAGCTACCTATTCTATGCAGAGCTAGGAATATGCTTAATGCTGCATTTTATTGGTTAAGTGTTACTTAATAAGAAATTATATTAAGCCAGAACTTCTTTGCTCTTATCAAATATTCTATTAGGTAAGCCAAACACAGCTTAGATGTTTAGTACCAAGCAGTACATACTGACACTCCATATTCGTTTAGTATGTCGGTGTCTATAAATCTTCTTCATCATTGCCGGGCTTGGTATCCCTTAGGAAGGAGTGTGTTCACCACCCACAGTGCGGCAGCCATCAGACTCTCTGCCAGCACAAGCCCAAGTGTGCTGAAAGAAAGCACAGAATTTGTCAATCTAAATTATTCCATAATTTTAGAGAAACTTGAAAAAAATCTATTGACTTAATATTGGAAGACAGAGGCCATCCACTGGTGCTGTTCCCCTCTCAAAGTCAGCAGCTGCTGAGGCTTCTCCATGTCAGGTTCCACACTGGAGGAAATGCCTGTCGACTGTTTTTGAGACAGGGCCTCATTTAGCCTAGGATGGCATCGAGCTTACTAGGAAGCTAAGGCCCAACCTAAATTTCTGATTCTCCTGTTTCCAATTATAAGCACGCACCACCAGGCCTGCAATTTAAGGATTAACAAAAAGTCTTAGTCCAGTAAATGCAGGAAGACAGTGGCTACATTACCATCGTCCAGTAGAGCTGGATCATTTCAAATCAGAGTCAGAACACATTTGATTAGAGCACTTAGTAAAATCAAGGTTATGTAGGCCGGGAGGTTCTATTTTCTTTTCATGTCCTACCTTACTGAGAACTTTAAAATAATATTAGGAATCTTTAATATGGTTTAGAGAATTCCAGACCATTTCAGTTCAGGTTGCCATGGTGTTGTTATCATTTTTAAATAGCTGAGCCCTGTACTTTCTTTAGTACCATAAAATCACATTGAAAATATAAAACTGGTCCACATTATAAATAAATACATTATTATTCGGATTTAGTGAACATATTTTTCTTTTTCTATTCTTAGACAAGAATGTTTAACCCAGTAGAATATGGTAAACAAAATTTTCAACTAAAGCCATTTTTTTAAACATTTTCAGTTGCCCTAAGTATTTTGGCTTATTACATGATACTGAATGCACCATCCCTGTGAAAACACAAACCTGTGATGCTTTCCTCCTCCACTGTGTCTATGTTAGACCCTGCTCCCGGCTTATGTAATGTTTTCTCTTCCCACATACAAAGTGGCTTATAAGAAACAGATTGATTCCTTATTGCTCTACCCACTATCCATCCTTTTATGCAAGAATTCAGTAGGGAAAAATTATATCCTAAAGTTAAGTCATTTTCAACAAGAAATGTTTAAATCCCTGGACTTTTCTTTTACTTTAGAGAACAGTGATTTTATGAGCTCACTATGATGCTGATCTTTAAAAAGCTCAAGAGATAAAACCAAACACTTGTGTGTGCTGCAAATTCTTGTTTTTAATTCCTAAAATAATTGCTGTAACTACTGTTGAAACACCCCTTCCTTCCTTCCTCCACAGACTAGGGATGAAACAGAGGGATTGCATATGCTCAGGAATAGTCAGGAATAAAGATTTGGCAATATCTAATGATGGCAGAGGTTAATTGGTGTTTCCTGTGGAATGGGTACCTTCCTTTGGACTTTTATTTTGCATAACAGAAAAACAATCTAGGGTCCCAGGAGATGACAATAGGAACAACTTAAGATAAGGATAAAGATAAGTATGGCTGTTGTCAAGCAATTTGCAATCTTTAAGATGTTTAGAATACACATTTATCAACAGGATTGGTCTGTAAAAATTGGATTATTTTATTTAACTCTTTTATACATACAGATTAGGAAGACGAAGCGACCCTGGTAAATCATGTCCCAGGAATGACATAATCAGAATGCCGACTCCACTGGCTATCCAGAGCAAGCATTTCTTCATTATTTACCATTTAGATAATTTTGGATAAATTACTTAACCCACTGAGATCTCAAAGGGCTGATAGTGTTTTAAGGCAGGGACAGGGAGAATGCAGAGTGCCCTCAGGACTGTCTTCTCTTAGATTTACTGAGACCAAGAAAGGAAGTTACGTGTGTGCATAAAATAAGAATGCAGATAAGCTGGTCCAGCTACTAGATCATTCCCTAGTTTCTAGCAGATTCAAGTAAAGTTCAAGGTCTGTCTACTTTCTGGAAAATAAGTCTACCAGGTCACAAAAGTCAAGAGCCACAGCCACACAGAGGCCAGTACAGAGAGACACCTCAGTGTTCCATTCCTTACTGCATCTTCAGGCCTATCATGGGAAGGCTATACTGCTAATTTCGGTTTCCTCAACTCTGATATTTAATTATTTCAACACAACAGTAACATCAGAAGTCACTGATCACTGATCACCATAACAGATACAAAAATAATTTTAAAAACTGAAGCTTCTGAGAATTATCAAAGGTTTCACTGGGGCTGCTGGGATGTTTCAGCGGGTGAGGGCACTTGCCGCCAACCTGATGACTGAGGACTAACCCTCAGGAGGCACATGGTTGAAGAAGGAAACCCATTCTTATAAGTTGTCCTCTGATCTCCGTATATGTGTTGTGGCATGTACACATATACACAAAAACACATATAAATGTAAAAACAAATTCAAAATGTCACACCAAGGCACAAACATACCACGCACATAATACATATCATTGGGGAAACTGTGCTCATAGTCTTACGTAGTCAAGGTCACCACAAACCTCCAATTTGTAAAAGCATAACAAAGTGGGGACATATCTGTGTACTTTATAGGCTTGTTCTAAGTCTTGACCATGATGGCTTCTATGGAGTGCCCAGTACGGTACCTGAACCACAGGTTAAGAAGAGGTGTTTCACAGATGACCTCTTCAGGTAAGGGACCAAAAGTTTGATGCAACCTTTCTGACTCTCCAGTCTAGTGCTTGTGGCAGGACACAGTAAGTGCCACAGCCATCCCCCGGGCATTCACTCTGCCAGTGGAGCAATGCAATGAAAAGATGAGATAGAGCATGACTACCTCAGCCTTCATGTCTAGAAATCCTTGCCATCTACTAAATTTGTTAGTTTAGAAGAGTTTGTGAGACTGATTGCATTATTATGAATTTAACACAATTAAGGTCTTAATCATAATAACCACCAGCTAAATAATACAATAAAAAGGTTAAGAGCAAATTCTTTTTAAATTAGTAAAACAGGGGCTGAAGAGATGGCTCAGCAGTGATGAGCAGTGGTTGCTCTGGCAAAGGACTCAGGTTTGGTTTGCAGCACCCAAATGGTGGTTCACAACACTCCAAAACTCCTGCTCAGAGGACCCAACATCCCCTGCTAACCTCTGCAGCCATCAGGCATGTATGTGGTACACATATGTACAAACACTCATACACGTGACATATAAAATGCAATCTAAATAGGGTGATAGTCTATATATGACAGTTACAAAATATTTTAAAATGTATTGGATATGTAAAACATGATGAAAATTTGAAGTTTTTTTATTAATAGGAAATTAATTTTTACCAGGTTATTTTCAATTTTTAAAATAATACAATTTCTTTTTTATTATTAATTTATTTTTTAAATTAGCTACAATTTATTCACTTTGTATCCCAGCTGTAGCCCCCTCCCTCATCCTCTCCCAATCCTACCCTCCCTCCTTCATCTCCTCCCATGCCTCTCTCCAAGTCCACTGATAGGGGAGGTCCTCCTCCTCAACTTTGACCCAAGCCTATCAGTTCTCATCAGGACTGGCTGCATTGTCTTCCTCTGTGGCCTGGTAAGGCTGTTACCCGCTCAGGAGAAGGTGATCAAAGAGCCAGCCACTGAGTTCATGCCAGAGACAGTCCGTGTTCCCCTTACTAGGAAACCCATTTGGAGACTTAGCTGCCATGGACTACATCTGTGCAGGGATTCTAAGTTATCTCCATGAATGGTCCTTGGTTGGAATATCAGTCTCAGAAAAGACCCCTTGGCCCAGATTTTTTTTGGTTCTGTTGCTTTCCTTGTGGAGCTCCTGTCCTCTCCAGGTCTTTCATCTCCCCCTTCTTTCATAAGAAAATAATACAATTTTACAATAACAAAAAGGCTATGAGTTAAAGTTAGTTTAGCCCTCCAAAAATCCTGTCATAAAGCACACTAATTATTACAATAATTAAATAAATAATGCATGACTGAGAACAGATCAATGGTAGAGTGTGTGTTGGTGCATAGATGAAACTCTGTGCTCAATCCCCAGCCAGGAGGGGTGGCAGGCAGTATGGGACATATAGAAATAAATATAGTATATTATCTGCAGCTCTAATATTGGGGAAAATGCCTACTTAGAAAGTGCCTAGTGACATGAAGGAGAGAGTGTAAGGAAACCGTTCCCCACCCCTCTCCAAATGATGGACAGCCCAACCCACTGCAAGAACAGGTCTCCAGATAAGGGTTAAGCATGACCTCCTACTTCCTTCTGAGAAGTCAGGGCCAGAAGAATATTCTTTCCCTTCATTTAACAGATGATGGAAAAACTATGATAAAAATTTGGCTTGTAGCTGGCTGTGGCGGCACACGCCTTTAGTGCCAGCGCTTGGAAGGCACAGGTGGGCAGACTGCTGTAAGTTCTAGGCCACCCTAGAACTGGTCTATAAATCGAGTCCAGGACAGCCAGGGATACACACAGAGAAACCTTGTCTTAAAAAACTAAAACTAAATAAATACATAAAATAAGTAAATACATAAATAATTTTTAAAAATTGGCTCTTCTGGAAAATGTAAAACCTCTTTGCCCCATGCTGCCTGCTTTTGAAGGAGAGTCACTGGAGATGAGAAGTTGCCCTAATGGTCTTATCACTGTTCATCTATCAGTGTTGTTCTCTAGACAGAAACAATCATGACCAGTTAGGGACTTTTTACATACATGGTTTTAGAAATCTCAGACTTCTATTTTTGTGTTTTACATTTTCATTAAATTCTTTTCGTAACTGGAATCATGTCACAGTATGGAAAAATTGTGCCTTGTTTCAACAATTTGTCTCTAATATTTTCTAATTTTCAGGTGGAAAGATTACAGGTGTATCAAGTTTACCTTTCAGTGTAATAAAAATTCTATTTCTCTGTTAAAAAAAAAAAAAAAGAGAAACAGCATAATTACACCCCAGCAATTTCTAGAATAACTGGCTAACATCTGAATACAAAACAACAAAAGAAGTGACTTGAATAAGCTCTTAAATGGAATACCAAATCAAGCCAATAGTGAACTAAAAAGTGAACCATTTCCTTTAATTCTTTCCAAGTTCAGAAAAAAACAATCAAATATTTATGAAGTCTTTAGATGGACAGATATCTTTCAAAAGTTTGTGATAAAAAATGGAAATTAAAATAAAATAAGTTGTACAAAACCAGCAAGAAAAATAATTTTAATATTGAAAAATGAATTATAATGAGAAACACAACTATGAAATATTCATGATGACACAGAAAGTTAGCATGTATAGCAAACAGCTTAATCAGATTTTTAAAAATAGTCAAGCCAAGAGATAAAGAGGCGGAGGATAAAAAAATCCCATTCACATAAGAAATTCAAGTAAATTAGGTGCATAAGAACAAGTATTTATAGCAGAAAAAAACTATAAACAAACTGTCCAATGAGTTATAATCCAGCATACCACCATACAGTCATTAAAATTTAGAATGACTCCATTTCCCAGGTGGGAAAAAGTTGCTACTTAGAGATAGATGGAATAGTAACTCCACTCACTGTGTGTATTAGGCACAGAGGAAACAACCAAAATGAAAACCACTGTTAATATTTTTTCAGAAATAAAATTGTCATGGAACATTAAATTTTTAGTATATTTAATATATTATAGCTTTTATTGTGTTTTTCAACATATATGGGAGAAGAGGAAGTAAAATTAGAAAGATAATGACTGTACGATGGCAGAGCCCTTTGGGCTCCTGATGCCGCCTGTGCCTCTGGAGCTGCCTCTGGGTGTCCCTATCATGTTACTCCCCTTCTTCTTAGCGCAAAGAGGCAAACCCTGGTCCACCATCTCAGGAGCATCTTAGGTTCTTTATGGAGTCACATGTAAACAATAGAAGAAGCGTCCTCACAGCACGCAAGTCAGAGACCTCATTTACCAAAACTGAATGAAGACAAAGATAATTCATGTACCCAATCCAGGGTTTATGATTTGAATAGTCCACTGGCTTCATTCCAACTAAGACAGCTGTGGAATAAACAAAAGCAACATGTAGAACTCTTTGGTGGAATTCATATTTAAACTTTTGAATATGAAAATGAATCTCACTTGCAAAGTTCAGGTAGGCAAGAAGGAATGCTTTAAGAGAAATTTAACGTTGTGGTTTACGTTCAAAGTAACCATGGTGAGCAGAAGACTAAGACTTTCTTATCATGTTGCAGGCTGTGACAGTAACTTCAGGATGGGTTTTATAAGTGTTTTTTAAAGTTGAAATTGATGAGTGTAATATAAGTCTTACTTGGACTTTATTTGAATTTCAACTAATTTCTAAGAGCTACCGACAGATGCTCTTGAATGAATAGACCCCAATTCCAAATAGCACAGCATTTCAAAGCTATTTTTGACTCTGAAATGAGAACCAATTCCAGGAAGATCCTCCTGAGCCTTTTTCCCAGCTGCAGAAATAGCTACTCTTGTGGCCCCTCTGACCTACACCAAGAAAACTGGCTGAGAAAATGCTTTTGCCCACAATCCTTTTACCAGTGCAACCCACTGGTAAAATGGAAAAGGTTGTTAGTTCTTCTTCAGAAACCTATTCTCACATTCCTTAGACCTGGGTAGACACACAAAGCCACAGGGGTCTCAGTTCCTCTTATTTTTTATAATGACCTCAACAGGGGAGCCTCTGTTGACAGAGTTTATAAAGGGGCTTATCTATCAGTAAACAGTCACAGTTAAACTTCTACCAAATAACCCAATTCTAGGAAAGTTCTGGCTCCCCCAGTTTCAAGTCCCCAGGCCCTTGTTCTACTGCTGTAATTCCCACCAGCCTGAACCAAACTTTGCCTTCCTATGGTTTCCCACTCCTTAATTTGGGATGCCCAAGGCTTTTTCATTCAAAAGTAAAAAAAGTTTTCACTGAGTTATCCTTTGGTATTGCTCTATCTTATCTCTTTCCTTCACACCCAAGCTTCTGATGAATTCCTACTGAGCCAAATGGAAACTCTCTTAGCTTTCAGGCATCGTATCATTTAATAGGGTGCACTTCTTTCTTTTCTTCTTCCTTTTTCCTATTATGTTCTTTCGTCCTTTATTTGCTTTTATTATTATTTCAGTTTATTTACTTTATATTCCAAGGGGGCCTCCTCCCCCCTCCCCTCCCAGTCTCTCCCTTTTCCCCCAGAAAAGGGGAGCCCCCTCCCAGGATCAACCCTCCGCAGCACATCAAGTCACATCAGGACTGATCATATCCTCCCATTCTCTGAGGCCAGGCAAGGCAGTGCTTCCAGGGGGAAGTGATCCAAAAGCAGGCAATAGAGTCCATGTTAGAAACAGCACCCCCCCCACTCGCCAGGCACCCCATATGAAGACCAAGCTGCCCATCAGCCACTTATGTCGGAGAGCCTAGATCCAGGCCATGTATGCTCCCTAGTTGTCTCAGTCTCATGGGACTGGGCCAGTTGTCTCTGTTGGTCTTCTAATAGGGTCCATTTCTAAGCCAGGGATTATTACCGGGCTTATAAAACATTTTTAAATTAAAAATATATAAAAATAAGGATTATAACAAGTCAAATAGTACAGAAGCAGATAAAGATAGCTCTTTAACCTAGCTCTTGTTATATCTACAACAGATTATACACACACATACACATCTTCTTTTTAAATTTATTTATTTTTATATTAACTACAGTTTATTCACTTTGTATCCCAGCTGTAGCCTCCTCCCTTATCCCCTCCCTATCCTACCCTCCTCCCTCATCTCCATCCATACCCCTCCCCAAGTCCACTGATAGGGGAGGACCTCTTCCCCTTCCCTCTGACCCTAGCCTATCAGGTCTCATTGGGACTGGCTGCATTGTCTTCCTCTGTGGCCTGGTAAAGCTGCTCCCCCCCTCAGGGGGAGGACACACACACACACACATCTTAGAGTAAAGAGACACCATGACCATGGCAACTCTTATAAAGGAAGACATTTAATTGAGACTGTGTCCACAGGCAGCAGGAAGTGATTGTCATACTGGGTGTGGCTTGAGCATCTGAGACCTCAAAGCCCATCCCCAGTGACTATTTCCTCCAACAAGGCCACACCTTCTGATAGTGCCACTTCCTGTGGGCCTATGGGGACCGCTTTCATTCAAACCACCAAATTCTGCTCCCTGGCCTTCATAGGCTTAGAGTTATATCAGAATGCAGAAATGCATTGAGTCCAACTTCAAAAATCCCCACAGTCTATAACAAATTCAATCTTGTTTAAAAGTCCAAAGTGCAAAGTCTTTTCTGAGTGAGATTCCTGCAGTCTCTTAACTATAATCCCCCTTAAAATCAAGATAAAAAATTGGTTCACACACTTCCAACATATACAGGAAGAAAGGGAGCATAGTCGGGAAATACAGACCAAAGCGAGACTGAAAACCAGCTAGACCAACACTAAACTCTGCATGTCCATGTCCGATGTCAAAGCTCTCTTCAGATCTCCAACTCCAGCTTTGTTGACTGCCACACTCTTTCTCATGGGCTAGTTCTACTTCCTGTTAGCAGCTTTGCTCGGCAGCTATCCCACGACTCTGGCATCTCCAACAACTTGGAGTCTCCAGGGTGATCCAAGCTTCACCTTCACAGCTTCATGCCATGGTCTCTCTAGGCCTTCTATAGGGATGCCCCTGACACATGCTGGTGCTAAGCAGTTTTCCTTAGGCATAGAGGGAGGTTCCACAATCTTTGTCTTTTACTCTTGACTCTAAAGCCAGAACCACACGGATGAAGATGCCAAATTCTCCTGCTTTCTAGGGCTGGGACATGGTCCATTGTTCAATTACATCTTCACTAGCTTTCTATTTTCATTGGTTTCCTTCACTGCCTAAGCGTGGCTGTCCTGAAACCAGATCTGTTGGCCTCAAATTCAGAGATCTACTTGCCTTTGCCTCTGGATGCTTTAAAGCATGAACCACCAAAGCTGGGTCTAACCTTTTCTTTAATTCCTTTTCATAACTTGGAAGCTTAGCAAGGTGGGGTCTTGCCCTGAGGTCACCATGCCCTTTATTCCATTTAATATCAGGCTTTTCTTAATTTGTTTATCTCCTTGAACACAGGGTTTAGCTCTATTCCACTTCCTGGTGCTCCTTTTCTCCTTGAACTGTACATTTTGTATTTTCACTTGCTCAGCTTGCTCCTTTTCATTATAGATCTTCAAAAAGAGTGAACACTAATAACAAGACAGAATCAATACTAGGTTGTTTTGAAATTTCCTGTGCCAATGCCATTAATCCAAAACTCTTTAATTTGGCCTCAGGCAGACTTTTCTTTCAGACAAGCAGCCACATTCTTCACCACAAAATCACAACAACAGTCTCTAGGCCACATACTAACATTCTTCTCCTCTGAGACCGCTTGAGCCAGGTTCCCACAGTTCAAATCACCCTCAGCACCGCTGGCGTTCTGTGTTACTTACTAGGACGACCCGTTAAGTAACGCTTAGAACATTCTATTGCTTTCAAAAACCCACATTCCTCCAAAGAAAGCATGGTCAGGCCTATCACAGTGATACCATAGTCCTTGTAGTCCTTGTACTGACTTCTGCCTTAGGGTTTTATTGCTGTGAAGAGACACCATGACCACAGCAACTCTCATAAAGAAAAACATTTAATTGCGGCTGGCTTATATTCACAGGTTTAATCTATTGTCATCGTGGCAGGAAGCATGTACAACCGCATTGCTGTTCTCTAAGTGTTTGATATTGCTACTTTATTTTTCACACACTGTCGTGAATTAAGAAAGATAAAATCGTTCTTCTCCATCTTTTCTCAGGCCGGCTGGCAGCTATCATCATGAAGGTCGAGATGTGCAGCTTCAGTGGCTACAAGATCTATCCTGGACACATGTGGCGCTACGCCAGGACCGACCAGAAGGTTTCCCAGTTTCTTAATGCAAAATTCGAGTCCACATTCCTTTCCATAAGGAATAAACTGGACTGTCTTCCACAGAAGAAAGCACAAGAAGGGACAGTCAGAAGACCAAATGAAAAGAGCCACCATGCAGTCAAATTCCAGCGGGCCATCACTGGTGCATCTCTTGCTGATAGAATGATTAAGAGGAATCAGAAACCAGAAGTTAGGAAATCTCAGTGAGAGTAGGCCATCAGGGCTGCCAAGGAAGCAAAAGAGGCTAAGCAGGCCTCAAAGAAGACAGCAATGGCTGCTGCCAAGGCACCCACAAAGGCAGCACCTAAACAAAAGATTGTGAAGCCTATGAAGGTCTCTGCTCCCTGAGTGGGTGGAAAACACAAATTTGATAAAACAGAATTTAAACTAAAGATGTTTCTAATGCTAAAAGATATATATATATATATATATATATATATATATATATATATATATATATATATATATATATATATATATCACATTCTACTATTGAGTTTTTATCCTTGTGTTTTCTGCAAGTTTTGTATCTGTATATTTTTTAAAATACTACCTTTTGTGGAAAATTCATTATGGTTCTGTAGCAGCCTTTTAAAGGGATTCTTCTTGTTTGGATAAATAGCCAGAACTTTAATGTTTTCCTCAATCTTTCTCCATGACTGGGTCTGGGTATGTGGAGGGGAAAGGATTAGTGATCTGGCTGTGGGGGAGAAGAAAATTGCCCTAAGCTCCATGGCAAAGCCCTTTTCTCAATCTGCATCTTTGGCACCTTGGTGGCCTTGATTCTTAAGTCCCTGGTTGATGAGGGCCAGGGGTCCTTTTTCGTTGATTCTGCACAGTTCGGGGAAGCTCTTGGATTCTGGTAGTCAATGACTGTCATTGCTGACCAGCCTGGGGTGTTTGTAAACACACCCTCCCTCCCTATGCTAGCTTCCCAGCCAGCCTTTGAATGATGGTTGCTGCATCTTTTCACTGTGAGAATCAAGGGCGGCTCAGAGTGCTAGCTCGGGCCCCCTATGTTCAGCACACTGCAGCTGCTCTGTCCGTACTCTGCTGCCTCTTGCAAGTGGGAGCACAGGTCTAAGGTCGGAAATGTGCTCTTGGCTTTCTTAGTCCACCCTCAGATACTCTCTATGCAGTTTGAGCCAGAACAGAAAAAGTCATCAGATAAGCACCTCAGCCTGACTTTCATCTTCTATAGCGTCCCTTTGGCTAGAAGGCAGAAGGCGTCCTACCGAGTCTCCTCTGCTTCCTCAGCATGTGGATGGGTGTGACACCAGCACATGTGTGGCACAGAGTAGTTTACAGGAGTCAGCTCTCTCCTACCACGTGAGGCAATGAAATTGAACTCAGACTATCAGTCTTGGCAGCAACCACATTTACCACTGAGCCATGTGACAGTTCTAAGCTCCTTCAGCTTTCATGTATAGGTAAATTGCCCAAGGACCTTGCTAAGATGCAGGATCCAGTTCAGAGAAATCAGGGAAGGCTCCAGGTAAGGGCAATGTGGCTGGTTCTTGGACTACATTTTTTAACAGCAAATTGCTAATATTATGACCCTTCTTTCAAGAGACACCTTTCCCCTCTCTCTTTCTCTGTGCTTTAATGATAGAATGGCTCTGGGACAAGGGATAATTACAATCAGATAACATAATCTCTGCAATGCATGTCGCCAACTTAATCATAATATCACCCCTTACAGGACAACATGCATAAAACAGATGAAGAAAACCTAGGACCAAATAGGCTAAGTATTTGCCCAAAGTCCAACAGATTATACCTGTGTTCTTTCCTCCCTCTTTGTTGCTTTTCATCATCTGCCGAGTATGGTGCTTGTGGGGCTGGGAAACAGCACAGTAATAATGCACTTGCCTAACATAATCCACGCCCTGGGTTCAACCCCCAGCACCATCCAAACCCAAAACAACAAAACACTTTGTGCCAGTAAGATGGCTCAGTTGGCAAAAGGCTTGCTCTCTAAACAGAGGACAGTAATTATATGCTGGCTCTCATTCTAATAAGAATTTTCATACATAGAGTAAAATACAGAAGGAACATTAGGATTAAATGGCTCTGCGTGTTTTATGTGTGAATGCATTCAGGTGTGCATGCATGTGTCTTTCTGGCCACTTAACATTTTTTGCTTTCCTTTCCTCCATTTCTCCATTCATATAATTTGATTAAAAACTTAACATTCCCTGGGGCTGAGATGGCTCAGCAGTTAAGAGCACATACCACTTTAGCAGAGGGCCTGATGGTTCCCAGCACCCATATGCTTGCTCACAGCCGTTTGCAACTCCTGTTCCAGGGGGTTCAATGCCTTCTTCTGGCCTCCCAAGGCACCAAGCACAACACATGGTCCACACACATTCAGACAGACAGACACACATCATAAGCATTTTTTTTAAATCTAATATTCAGTCAAAAATCCCACTTTCCTCCACTGCATCCAGTGTCTTTTATAGCTTCCCTACCTCCTGTCCTGAGTCAAAATTATAGATCATTTTAAAACAACTTGCCATCTAAATGTATACTTATGTTTTGTTGTATTTTAAAAGCACTCGTTGTTTAGTTTATTTAGTTATACTTTTGTGAATTCTGAGAAATTTTAAAACAAACAACTGGCATAAAGGCTGATATTTAAGCACCATGTAATACGAACACTTTAACAGCGTGACAGTTTGCCCCCCTGCTACATTCACAACACACTCTTTTGGGCATGGGTCTAGTCAGGGGCCTGTGACTCTGCCTCACCAAGTTAGCCATTAACTTGGGTTAGCCCTGCCATCTGCCTCTGCCACCTTGGGGCAAAGCAGCTGGGCCAGGACTTCACAGACCTTCAGTATATTACATCGTTAGGGGGCAGTTACCTGTACCACTGTGCCGGCACATTAGAAAACAGTTAACCATCATTATTAATTTATCTAAGGTAAACCAGTACCTACATCCTAGCAATACCCCCTTCCTACAGTTATATGATCTATATGATCTTTCTAAGAGGCAAGAGCCTCTGCCACAGCAATAAAGCCACTCCAGAAACCACTTAAGGTTTCTATGTAATCATTCCTTTTACAAACAGTTTAATAGGCTTTCTTATGTGAAACAGAAAAATAACAATGTGTTTCTTCTCTGGCCTACCAACATTCTTTTCAATTTCTTGGGTTCCTAAACTGGGAGGCGAGTCCAACGAACAATAGTTCTGAACAAACAAGGCTGTTTAAAGAAATCAAGAGGCCTGTGAGGGACTTCTTTCAACACAAGTTAAAACTAAGTAACAATATTTGAGTAAGTCAAAGAATCACATGGCTTTTTTTTTTTTTTTTTAAATTCACAGGCTCTTTTCTTCCCTCTTACATTTGTTTTACCTTTGTAGCATCATGCTTTTTTGTTTGTTTTGTTTTTCTGTTTTGTTTCCTGGAGATTTTAAATATGCTGACAATTCTGTGTGAAGATAGATGTGTAACTGAACTGAAGTCTTCCAAAGAAGCCTCTTTCTTTCCTTCCTTTGCCCCAGTCTCTTTTTCTCTATTGATTGCATTCTGATTGCATTAGTTCTGTTTGCTAATTATAAAAGTAATAAAACAGAAACAATGAAACACAAGAAGCACGTTTCAGCCCTAGGGGTTGTAACTGATATTTTCAGTGGTTTCTTGTTCCTACCCTGGGACAGCAGCAGAATGGAACCCGGAAAGGAAACAATGGCAGAGTATTATCAGAATTGCCTTTTTTTAATTTTAAAAGGGATATATGGCCCCTATTTTTTTTATTGCCTAGTGTATATGTGTGTGGTCTTCTTGTAGGCTCTTTACAGAAAATAAAACAGCATATAACAGGGTCTGTAGCATTAGAAATATGAAATTCTGAGTGTCTGCCTTCCTACTAGCCAATGTTTGCCCAGAAGTGGTGGTCCTGCTCCTTAGCTCGACAACACAGACACAGCTTTGAATATCCTGATGAGTCAGACCACCTTGAATTACTGCTAGACACATATCGTTCCCAACATTTATCAAGAATGCTGGTTCTGAGCTCAGTCCTGCTTCTCTCTGGTCTTCTCTTTCAGTGATTTTAATACGAACACTGAGGATACGTCTAACCCTGGCCTCATATTTCACTCACGTCCAGCCCGCAACAACCTTTACTTCAACCAGCCTCACGATAACCTAACATGGACAGAAGAGTGGGATTCTGGCAAACCTCCTGCCACCCCACGACCTTTCACCTTTGTAACCCATCAGCATCCTGGCTCTTGCTCCAGAGCAGACCACCTTTTTACTGGCCCTCTCCTCCACGCGTCCACGTCCTTCCAGCTTAAATTCTAAAGCCAATGATTATAATCATACTCTTGTCATTCCTGCTTCAGCTCTGACTTGATACGGCTCTGCTTTTTCACAGTGCACCTGTAGACTGCTTGGGGCTGGAGGAAGATTCACAGACATGCTGATGGACTTAGCTTCAGATTCATAACTTTAATTTTGTCTGAACATCACCCCATAGTCTGGCCACCCATGTAGTCTCATTATAATTCTGTCACACTCTCTTCTGTCTTCTCAGGTTGCCATACTCTCTTGTCAGGTCCTCATGCTTCGTCCACAATCTTGCTGTCACATTTTCTGAGAATATCAACGCAATCTGAAGATAATTCCATGGACCTCGTTATCCTTTGCGTCACCCATGCGCCCACCCTCACACCCCGCCTTCCTGCCAGTTATAAAAGGTGAAGTTGTCATGTGACCCCTGCTGCACTGAGGCTCTAGCTCCTCTCGCTTTCCAGGGATTCCTTTACTAACCCCCTCCATACCCTGCATCCTGAGTCCTTATTCTCTGTTACCCCTTCCATGTTCTGCATCATGAGCCTTCCTCTCTGCTACATCATCCACAGCAGCAGACACACACGCATCTTTTTCTCAAACTGAATTGTTAAATTTATTCCTGTCTGTATGATGTATGGGTGTGTATGAGAGCGCACCACGGAAGTCAGAGTGAGGCACAGAAATGTAGGAGACAGTTTAGGAACCTGGGAGCTCCATTTAGTTTTGCCTTCTGTATCTTTCCTTTTCGTACTAATGCACTTGGCAGCTCAATTCCTCACTTGCACTGTGTCCTCCAGCAATCTTTTAGGAAGCATTTCCTGTTTACCATCTTATGCCTACAAATAAGTAATATGGGTGTGTATACAACCTAATACAATTATGCTGCAAGACCTGATGTATCAATCAAAATAGAGAGCTAGTCAAACTAAATCCCTAAGTAACCAAACCCCTTCTCTACAGCCCCTTAAAAGAAAGCCCCCAAACAGTAACCAGGGCCCTTGAGTGTTCTCATTTATGGGGCCTCCATCAGTCTTGGGCATCTCCTTCTATAACGGTCACTATCATTCTGCTCCAAACCAAGTTGTTTTGCTACTTTCTATAATTTCCAATTTCCAGTTCTTCAGATTATAGACCAAGAACCTGGAAACACCCATCCTGATCCCAACCACCAGTAGCAAGACAATAACTTTCAGGGTTTTGTTTTCTTCTATACCCAATGGTTCCAGGGACTGAGTTCTCACCAGCCTTTGTTCTATCATTAGAACAAAAAAAAAAAAAAAAAAAAAAACAATAACAATAACAAAAAAAAAAAAAACAAACCCAACACTTTCTTTGACCCACTTTTCTAGCAGCCACCATCCCATTTTGTTGAAGAAAGAAAACTTTCAAAAGATTTGGTTATATTCATTCTTTCCACTTTACCTTCCCCATTTTCTCCAAACTGTCACCTCAGTTGAGAATGTTCTTGTCATGACTCCATTTCTTTGTTTCCATTAGGAATAAAATTATTCAAAAGAACAGTCCATATACACTGTTGCCAATTTCTTTCCTTTCCTTCTTTAAAAGGGGATTTTAATCCCTACCAAGCCACTGAAAGCATTCTTGACTCACTGGGGTGGTCTGAATTAGAATGGTCCCCATAAGCTCTTATATTTGAATGCTTGGTCCAAAGTTGGTGGGACTGCTTGGAAAGGATTAGGTGTGGCCTTGTTGGGAAAGGTATGTCACTGGGGATTGGTTTTGAGGTTTCAAAAGCCTATCATTCCCATTTGCCCTGCCCTCTCTGTCTTCTACTTGTGGATCAAGATGAAGCTCTTAGCTATTGCAATTGAAAAGTACCTGAGACTCTCTCAGCAATGAGTCTTCTGTTCTAAAATCCAGCAGCGACTTTTCCGACTCGTCTGCATTGGCTTAACTGCAGACCGCACTGAGCCTGTCCCTTTACATCTTTGCTTTCCAATACGATGCACTCTCCCGGCTTCCTTCCCACCTCCTTCATCATCCCTCTGTCTGTGTTAGTTTTGCTGCTGCCTCTTCCTCTTGACCTCATAACCTGAGACTGCAGGCCTTAAATGACTACGTATGCCCATCCATCTGACATGGATGTCCTCAGCTCTTACCTCTCAACTCTGAACTCATAATGCACACGGCATCAGAACTGTATTGTCCAAGTCCCCTCCAGCTTATTATGTCCAAAGCATGGGATTTTCCTGCAAAACCCAGCTCCATCATAATATTCCCCATTTCTTCTTCTACCAACTCAACTGTTCTAGCTGCTCTGGTCAAGATCTTAGGGGTCATCTCAGACTCATGCTAGCAATACCTGACATCATGTCTGCTGTCCACTGCCATTGCCACCATCTGACGGGAGAAACATCCTGACTCCTGGAATCATCTCCTAAAAGGCTTCCACACGGTCTACCTTTTATCCGTGAGCCAGGGCAATCCATGCAAAACATAAAGCAGATTTTGGGTTTGCCACTCAAAATTCTGTAGTGATTTCCCATTACCAGGAAGAATAAAATCCAAAATCATTACAGTAGTATCCAAGCCCCGTGTTACTTTTTTTGTTGCTGTGACAAAGCATCTGACAAAAACAGCTTGAAGAAGAAAAGACCAACACAGCTCATCCCCACAACAGCAGCAAGAGCAGCAGCCACATTGCAGCAGGACTCAGGAAGCCGAGGGAGGAGAGTGCTACTGTTGGCCTCACTTTTACCTTTTCCTTCAGGGTGAGACTCGGGCCTATGGGTTGGTAATGCTCACAACTAGGACTTGCAGTCCTTAATCTTTCTAAAAAGATTCTAAATCTATGAGGTTGACAGTGAAGATTAACCATCACAAAGCCCCTACTGATGTAGCCTCCCACATTCACTCTACTTCCTTGTTCTCTGAATCTCCTAGGCCTATGTGTCTATGTCTTCTGCTTCATTCTTCTCTCCTAGAATACACTGTTCCAAGCTAGACTTCGCTTTGGTCCCAGTTCAAGAGTAACTTGCTCTTTATTCCCAGAGCTCTCTATTATTTTACTCTATTTTATTGTTTCTTCCACAAGATTTGTAGTTTTCTAATGTGCTACTTTTTCCTCCTTTGCTAACATGTAAGGGGAAAACTTTTTGTTCTGTTTATGGACATTTGCTTTTGAAGAGTGACAGGCACCCAGTAACCATACAATAAACACTTTTTGGATGTTTAATAAATACAAAAATGAATTATGTGTTGGTAGTATTTGCCACAAAATCATTTGGATCTCAGTGTTACTTTGTAGACATTTCCCCAAACTCCTGATTTATTTATTGCTTCTAGGTCTATGTAGGTTTTCAATTGCATGGTTGTCAGTATTGATGAGTTGAACATTTCTCTCAAGCTATACACTTCATTTAAATTTAAAAACGTGTTGATGCATAGCTGCCCAAACGTTCTCTAAGCTTCTGTAAAGCACCACTGGAACTGTGGTTTTCATGCAAAGCATTGCTTGTGCCTTTTCTGCTGCATCTTCTAGTATCAATTACTGGTGAGGCTCTGCACTGTCTTTCATAAATTTCTCCTGTTACTGTCTTTGGCTAAACTTTGTTGGTCTTTTGCACATTATTCAAGTCCTAGCTACAAAAAGTCACAGAGTACTTAACACACTCTTTGTTTTCTTCTCACTTGAAGGGGGCACAGGAGGAGTGGTTTCTATCTCCCTGGGTCCTTAAAGTTAGGCAAGGCCATTTGACTATATCCTTTCAGATGGAAATACTTAAAAACCTATACACAGGAAAGGGATTGTCTTTTCAGTAAATGTGGACTGGGCCAGTTAGATGTTCATATGGATAAAATAAAACAAGATCCTTATCACAATGCTTATAAAAAATTAACTCCAGATGGAAGGCAGATATAAATGTGAAAGATCTTGGACAGGCAGTTAACAAACAAACAAACAAACAAAAAACCCAGGGGCAGAAACAAAACCCCCTAACCTAAAGGGGAATGAAAAATGAGTGAAAAAATGAGTGCAACAGTATTTCACACACACGTGCACACCCGACATAAGACCTAACAACATACAAAGTAGGAGAGTTACAATACACACATCTGAAATGAACTAAACATCTAACATGCATAGATGTTTAGGATTTTTAAAACTATGAAGGGCTGGGGACATAGCTGAATGGAAACATTTGTCTAGATTCATGATGGCCTAACCTCAGTCCGCTCCCACTACTCCTCCCCAAGTCAATACGAAAAAGAGAACGCTTAGTTAAGAATACTGGGGGAATGTGTACATTGCTCAAGAGAAGTTCGAGGCCGGGAGTGGCATCGTGGCTTGTGCCTCTAATTCCAGCACCCTGCAGACTGAGGCAGGAAGATTACTGAGAGTTCAAGGCTGAGCTTGGCTACAGACATAGATAAACAAATCCTGAAGGTAGTCAAACAGCTACAGAACACCTATGTGGTTCTCAATATGTTTGATAAAACTATATTTGAATATATCCTGTGGGGGGCCACTGCAAGCTACTCTGAAAATCAAGGGACAGCCGAGGGCCAGGTTCCAACGAAGGCATAGCTCTGCTGAGACACCCGTGTGTGCCTGGCAGCAGCCCATGTTAATCCTGCCAAGCCATGAGCATGGGAGATCTTTCCATCTTCTCATATCTTCTTCTACATCTTTCTTCAAAGATTGGAAATTTTTTTCATACAAGTCTTTGACTTGCTTGGTTAGGGTCACACCAGGGTACTTTATGTCCTTTGTGGCTATTGTGAAGGGTGTTGTTTCCCTAATTTCTTTCTCAGCCCATTTGCCTTTTGTATACAAGAGGGCTACTAGTTTTTTGTTTTTGTTTTTGTTTTTGTTTTTTTGAGTTAATTTTGTAAACACCACTTTGCTGAAGGTGTTTATCAGCTGTAGGAGTTCCCTGGCCAGGCCTCAGAGGAAGATGATGCAGCCAGCCTTGATGAAACCTGATAAGCTAGGGTAAAACAGAAGGAGAGGAGGTCCTCCCCTCTCAGGGAACTAGGGAAGGGGCATAGGGAGAGAAGAGGGAGGGTGGGTGAGACTGGGAGGAGAGAAGGGAAGGGGCTGCAGCAGGGATACAAAGTGAATACATTGCGATAAATAAATATATAAATAACATTAAATTTAAAAACAACTAATTGCATCTTATACTTTTAAGATTATTTCTAACTATGTGTTTATGTGTACTTGTGTGTGTGTGTTGTGGGATGGGGGGGATATGTGTACGTGACTGCTGGTGCAGGAATCAAGCTGGGTCCTCTCTGAGAGCATCAAACACTCTTAACTGCAGAACCATTATTAAAATATACTTGTAGAGAAGTGTTGGATTCTCAAGTTTCACATCTGCTTAAGCGCCCCCTCTTTGAGACAGAACTGTTTCATTGATGTTAGAGGTATAACCAATGTAGCCCATTTGGAAGACTACAGTGTCAATTGCAACAGAACCTGCAGCACTTTATTAAATCATTTCACTTAACCTGCTTGAGCGTAACCTTCTGTGTCTGTCTGTAGCACAGCCTCTGAGCAATAATACGGATGATCTGTGTTAGAAATGCACATCTGCACTTAGCATTTAGTCTTAGCCCTGGCTCTCCAGCAACTCAATCTGCTGGCCGCTGCCTCTCAGGTGCTGGGATTAAAGCCATATGCTGCTATGCCCTACCTGCATAAAGGTTTTTAAAAACTTTTTGAAACATAGGTAGACTTAACACTCACATCTCTCAATGGCAACATTTTATGGTTGGTTTTGGTAGCTATAAGAGATGGAGTCTACTTTAATTTACATGAATGGTCAAGGCTTAGTCTATTTTCCCAGGACGGGCCAGGATAGGAAAGGGGAGGAGACTTCCACATATAGCATCATGCTAGTCTAGACTATCAACAACAGAAAGTGCCTCAGATTCAAATCAGGTCACCTGGACACCAGGTGCTCTCTTACACACTAGGCATACACTTGAGTAAACCATTAAGCCCAAAGACATACACACAACTTGTGTCGCCAAAGACTTAACTGCCCTGAGTTTCTGCAAGGCTGTATTTCCTCCTGTGGCTTTCCTTCTGCATTGTTCTCCTGTGACCTCACAAGAGCAGAGTTTATCCCAGCCCCCCTCCAGATCACTCTGAAGTTGACCCTCTGATGTTGTCTCCAGCATATAAACAAACAAATAAATAAATATCCCTCAATATCTCTGCACTACTGGAAATCTCCAGACTACCCTTCTTGAATCTTCTCTCTTTCCCCATCATTCACTCTACTGGCAGTGATGACATATATTTTGTTTAGATTTCTGATCAAGGCAATAATCCCTACAACTGCATCAAAGCTCTGTCCATGGTCCTCTCAGAATCCATCCACACTGAACTTACTGCTCCTCCAGCATCCTGCCTGTGTTCCTTGGCTCAGAAGCTTCCCTCATCTGCTGCCCTCCTCCATACCTTAGGAAGTCATGCAAGGAAATCTGGTACTGTTCCCTATATTTGTAGCATTTGTTCCATATTTATATTGGAGTTCATTCTTTGTATGCACCAGTTTATATTTTTGCCACCCAACTTTATATTCTTAAAAGCCAATGTCATGTTTTTTTGCTGCTTTTCTTAAACACAATGCTTACCCTCATCCCACAGTCTAGCACAGAGGACAAGCAACTAGCCAACATGAGAAATGCAGTTAGTGAAGTGTTGGCTATAGCAGGGTCACAGACGACGGGATCCTTCACATCTAAGGTCTGGAGGGTCAGAGAAGTAGCTTTCAATTTTACTGTAAACACCAAATTACACCTTAAGCGTCTTTGGGGTAAAGAGCTATCTCCTTCTATTCCTCCTTCTTCCTCCTCTTTTCCCTCTCCCTCATTCTCTTTTTTTATTTTTAGAAACAAGGTCTTGCTCTGTAACCCTGGCTAGCTTTGAACCTGTGATGATCTTCCTGCCTCAGCAACCCATGTTAGAAATATAGGCATGTGCCACAATGCTCCGCTTTATCTTTTTATCTGCATATCCCTAAAGCATAGTGTATAGCACAAAACAGGCACACACTGATTAGTATGTGTTAAAAGATGCCCAAACATTTTAGAACACTGTAGAGTAGGAATCCTATTAATCTTAATGTCCTGTTTCTTATATAATCAACAGATATCAATTGGCTGATGAAAGTGAATCAAAAAGTTAACATAACTTTAGCCCTTAAAGACTTAAAGAAACACTAATTGACATGGCTTCTCAGATAATTCCTTGATAAAGGAGGGCCAGCATAGAAAACTCAGTTAAATTCTAACAAATTTCAGTTCCAACTGAAAGGAGGCTATGTAGATAAATGAACTGCCTTGGAATTATAGGCCCAAAGTAAGTCGAGCTGTCACATTTTGATTTCTGAAGCAACACATGAATAAATTAAAGGGAAACAACAGGCTTCCTTAATGTTATTAATAATAATCTAGAATAATATCTATTACTTATTGACCTTTCTGTGGTGCAAGGTATACATTACTTTTTAGTTCTCGCGCAATTCCATAAAGAACTCAGCTGCATATAACTTGGGTGCAGTCACCCAGCCTAGAAATGGAGAGCTTCAATTCAAATCCAAGTCTCTCTGACCCCAGAGTGTAACAGCTACATATGGACAGAAAGTCTGTCATATGTTTTACAGTAGAAAATTAATCAAATAATAATTGGCTTAGATTTTCCCAACTTGGCTTACCTTCCCAATGATTGTATTAGTGACTTCTCAATTTTGAAAATAAAAACAAAAACATCATGACCGAGGCAACTTATGAAAGAAAGCATTTAATTTGGGGCTTATGTTTGGTTTTAGGGGGTTAGCATCCTTGACCATCGTGGTAGGGAGCATGGCAGCATGGTGAGCTGGAGTAAGCAGGAGGCAGGCAGAGAGAGATAACTGGGAATGCTGTGGGCTTTTGAAACCTCAAAGGTTGCCCCAGTGACACACCTCCAAGAAGGCCACACCTCCTAATCCTTCCCAAACAGTTCTATTCCACTAACTAGGGACCAAGTATCCAAAGATATGAGTCTATGGAGGCCATTCTCATTCAAACCACACAACCATTTTTCTTAACTTGATATACTAATTCTGATATTCTGCAATAATGAAGTAAAGACAGTGGATTAATTAAAACCAGAAGTACAGTATTAGCAATATGTAATCATTACTTTTGGGCTTGGAGGTAGCCATTGTTTTTATCTGTATTTTTGTTTTGTTTTGTTGGGTTTCAGTATGTAACCCTGGCTGGCCAGTAACTGATGATCTTCAGGCTCTCACTCCCAAGTACTGTAATTACATGCAATAGGCCACAATTCCCTGTTTTCAAAAATAAAAAGTCTAAATATTACACCATGTTGTAATTAAAACTCGTCTTAATGTGTGGATGCTCCCCACAAATGAATGTTAGGTACTGTGGAACTTGTAACAGATACACTGCTCACTGAAACCACTTTGCTGAAGGAACCTTCAGAGCTGAAGCAGGTTTTCAGGCATTGAGCAGCTCTGCTGAAGCTTCTATTTTTGTTCCAGCTAAATGAACAGCATTTGAAAGACAGTGCACTTTACCCAGGAAAAATGAATATCAAAGAAGTCATTTTGGGTGGGAAAGGAATTATGTCACTGTCTAGAAATCTCCTTTGATAGACTTGGCTCCTCAGCAATGGCAAGCTGTGGAAGGGAAATACGCACCCCCAAAGCCCGTGAGAATAAATAATGCAGTTAATAAGATGGGCTATTTAGATGAGTTTTTGTTTACAGGATTCAGAGGAATGGGGATATACACAAAATTAAGCTGGGCTGGGATTGGTGAAGATGCTTTTTACAAAAGTATGAATGACAATCAAGTACATGTGGTGTGTGGCATGAGTCTAGCAATATCAGGAATGAGCGTTTATACTAGTCCGTAAGGAGGACCAGGCCAGGGAAGATTCCAGAACCCGAAGAGATTCAGACTTCAACAGATTGCAAAAGCTGATTCAGCAGAAGTTGTGGCCTACAGCCAAGGGAAGCAGGATTGATACCCCTTTAGAAGATCAGAGCAGTAGCCAGGATAGTAAAGGCTCTAACTTCCGGTTAGTGATGGAAGTGAATGGCTGCTTTCTTCCTGGTTCCTTGAATCAGCTTAAGAAACCAGAAGCCTGAGATTGTGGGAGCCTGACCAGTATAGTCTGCTTCCTGGGTCACAGAGCAGAGAGGGGAAATAGTGCATCTACCCGGTAAGTAGGAGCCTTTAGTACTGGGTGTGTTCCCGAGTGACTCAGCTCCAGTATGAGGTCTTTGAAAAGCATTGCAGGGTCTTTTAAAAGTGTCAAGTTCCTTTCTTAATGAGGATTGATCATCTTACCCAGGGTCCTCCTTCTTAGCTTCTTTAGCTATACAGATTTTAGTATGTTCATCCTATATTATATTTCGAATATCCACTTATAAGTGAGTATCTACCACGTGTGTCTTTCTGCTTCTGGGATACCTCACTCAGAATGATCTTTTGGTTCCCACCATTTGCCTGAAAATGTCATGACTTCCTTGTTTTTAATTGCTGAGTAGTATTCCATTATGTGAATGTACCACAATTTCTGCATCTACTCTTCTGTTGATGGACATCTGGGTTGTTTCTAGGTTCTGGCTATTAAAAATAAAGCTGCTACAAACATGGTTGAGCAAATGTCCTTATTGCGTACTTGAGCATCTTTTGGATATATGCCCAGGAGTGGTATAGCTGGATCTTGAGGAAGCACTATTCCTAACTGTCTGAGAAAGCGCCAGATTGATTTCCAAAGTAGTTGTACAAGTTTACATTCCCACCAGCAGTGAAGGAGGGTTCCCCTTTCTCCACATCCTCTCCAGCATGTGTTGTCACTTGAGTTTTTGATCTTAGAAATCTCAGGGTTGTTTTGATTTGCATTTCCTTGATGACTAAGGACGTTAAACATTTCTTTAAGTATTTCTTTGCCATTTGATATTCCTCTATTGAGAATTCTCTGTTTAGCTCTGTATCCTATTTTTTAATTGGATTACTTGATTTGTTGCTTTTTAACTTCTTGAGTTCTTTATATATTCTGGATATTAATTCTTTGTCAGATATAGGGTTGGTGAAGATCCTTTCTCAGTCTGTAGTCTGTCGTTTTGTTCTGATGACAGTGTCCATCCTCATTCAGAAAGGCAAACCAAATGGACATCAGAAGAGGGAGGAAACAGGAAACAGGAAAGGAGCCTACCACAGAGGGACTATGAAAGACTCTACCCCGCAGGTACTAAATCAGGTGCTGAGACTCATAGCCAAACTTTGGGCAGAGTGCAGGGAATCTCATGAAAGAAGGGGAGATGGAAGACCTGGAGGGGATAGGAGCTCAACAAGGAGAGCAACAGAGCCAAAAAAATCTGAGCACAGGGGTCTTTTCTGAGACTGATACTCCAACCAAGGACCATGAATGGAGATAATCTAGAACCCCTCCTGCACAGATGTAGCCCATGGCAGCTAAGTGTCCAAGTGGGTACCCTAGTAAGGGGAACAGGGGCTTTCTCTGACATTAACTCAGTGCTGGCTCTTTGATCACCTCCCTCTAAGGGGAGCAGCCTTACCATAGAAGAAGACAATGCAGCCACTCCTGATGAGACCTGATTGCCTAGGGTCAGATGGAAGGGGAGTTGGACTGCCCCTATCAGTGGACTGGAGGAGGGACATGGGAGGAGAAGAGGGAGGAAGGATAGCACTGGGAGGGGTCTATGGAGGGGCTACAGCTGGTATACAAAATGAATAAACTGTAATTAATAAAAATAAATTAATTTTTAAAAAGTGTAAAGATCTGTAGCTTCATTCTGTCAGCATCCTGCAAAAGCCACTCACTGAAAAGCCCAGTGCAGTTGGCTGTGTGGCTCCTTCCTTCATCAACAGCAGCCAAAAAGAAGGGATTTTAGCTCATAGGCCCCAGCTGTACAGTCTTGACTATTCTACTCATAGTAGTTTAAGTGTGGCAACAGTTCTAACTTAATATATGATTCAACTTGATTTTTTTCAAATTTATATTGGTGCAAAAGTGAGATTGTGCACACTAGTTTTTATTGTCAACCTGACAAAAGCTAGAGTCACTTGGGAAGGGAGAACCTTAACTAAAGTATTCCATAGATCCAGACTGGCCCCGTGGGTCTGTCTGTGGGGCAGTGCGATTGCGAATTCACTGAGGGCTCACTGTGGGTGACAGCATTCCTTGAGCAGGTGGTCATGACTTCTTAACAAAGTTAGCTAAGCAGGTAGGGAGGGAGGGAGCAAGCCAGCAGGCATCATTCTTCCATGAGTTCTGCGATGGGATCCTGCTTAACTTCCTGCCCTGACTTCCCTCAGTGGTGGATTGTGATCTGGGAGTGTAAGCTGAACAATCTCTTCCTTCCACAAGTCGCTGCTACTTGTCAGTTTTATCACCACAGTAGAAATCAAGCTAGAATGAATAAAGTAGAAACCACACTTGAAACCTTCGCCATTATGTAGAACTTGACTTCTCTTTTCCCTTTCTTACGAGTCACATTGTCAAGTGTCTTTCAGCTGTGTCATGACCCCTTCCTCCAGTGTTCCAGGCACTCTAGCCTTGTTGACTCCTGGCTTAAGCCCTGGCCCTCAGAGATCCCTCTTTTCAGAATGTTAGCTTCCTCATATTCTTTAGTCTTCAGCTCTGACACTGAAGCTTCCTTTCCTGGTCACCTTCTCTGGCATGTCTTCCCTGTATTCTTCATTAGCTTGTCTTTCTTCCCTCATGGCACCAGTTAACTCTCTATGAAGTTAAAGGGTATGAGTTATTCATCAGTGTATTTTGTATACCTTAGCATACCAGCCCCTCTTTTAGGCTGTAAAGCCTTTAATGTCTAGGATTTTGTCATGTTCTTGGCCCTTTTCTATGCCTTGGCATATACTTCTGAAGATTTACAGGACAGCTGGGCTGGGGCTTCCTGAGAAGAAGCCTGAAGCAATCTCAGGTCCCCAAGGAGTCCTCAGGAAGACCCACAGTCTCTTAGACCTCAGAGGTAGTCACTCAGCTCTCCTAAGATAGGACAGAGTGCCAGTATGCTAGGTTTGGATCTTTTTTTTTTTTTTTATGCCATGCCATACCATGCTCTCCTCAGTTGTGACCAGAAATGGCAAAGAACTCATCATCATTACTGTACTACATTAAATAAATTACACGAGAGATCCAACACCTGACAGGTAGCCTTCCCCACTGAATGGGCACGTATTTACGGCATGCTGACATTCGGCAGATGGGACACACTAAGTGCAACCTAACAATACTGGTGAGGACAGAGTTACAACCTAGCTGGAAGACCATCTTTTGGCTTGTTGTTTAAGTATTAGCGAAATGGTGGGCAGAGAAAGCCAATCTCAAGGGATCCTTTTGAGGGCAGCATAGTATGGATAGTAGAATGGATGAACTATTAATAATAATAAATTCAAACAGTATCTTGAATTTCTAAAAATTGTTTAGATACATAAAAATTTAGAGAAGGAAATAAACTGTTATAATTTATTTAAAATGTGCTATAAACAATAACGGTAAGGTAGCCAGATAAATAGTTATCATGCAGATATCAATAAACATCAGATGTATGAACATAGCAAGTTAGAAGATGACCTGGATAAGATTGCGTGGACAATGACAGCAGAGAAAGATGAAATATTTGAGAAAATGCTTTAGAAATGTGCTAGATTTGTGAATATTTCAAAAGCACTCCTGAAAGGTACAAAGACTTGCACAAAGGGAAAGACCTGCTTTTAGGAAGATTCGACTTCATGAAGAACTCAGTCCTACCTAAGATAACCTGGATATTTATTATAACCACAGTAAGAAGACTAAATATTGGGGAAAGGGTAGTAGTAAAAAAAAATTCTACAGCATACATTAAAAATAAGTCATGAATTTCAAGCAATGCGCCATGCAAAAATTAAAATGAGGGAAAGACATACTCCTAACACTTAAAATAACATAAAACTTATAAAATAATTAAATAAGATAAGAATTAACATATAAATGAATAGAATCGAACAGGAAGTCTAAAAATAGACCCACATTAAAAAAAAATTGGCATTTGAAAAGCACCTCAGATCTCAAAAGCAAACTCTCTTGAAAAACCAGGGATGTTTTACAAAGCATACTGTATTTATGCCATTGCTATGCCTTAGCCAAAGCAGAAAGACTTAAATTTGAAAGTTGAAAATAATAAAAATGCTACAAGATAACAAGGGAGATTATCTTTTTATTAACTCAAAGTGGGAAACCTATCCCTTGAATTTTAGAGACAAAAGGAAGGCTGATAAACACAACTGAATGAAAAAATTTAAATCTGCACAGAAAAATAATCCATATAAAGTGACAATCTGAAAGAAACAATACGACTATTTCTGACAGGAACTCAATGGCAGGCTCTTTGACCTCCCCACCCCCCAAGGGAGGAGCAGTCCTGCTAGGCCACAGAGGAGGACTTTGCAGCCAGTCCTGAAGATACCTGATAAAACAGGATCGGATGAATGGGGAGGAGGTTCTCCCCAATCAGAGGACTTGGAAAGGGGCAGGGAGGAGATGAGGGAGAGAGGGAAGGTTTGGGAGGGAATGAGGGAACAGGATACACCTGGGATACAGAGTTAATAAAATGTAACTAATAAAAAATAAAAGAAAAAAATCAGTATACTAACTTAAACTGAATAAAAATATGTGTCCTACAAAAAAAAAAAAAAGTAAAACCTTTAAAGAAGACTACAACTACTCTACTACTGAAATACGAGGAGGAAAAAGAAAGAAAAACCTCATAGAACTACTTTATTCCAGTCTACTGTTTAATGCTCGAGGACCAACATAATATCCAAGGCCTCAAGGTGGTCTGGGACAGTCTGAGAGGGCCCAGGCTATTGTGAATCTTTCTCAGTGGCCATTTTCAACTGTACTTCCTGAACAGAGCACCTGAGTACATATTTTAGTACTTTTTATTAACAGAGGACTTATTTTTTAAGGTCAATGTCACACTTAAATAAGGCAGTAATTTTGGAACAATCCAAGAACATACTGCGTTAGAAGATTGTTAGCTCCATGGAAATTGGATGAAGGTCAGTTGGCAACTATTATACTGTGCCAAGATATGTCTAAGTTAGAAATTAATTCATTTATAATTAAATTGGCTTAGTTAAAATGCCCTTTTCATTACCCAATCACAAGCATTTTGGAGGTGGGCATGGTGTCGGAGCACAGTTTCCAGTGATAGGTTCTCTCCTACCAGCGTGTGGGTCCGGGTAGAACCCAGGTTGCCAGGCTTAGCAGCAAGTGCTATTCTGGTATTCCTTACACAAAAGCTAAAAAACAAAAAAAGGTGTTCTTTAGATAATGTCAGTAACACTTTCTCTCTAGTTAGCCAGAAGAAGAACGGAAAAAACAAAACGCCCACATATACATAACACAAATAACAACTTCTGAATTAAAGTAAAGAAAAAAAAGGACAAAACTCTACTCTAATAAGAACAGATTGACCGACTCAGCTTAAGCACACGTATAAACTCCTGAAGGAAACTAAAACACTACAACTCTCATGTTAAAGATGAAATGGACCTTATTTTACGATTTAAGTCACTGAAGCTCAGGGTGAAAGTGGGAGCATTGCGGACTGTTAGGTAAAAGATGCCCCAGAGGCCCCCAGTCTTCCTGTCTTTGGTGTCACTGTGGTCCTCTCTTGTCTGCTAGAGAGTGGCTCAGAACACTGTCCAGTTAACTGACCCATTGCGTGCATGGGCAGGTGGAAGTTTTATCCTGCCATGGGTCGAGAAATTTTAACTCATGGTAGGTATGATGAAGCAGGAGATGCATTTGTTCTGAAGACCAGTAAAAATGGAAAAACTCAATGTTGGGAAATGAGAACATACAGTGTGGCCAGGAAAGGTATAGGAGAGAGATCTCCAGAGTAGAAGAGAGTGAGTTCTGTGAGGTGCAAGAGTCTGATTTGCTGCTTTGGGGAGAGGACCAATTTCCTTTTTTGAGTATCTTCTTGACAAGATGGCTAACCACAAGTGTGGATGGCCCACTCTAAATTTATAAGCTATTATTCTTTTCTCAGCTGGGTGATTGTGACCTAAAAGGCTGAGAGCACAGTAACAACCCTTCTAAGCCATTCTCTTCACTGCAGGAACCCCAGCACCTACTGACCACCCAGAGGATAGCACAATTAACTTCACTATGAAGAGAAACTCAGCTGTCATGACAAAATACCAATCTCTGGACCACTTGAATCACACTTTCTTCCAGGAATCACTCTAACTTTTAAATGATGGACATACATATATATATAATTTTTGTCCTAAATACTTTATGATTTAGAAATTTTATAAAAGCATTTCTCAGAAATTTTAAGAATTTATAGCATTTAGAACTACACATATATCAATCTTCTTTATTCTGTTATAAAAATAGCACATCTGGCTTTTTGGTTGACCATGAGGTGTGCCATGCCACCTGCCCTTGTCACCATGTGTGGTAAAGAATCATTTAATATGTAATCATTTAATATGATCTTAGTTCATTTATGGTGTCACCCATCTTTTATAACCTTGGTGGCTTAGACAACCCCCTAAGTTTCTTAATCATCGTGACCTCAGTATTTCTAACAAGGAAACATAGCACATCCTTGAAAACATGGAACTAACACACATCAAACACAGGGGTGGAGAATAGGAGTGTCGTGTGTTGGTAGATGGTTTGCTCTTTAACTTTTCTAGGAAGTGTTTATCATTAGGTCCATTCTAGACTAGAAATAAAAATGGGTGGTGATGGGTGAGGCTTTTGGCTGATGACTTCATCAGCTCCATTTCTGTTTTTAAATAGGGTGTTTGAAGCTAGATAAGAGAACAAGACCAAGACAATTCTTGTTCTCTTTCTAAGCAGCAAAATGTCACAGTATGGCATCTTTTCTTTCAAGCAGGATCCCTTTGAGACATTCCTGAAAAAGCAGCATAACTCATGAAGATCAGCAAGACAGCTGACCTCTGGAAATCAGGCAAAAGAGGTTAAAAACATTCTTAGCAGATGTTTGTCAAGAAGCTTTGATCACACATCCTCTGAGGAGCAGCAGCGTGTTGTGCATAGAGGCACTATAGGTGGATTCATAATTTACAAAGATACTTTTGAAGATCAGAGAGAGTTTTCTTTTTTCCCATAAAAAGTCATATGAGTCCCTAAATTTATACACATAGACAGCCCCATAAACTACAAAATAGGCCAGACAGTAAGTACAGGTACTGCTTGTTTTAGCTTTCATACTTTTTTGTTTGTTTGTTTGGTTGGTTGGTTGGTTTTGTTTGTTTTGAGACAGTATTTCTCTGAGTAGCCTTGGCTCTCCTGGACTCACTTGGTTGACCAGGCTGGCCTCCAGCTCACAGAGATCCGCCTGCCTCTGCCTCCCAGAGTGCTGGGATTAAAGGCATGTATGTGCCATCGTGCCTGGCTTAGCTTTCATACTTTTAATTACTCTTATTTTAACAAAATTGTGTAACAAGTTTTACATACAATCAGAATGAGAAGCCAGAGGAAAATAGAATGATACAGTCAAAGTTGTTAATACACACACACACACACATGCACACGAACATGCACAAACATACATGCACACATATGTATGATTCTAAATTCCCCACCCATGGAATTACTCCTTGGAAGCAGAATGTGGGAATGTTTTCACTCTATGTAGAGAAGTCTTATCAATATTCTATACTGAGGAGAATACTCAGCTCCCAAGTGGAAGAAGCTAAGACACAATAAGGAACAAAGAAAAATGAAAAGGGCATATGTGGGGGCTGAAGAGATGGCTCAGAGGTTGAGAGCACTGACTGCTCTTTCAGAAGGCCCAGGTTCAAATCCCAGCACCCACATGGCAGCTCATAACTGTCTGTGACTCCAGTTTCAGGGGATATGACACCCTCACACAGACATGCATGCAGTCAGAACACCAATGTACATAAATAAAATAAGTTTAAAAAAAACAATAAAAAGTGAAAAATGTGAATAAAATATGTAAAATATATTTAAAAAAAGAAAGAAAAGGGCATATGTGGATATACTTAACAGAATTTAAGTGAATATTATAATTGCTATAATTGATTTTAAGTATGTATTAGGCGAAATTATGTCAATGTTATATAAGGTTTGCATAGAGCAGACAAAGGTGACCATAAGGGAAAAACAAATATATATATATATATATATATATATACACATACATACATACATACATACATATATATACATACATACATATACATACATATACATATATACATATTTTTTTTAAGTTATAAACACGGAGCTCCAGGCCAACAAGAAAACTTAGTGGATGAGGGCATTTGCCATGAAAGCCTAATGAAAAGTTCATTCTCTAGATGCTACAATGTAAGGAGAGAACAGACTCCCAATTATAAAAGCATGTTACTTTGTCTGTTACTTTGACATGTTACATGTCTGTTACTTTGTATTTGGTTATTTATTATTCCCCCCCCCCCCCAACCCTGAGGTCTGCTTGAGGTCTTTACCAGCAGACACTCTTATACCCCAAAATGACATTTGTAATCCTTGCCTCCAAGTTATCCCTGATTGGCTGAATAAATGCCTACCTGGTCAGGGCAGGATGAGGTAGGTGTGGCCAAAGTTCTTGGGCTTTGAAAGGAGACAGGTATGAGAGGAGAGAGAGGACAGAGCGACCATGGGGCAGTGTGGAGCGAAGCACATGGCTGGGTCGGAGTGGATGGAGGAAACGGCCCGGAAGAGAAGCATGTGTGAGTATTTATGGATTATGAATGGGAAGAAGCCCAGACAGGAATGATTAGAGCAACTAGCACAGGACACGGCACTGGGAGAGAAAGGGTGGTTTAGGAGGTTTCTATCTGCCCTGCCCCAGATGAAATAAGGCTTATCTAAAGTCTAACAGACATCTGTCTTTTACTGATTATGATAGCAGGTGAGATGATACTTCTGTAAGATTTATAGGCTTTAATAATACACTCTATTAGCTACTTATGTTTTCTACAACACCCCATAGCTGTCCTCTAACCATCTGTGTGTGGCACACACGCGTGCTCACGTTCATGACCGCGTCATATACACTTGAGCTTCTGCACAACTCCACACACTAATAATAAATAAAGATTAAATTTAAAAAGTTGACCTCCACAGTAAGCAATAATAATTCCAAATTTAAGGTATTTAATAACATGATCTAAAGTTACATATTAAATGATATTGATGAAACAAAACAGAAGTGAGAAAACATAGTGAGGAATAAAATGTAGTGTTTCAGGTTCACCAGACAAAATGATTTATAGGCTGAATAAAATTTGGACATTTGACCCAGTAGTCATATGAAGGTGCTGGGAACCAAACCCAGGTCGTCTGCAAGAGCAGCAAGTGCTCTTAACTGCACAGGCACCTCTCCAGCTTTCAAACCCACGCAAAATAAAATCTTTGATTGCAAAAGAATCAGGCTAAAAACCAATACCAAGACATACTTAAAAACCTATAATAAACCAGTCAATTTAGTTACCAAAAACATGTGGGTGAAATAAAAAGGTCACAGAGGCGGCTCTACACTGTTATCTTCTGCAGCCTAAGGCAAATCCCTTAATATGTTAGAGACCTTGAGGAGGCAAACCCAGGAGAGGTGGCTCCAGTGCAGAAACAAACTTGAAGACTCACCAGAATTATGAAGAAAGGTTTGGTACAGACAGACCTTAGATAGGAGAGTTAGAAGACATAAGGCACTCAGAACGAAGAGGGGACACTATTAAGCTGGGTAGAGGTATGAGCGTATAGGCAGCCTGCTTCTGGTTGCCTAGTAACCTATGATGTCATCATGTGTCTCCCACCAGGTGTGTGGCAGGCACGGTTCAGCTGTGCATGCACAAGCTATAAAAGGACCAAGCCACCACTCTGTCTCTCTCTTACTCTGCTCTCTTACTCTTACTCTCCTCTCTTGCTCTCTCTGCCTCGCTTCCTTTCCTGGGAGGCCCACACCATGTCTCTCTTTCCTTTTCCTCTCTGTCTCTCCACCTTTACCCAATAAATCTCTTTCATATAATATCTGTAGTATGTGTGGCATCATTTTAAAATGAATACTAACATTTGGTGCCAAAGCCCGGGAAGGCCCTTCTAGCAATGTGTAGACATGCTAGAACCCCTCTTCACATGCCCGCCCACAACAAATCTTTGTCTCGCACCCTCATCTCCTGTTCCTTTCATGATCATTTAACCTATTTCTGCCTACTGCTGCCACTGCCACACACATCTGTCCAGCTTCTGGTGGCTGCTCAGACATGTGTTCGTGGCCCACAGCAGATATTTTTCTCACTGACACCCTCATCTGTTCCAGTCTTTCAGGATCGCTCACTCGCTCTTGCTGGGCTTCACTAGTAGACTAAAACAGCAACAAGTCTCATTATAAATGGGTATGGACATTTAAATTCAAAGTTAAATTTTTTACAACATGATATATATATGATTCAACCCTGGTTCAAAATAACTTTTATGTGATGATAAAATTTCAAGGTTATTAAGGTCTATTTAGATTAACAAGCCAATTTAAAATGTATGTCTAACCACCTATGTCTTTATCAATTCCTGAATTAATGAATAAATGCTGGGTTTTTTTCTCCATGAGCTGCCTGTGATCTGGATTCACCACTATGATTTCTGGCCAATGGATTTGGAATAATAAACTCAAATGTAAATTTAAAATTCCTTTATACTGTTCTACTATATTGTTGGTTTTAAAACTCATAACTCAGGGGTTACTATGTAGATGTTTTTAACAGTACTCTACATCAAGATCTATTAATTTTAGAGGCATTTATTTATGTTAAAACTTGGTTATTGTGCTATATCTTCACTATCAAAAGGTTAAAATATGCTTGGTCTTGTTTGGGCAGAGTGCAGGGAATCTTATGAAAGAAGGGGTAGATAGTAAGACCTGAAGGGGATAGGAGCTCCACAAGGAGAGCAAAGGAACCAAAATATCTGGGCACAAGAGTCTTTCCTGAGCCTGATACTCCAACCAAGGATCATTCATGGAGATAACCTAGAACCCCTGCTCAGATTTAGCCCATGGCAGCCCAGTCTCCAAGTGAGTTCCCTAGTAATGGGAACAAGGGACTGTCTTTGACATGAACTCAGTTGCTGGCTGGTTGACCACCTCCCCCTAAGTGGGGAGCAGCTTTGCCAGAGGAGGACAACACAGCCAGTCCTGATGAGACCTGATAAGCTAGAGTCAGATGGGAGGGGAGGAGGACCTCCCCTATCAGTGGACTTGGAGAGGGACTTGGGAGGAGATGAGAGAGGGAGGGTGGGATTGGGAGGGAATAAGGGAGGGAGCTAGAGGTTGGGATACAAAATAAAACTGTAATTAAACTGTAATTAATATAAAAAATAAATTAAAAATGAAAAAATGTTAATATTATTAATCTATAATATATCCTTAGACTTTTATAAGCTATGAACTTTTTATATACTACATTATACAGAAAACTAGTATGTTCTCACTTTAATGGACTATGTTTATAACTTTTAAGGCTCCAACCTAACAGGGACAAAACCCAAATTCCTAATATTTGATGGTTAACAAATCCAAGTTAATAGTCAGTCATCTCATAGATGGTCAAGTCCTTTAACATGTCCAAAACTATATAGTCCTACAGACACACACATGGTCTCACTGCTATCTCAACTGAACAGCTGAGGATGGTACCTGAGACACCATACACGAGTTGGGAAAAATAACGAGAGGAGTCTTCCCAAAAGCTCATCTACAGCATGAAGCTACGCTCCAGACCTTGCCGCTCTGGGGCTGTCAAGCATTCCCTCAGGAAAAACAAGAGGTCTGCAATGACCTATCCTGCTGGGGTACAGCCAAAGTCAACTCCACCAGGTAACTGTTTCAAATGCAGTCAGGAAGGACAGTGGTCCCTGCTTCAACAAGCCGCACCCTGCCTGCTGGCAGACTGGCTGGCCTCTGGAAGTCAAAATGCTCCCACATAGGCTTGTCCTCTGTGCCCAGCCACAGAGGCTCAACTCAACCGACACAAGAGCCACAGACACTTCCAGCCTTCAAGCTCCTTGGCCTGGTGGAGGGCAAATGGCTCCTAGATTCAGTGACCTCACCAAGCCCAGCCCAGGGTTACACTCAGGTCCCATGGACATATTGCCAACTTCTGTCTCAGTAGACTTCAGATGCCTTCTCAGTCCTCTTCATATGCAGGAGACCAGGCCTTAAGCCTCATTCCTAGAGCTTCTTCCATCAGGTCCAGACACAGTCCACTTTGTTATCAGGTCTCAGATGTAACCTTTTACCATCCCTTTAGTTAAATGACAATAAATGTTCATAGCTGTCTTACCTATGTCTCATGGTAAATAATTAGATACAAGGCCTAAGGATACAGAAGTTTAAGTTATCAGGACCTTAAGTTTTAAAGTTGGTTAATGCAAGCTATGAATGTTTGAGGTCTAGGAAGATGTTGTACTTCTTACTTCTACTTCTACCTTCTACTTCACAGAAGGCCTCTGCCTTTCCAGAGCTCACCTTAAAGAGTGTTTATGACATTAACAAAACGTATGTGTCTACTGCTTTTTCTACAATGCATATTTCAATGTAGATTACAATGGTGAGGCTACCATGTCTAAAGTTTTATCTCCTTTGTAAAATTAAAAAGGGATTCTTGTAAGCTGCAGAAAATCCACCCGAATCCACCCCTCAGCTCAGCTGTATCTTGGAGGGTGGGATTCCTCCCCTCTGCCTGGGACTTCTGGGACTCCCCTTTCCTGGCTACTCATTGCTACATGTCTACATCCAACACCGGCTGATTGGTGAGTCTTCCCTTCTAGTTGGTATCCATTCTGGCTACTGATTGCTACATTCCTACACCTAACACCAGGTGATTGGTGAGTCTTCACTTCTGGTTGGTGCAAACGCTTCTTACCACTCTTGCCAACTTATATCCAAACCCTTCATCTAGGGAAATCTCTCCCCTGGGTGAGATTTCCCCTCTACCAGCATGGTTTCACCCCCTCTCCCTCTCGTTTGACTATGAAATCCTAGCTAAGGAAACCATGTCTGCTATGGACAACTGTACCCTTGGTCTCTGGCCAATACTGACAAGCTGTTGGAATGGATTGTACCATACTAATCTCCTAAGTCAAAGCTTGCTCTTGGGATGCCCTGACAGGTCACTGGCTGCTGCTCACCCAGGGGGAATAGCCATTCGTCCATTCCTCCAGATTCTCTTCTGGGATGTCTTCCGGAGAATTTCAGATTTCTACACCTAGCACCCGCTTTAAGGGCCTCTAAGCTTACACACCTCTCGTAACCAAACTTGGCCTCAATTCCTTAGATGACAGCAAAACCTTTTTAATTACTGTCAGCAATCGGGTAAATGGAAGTTCCCATGTTCAAGACTCTTCTTTGATCCAAACCTTTCACTTGTGTTTGCTCTCCCAAAAGTTTTAAATGTACACCTAAAGGAATTATCTCCATAACCAACCTAAATTTGTCTTTTGCCTATATATATGTTCCAGTATCCTGCCAGACCCAGGTGTTTCCTACATCCACCACAGTGCCAAAGCAGCTACCACAGGTGTTCCAGTCTGTCCAAGCTGGACCTGCACCTTCCTTCCCAGCTATGAATGTTCTCACAGACCCTGGACAGCATCAAAACAGCCTGTTCTTCCTGGACTTGGCCAGCATTTCAGCCTTTTGACCTCCCTACAGTGGGCCCAGTGTCAGCAGGAAGTAGCCAGAAGAGAATCTATGTCTGCTTTCACTTACTATTAACCAGAGGCTGAATGGTGTGCTTCAGGCCCAGGACAAGAAGCTCCAAGTTCTCCCAGCATGCCTCAGTCCCTATTTGCTGCAGTTCCTGGCTGGCAAACTCCATCATCTACCCTGAACTTTCCAGGACTGGGCTTTCCCTCCTCCTTACCATGTAATTTCAATATTTGGGAGCACTTACTTTCTCTCTCTCTCTCTCTCTCTCTCTCTCTCTCTCTCTCTCTCCCCCTGGCATGGCGACCAAGAGCTGCTTCCAATGAACTTACATTTACATACTTTAACTTGCCTTACATGAGAAACACTCCAACGTCCTCTTTTATTTAACTACAGAAAAGGAGAGGAATGTTAGTATATAGGCAGCCTGCTTCTGGGTTGCCTAGTAACCTATGATGTCATCATGTGCTGCCCACCAGGTGTGTGGCAGGCACGGTTCAGCTGTGCATGCACAAGCTATAAAAGAACCAACTCACCACTTTCTCTCTCTCTCTTACTCTCCTCTCTTGCTCTCTCTGCCTCGCTTTCTTTCCTGGGGGCTCCCTACCATGTCTCTCTCTTTCCTTTTCCTCTCTGTCTCTCCACCTCCACCCAATAAATCTCTTTCATATGAAATCTGTTATGTGTGTAACCTAATTTTAAAATCAATACTAACAATAGGCATCTCAAAGAGGAGCTCCAATTGTTTTACTGTCTTTACAATAGCCAAAGACAGGATCCTGCTGGGTTTTAAAGCAACTGTCCTCAAAGTGCAGCCCAAATGCCATTGCTCCATCACCCCTGCGGGGGGTGCCTGACATGGTGGCAATTTGATAAGAGCAGAGCCCAAGATTTTAAAAAAGGGGGTTATCTTTATCATAAACAAAGTCTTGCTTGAGATTCTCAGAAAACAGGAGGTTGGAAGGAAGAGGATGTACATTTAGGCATTAAATCTATTTTATTGAAATTTGTCACAAAATATCTACATATGAAATAAACCTACAGTCAGTATTACGCATCATGTAGTTTAAAAAAATAAGGGAATAACAACTTAAACTGGGGCATGACGTATATGTGAAATAAGCCCATCAAAATATGTACTTAATCTTTCTACTCCATAGCCATTGGAGACATCTCATGTCACTGCTCTTTCGTGCCATGTCCTACAGAAGCAAAAGCTGTCATGGTGAAAAAAACTATGTTAGTAAAATTAATAAAATGACTCTTTAGGCTGGAACTCTAACCCATTTGGGCCATTCTCTAATGGCCTACCTGACCTGGTGCCCTTGCTTCTCTGGAGTGGAATCTATTAAATTAACCCTGACTTAAAGCTGTGCATGTGACGGGAGCCAAACCAGACTCAGCAGGAGAGATAACATAAGTCCCTTATCAAGAGTGGCCTGCTGCCGCCCTGATTTATTATTTCTCTGGCTTATTCCAGCCTGCGGTGACTGGTCTCCTTGCCTTGCCTTGCCCCTCACTTTTCACTTGCTGAGTTTGCTCTAAATCTGTACGTTAGGATTAACACTCCATGGGAAACACAACAGTACACGGTACTCAGTGAGCTTTGGAATGGACCCCTCTGCTTCTCGTTGTTATTTATTCATTATTTCAATTATGTAATTACTTGAATGTAATTTAGAGCACAAGACTCAAAGCTTGATGCCACCATCTCCACTACATGAATCTGTATTTAAATTCCTAAAGGAAGCATACCATATTAGTTAAGACTAGCTCCTGCACACAGGTCCCAAGTCTGAAAATCAGCACATGTATGTATGGCCTCGACACATTTTTATACACCTGGATTTTGTTTTCAAAATGAGGGTAAGGGCAGACCACCTCATACACAAATATGTAGATAATCAATGCCATGTTACACAGTCATTGCTCAAAAAAATGTCAGCTGCTGCCATTAACATAGCTCTTGTCTGTCCTGTTTCACAGGCTGCACTGCTGTCACTTAGTGGTGAAGATCTCTTGATCCCTGTAACTGTTCCTCTCAGATTTGCTTCTAAGATGCAAACCTGTTCTTTGTAATGATGTTCTCATCAGTGGGATCATTTTCTAAACAAAGAAGGTAGTTTGTTGTTAAGCTATCTTCTTCTTCTTCTTCTTCTTCTTCTTCTTCTTCTTCTTCTTCTTCTTCTTTTTTTTTTCAAAAAGAAAGAGGCTATAATCAAATATCTGAGCCTGTTCATAGTGCTCTCTATTTAAGAGACACTGCTTTTATAGACACACTGTCATCTTGGCATATCTTGACGGACAGCTAGGCTTTCATTCCGAGCATATGATCTAGAACTTATGCAAAATCAAAGAAAAAAAATGGGGTTGTACTTTGAGTACTGGCCTGGTGCATTCCTACACAGTCATTAGGGGTCTCAATCCTGGAATTTTTAAGCTGTGACTAAGAGATCAAATCTGAAAAAAAGATACCAATAGACCTTAGCATGTCATAGAATACTTAGCAATCATGAATGGATGCATTTTAGAAATATGAATATGTGTGAAGATAAAATACTAACAACAGTCCATTTTATGATTCTATTCTATGCAATGTCTCCACCATTCATTCACACAGAGAACAAGGCTGTGGTTTGATTAGAGCTTTAGCTATGCCACCTCCCTCTGATGTTCTAAGGTTTTATCACAGAGTATTATATATAGGACTCCACTGGGAAGAAGGAGGCCAAAATTAATGTGCATGTTTTAAAAGTGGGGTAATAGCAACAAGAAATAAAATGATTGAACTGCAAATTCATATGGGAGAACTGAACAAGAATCCAGGTTCTCAACAGCTTTTCCTTAGCTAACTCCTCTGGGAAAAAAAGAATTTGTGGTTCATTCTTTGAAAAAAAAAATACTCTAAAGTTACATATACCGTAACACTAAATGCAAATTAAAATCCTGAAGCGAGTACTCAACTTTCAAACTAAACTCAACATTTGATACTTGCAGAATTCTCCAGAAAATATTCACCTTCAATAAAACAGCAATGTTGACAAAAAAAATTTAAACCAGAACAACACACACACACACACACACACACACACACACACACACACACACACACCCCTCACATTTCCCTAAGCACCAAAATGGACAAAAAGGAACAAAATGGGTTCAGCTGGGTGCCAGGAATGAGTCACAATTTTCAATACCATTTCTCAAGCTCTGATTTAGGAGTAACTCTGACCCATGCTGCTCTCGAGAGTACTGGTAAGTGTTGACTCACAGTATGGGAGTGGGGTGAGGACTTGAAGGGGAAGGAACCACCACCCTACTTAAACCTGGGGCAGGACTTTTGAAAAGACTCTGTGTTCCATTTCAGGGCTGACCTCTCTCACCCACTCCAGTATTTGCTTCCTCTCTCTTTGGTTTCACTTAGGGATTGGTTACTAAAACTAATCTTGTGACTCACAGCCCATGAATTACTCTGCTGTTACTTTGCAGGACTCATCACAGAAAGCACATTCACAGCTGCTTAAAATTAACACTTGTTTCTTATCAGAAATGGCTCTGACTCTTTTCCTGACATCAACACATTATTGAAAGTTCAGTACTGTAAATCCTTTGTCCTTCTTTACTCTGCCCTTTCAAGCCTGCAGCCAGAAATAATAAGGGGCTGTCTATCAGAAAAATCCAAGTCCTCCCAAATGCATAAAAATTCCCAGTGCTCAACCCCTTCAAAGATGGGTCCAGACTTATCTTGAAGTTTTTAATCTGAATATGGGGTTGACTAGCTCAAAGCAGTGAATACATCATATGAATTTATAGTAACAGTAGGTCATACTTGTGCCATGCTTAGATTTCTGCAGCAAAGAAAAACAATGGAGATCAGCATGCTTACACAAAATTTCATTTTCTTCCAAACTAGCCCAAGTGCTCTTTAAATATTTAGCTAACAGTAGGCACCAAAGTAGCAACTTTAACCAGATACAGTGGGGGATTTAATTCAATATTAGATTGGCCCGGGTTAGTGCCTCTCGTTACTTGGCATCTTTTGGGAAGCTATCTTCCCTATTCCCACACACTGCATTTACACAAATGAAAGCTAATTTTATAATTTGTCTTAAAAGAATTAAATCAGGAAGCAATCCCTATTCTGTTGTTATAAAGGAATGAAAATCCCAACTGTTCTATTTACCAATAAAGACTCAAGAGCTAAATGCTGGGGTGAAAACCTGCTAGTTCAGAGAGGCAGAGAAAGCACCCAGCTGACCTTCCTTCTCAGCTCACATCCCGATGGAAAAACCCCAAAAGGCTCACTAGCTTAGTTGACAGCGTCAGGAGGAAAAGGCCAAAACAAAACAAAACAAAACAAAAAAACCCAAGGCCAAAGGCTTGCTAGCTCAAAAAGCCCGCAAGAGTTAGAGAGCCAAGTCTCTTTCTACTCTTATGTGCTGTCAACTCAAAGTCCCTCCTACTCTTTACTCCCTGTCGGCTGGTTTCTTGCTCTGCCTCTAGATGTAGGGTTAACTTTATTAAATCTTGTGTACAAAAAGCTCTTGGATTAAAGGTGTGTGCTAGGGATGGCTGAACCACACCATAATCCCCTGTTTACAATAAACAGAAAGTTCTTGGATTAAAGGTATATGATAGAGCTCAACCACACCAAATAAGAAACAGTTTTACAGTTCACAATTTTCGTGTTTACAATGGGATTATATATCCTGCAACTAGTACCTAACAAAACCACAAGTTTGAGTGACTATTAGTTTGAATTTCTTAATGATTCTAAACAGTTTTCGAGAGTAGCTTTCAAAAGGACTAGAACATCACATTGCATTTAAAAGAATTATGTAGGTACAGTACCTTAAAAAAGTTGATACACAGTACGCTGTAACCAAAATATAGCTTTAATTTCGTATCAATATACAAAGGATCTATACCAATATAGCCAATTATAACTTTAGCTTCATATCAATATACAAAGATCTTAAGAGCAGACTCAATAATATATCCTTTTTTCCTATTGTTCTTGTATTATTTCTATACCCCTCCTTTTTTGTCTAAATAAAAAGGAAAAATACAATAAAACTATTCACAAAAATGAAGCAATTTTTGCTAAACTTTCCACAATGTCCAGCGTGGACATTTGGCAGTTTTTGGCAGTTTTAGGATCAAGTATCTTTGAGTTCAAAGTTCTTTAAAATGTTCATCTTTGTCTCATATGAATACTCAGCAATTTGAATGTCCTAAGCAGTCTGTAGTCCGAAGCAGATATCTGGGTGGTGATTGTCATCTTACTGACAGTGCTGGCTAGGCAGAACATAATGGTATCCACTGTTTGCACAGAGTCAGGCAGCAGAAGCATGGAGCACTTTTTCCTAGTGGTTGGTGTTGACCAATCTAGGTCGATTCGTTGTTAGGGGCCCCATCATCTTCTTGGAAACCTAAAAGCTTGCTGTTAGGAGGGGCATAAACCCTAAACATTTTAAATGTCATATTCAACAGATCTCAGAAAGGTTTGGGGTCTATAATCTATTAAGTACACCCGAGGTGCACAAACTTTGTTCCTAGTTACTTGCTTTAGACTCAAACCTGGTAACACATACAGGAAGTTAGATGAAGCTTATTTCTCGAATTAGAAATTAGAAATTACAGCATTTCTCTGTATGACTACTAGTATCACGAAAGAAAGCTTTTAAATACATAATAACTTTATAGCTTTTGAGATAATATTTGTACCTTAAAAATTAGAGAATCAAATGAAAATCAATAGAATAGCCCCTTATATTTTGTTTTCTGCTGTCCCAGACCAGGTGGCTCTTCTGATATGAGACAGAGATTTGGGATTTTCCTATAACAAGCATGCATGGGTTTAGACCATGCTCCAACGCCAAAGCCAGCTTAAATTTTTAACTGAATTGGGACCACATAAAGAACATTTGCCACTTATGTATGTAGAGGGCAGAAGAGACAAGATGGAGGTGGGCGATACCACTTGGCCAAATTACTCTTTTTCTTGTGACATTTTCTCTTGATAATCCGTACTTTTTATTAAGATGTTTTATTTTCCAGGGATTCTCCGGATTCCTTAGTTAGATGTTTTTATTCTCCTGAAAAGATAAAAACAAAACCCTGTCCCATCCCTAACTCTGGGGGTTTCCTTTTTTCCTGGGTTATATATCTTTCCTCGGGCAAAATGTTTTTTGGCAATAGAAAAAGTATTATCTTTCAAGTGAAAATAAAAAAAAAATCTTTTGAAAATTAGAAACTAAATACAATTTTAAGTGTATTTATTTTTTGGTCACAAAGGACATTCTCTTTGAATTTCTGCCTGCCTTTTGCAAGCAGCTTTTAAATTTACATCACTGTAATTCTTATGTACCTGCCTCTGTCTCCCAAGTTTTAGGATTAAAGGCATGTGCCTCCCAAGTGCTAGGATTAAAGGTGTGAAACACCATACCTGGATCTAAGTTTTTCTCTACTTGGAACTTGCTCTATATCAGGGTGGCCTTGAACTCACAGATCTGCCTGTTTCTGTCTCCTGAGTGTTGAAATAGGCCTCCCAAGTGCTAGAATTAAAGGTTTGTGAACTATTACCACCCTGACCACTGTAACTCTAGAATTTAGAAAACAAATAACTTATAAAGATCATCTGTCTCTGATGGGATTGAAGGTATGGGCTATCACCACCTTGCTAATATTTTTTTATCTTAGCTCCATTAACTGCAATTCTTAGAGATTTAGAAAGCAAGTTTAATCTTTACCTGTCCTTTAAAGTTACTTAAAACATTTTAAATCTCTTAACTGTGTTTTTAATACTAAACAACAAAAATATCCTTTTTATTTATAAGAAAATTAAAAAACTGATGTCCAAGATGGCATGGGCCATGTGGCAATCTATAGTCTAACATTCCAACAGGGAATTAAGACACGTCGTTTAAGAAAACCCATTTTTCATGTCATGCCAGTAAGGCAAGTATACCTTTGGTAAATATTATTTGAAAATATGATTATGTTTTATTATTTTTTTTATACCTGATAAACCTTTTTTACAGGTAGGGCAGTTGGTACCTTTGAAAGACCAATACCTGTCATGTCCTGATTATGGACAACGTGGATAGTCTGTGACTGTTCTTGATGCTACTTTTCAGTATTTTTCTCAGAAGCATTCTTTATTTCACAGTTTGTTTCTGAGATTTGAGGAATGTTAATCTGTGTTTTCCATTTCTGTAACAAACCACATCTCCATAAATTAATGGCTATCTTAGCCATATATGGCTTTAATTTCCCTATTTGTCTTTCTGGCCCCCACACTCGACCCATCTTATACTTTGTTTTACCTGAGATAAAGTTCCAATCCCTAGAAGCTGAATATGTACTTCCTGAAGAAGCCAATCAGGATGCCAAGGTTTTGGTGAAATTATTGTTACATATGCTCCTGTGTCTACTAAACCTTCAATTTCAATGCCACTTATTTTTATTTTTAGCTTAGGTCCCTGATCATTGATAGCAGTTTGCCAATATATTTGTTTAATGGTCTTTCTTGAATTTTTTTTGTTTTATCTATTGAAGCTGTTCTGTCCTTCATTATGTCCAGACTAGTGTTGTTTTTAACAACAGGCATTAAGTCTTTTAATTGCTCTGTGGATGAGTTTCTCCTACACTGACAAAAATGAAACAAAACAAAACAAAAAAATCACAAAACAACAACAAAACAAAGCAAAAACAATTGAATCAAATTTGATGTTGGGGCCTTCAACCAGCCCCATGGGGCATTTCCCAAAGGCAAAGGGTTACCTTGCCTATCTCTTGTTGATCTGCACTCCAGTGCCTGCTCTTGCCACACCCTCTGCAAACTCCAGAAGGCTGGGACTTTCCTTTTGGATTATCTCTAGAAAAACCATCGTAGGCTTAGATTTTTCAAAAACCTATTTAATTTAGGGTTCTTCAATGCTTCTGCCTTCCTTTCAACCCACTGACCAGAATAGGGGAGAAAGAAAGTTACTAGAAAAGGGGGGTCATGGACATTTTTAGACATAGTTCCTTGGGGAGAGTCCACCCTTAGTTGTCTGGATAGCAGCTGTCCAGCCCAAAATCCAACACCAAACAGCGACGTGAATCAGCACGATTCAGCAGAAACAGCAAGACTCCACTGAATCAGAACCAGTCCGAGAAAGCCACAAGACTCGGTCAATCGAATTGCCTCTGTAGCATTTCTCTGCTCAAAGTGAAGTGTAGGAAAATGAAGACCACTGAAGCAATGTGCTCCGTACAAAGAGTATCGATGCAAAAGCGTCTCCCTGTCGGCGGGCTTCTATCTATCCCAGTCCACACAAGGCTGTTTTTCCAGCTGGCAAAAGCCACGCCCCTTGCACAGGACAGCTTCCAGCATGGCATCACTCACTGTCTCACATGTCTGCTTTCAGCTGACCAAGATCATGTGCCCGCTCATGACTTTGTTTTCCACTGAGGATGAAACATTTCGCTACAACCACTGTTTCTAGGAAAGCCTTGCCTACGCTCCCTTTTCAAACGGCCTTGCTTACTACAATTAAAACGTCTGCATTTGGATTTTTCCTAAGTCTTTTAGAAATTACTTCTCCTGTCAGATTAGCATCATAAACGTGAGATCAAATATCAGCCGTATCTCCAATCCATTCCTCTACTGGTGCCGATCTTGCCTTTAAAGGTCTAATTACTTTTTTGCATTCTGAATTAGCATTCTCAAAAGCCAAAGTTTCAATTAGTACTTTCCTGACTTCTGAATCTGATACTATTCTATTTATCAAAGCTGAAGTCAACCTTTGCAAAAAAATCAGTAAAGTCTTCTTTTGGGCTCTTGTATAATTTTAGTAAATGACTCAGTCCTCTTTCCTGATTCACGCTTATCCCAAGCATTTAAAGCTGCTGATGACACAGTGCTGATGTGTAATCATTCACTTCCAACTGCCTTTATCAATCAGCATATTGAGCTGCACCTAGCAACCGAGCCAAAGAGATATCAATACCTCGGGCCTGATTTCACTGTCCTATGCCCTTTGCTTCCTCTCTCCACCACGGTTGCCATTGTAACTGAGGACCAGGTTCCAATATTGCTGTTGTGATATCTTTCTAGTCTTGGGGGATAGTCCTGTTCTGAGTTGACCATAAATATAATATTTGCTTAACACAGGATGAATGCATACCACAGGGGACAACCGCTTTCTTAAATCTCAAATCTAATATATCTGTAGGATTCCATTTAAAGTCGTATAACCTTGGGGGTGCCTATCGTCTGGATGGTCTTGTATAGTAACTGGATATACTAAGGCTGGTTTTCTAACAACCTTAGGCAGCCCCTTTTCAATGTCGTTGTAATGCAGGTTCATGGGACCCTCAGAGACCACCAGGAGATGACTCGATGCAATAGCAAGCGAGCTTTATTACGAGAACGATCAAACTTGGGACCCATGTCTCACTGACACAGCAGTAGAGAAGTGGGACCCCGAGCTCTGAGTGAGCAGGGTCTTTAAAGGGAAAGACTGCAAGCAGGGGGTTTCCACGAGAGCAAGCAGGGGGCACATGTTTCTATGACAGCAAAAGGGGGGGGGCATATGCCTTGACATTACAGGATTAGGTAAAAGTTAGAGAGGCGAGGTGACCTTCTCTGGATCACAGTTACCTAAGGCATACAATCACAATGGTTATTCTTCTGAACTATATCTGAAAATTGGGGAGAATTTTCCCAGCTGATTCCCAGCCGATTTTCATTGATTATTGCCAGGGAGATTGTCTCTACTTTCTATTAAGTATTTATTCTGTGACATTTCCTGGAGGCTATTGCTAGGAAGTTAACTTTGTTCTCTGCCAAGTGCACATTCTGTGATATTTCCTGGTCCCTGAATTCAGCTCCCAGTCAAGATGGCTCTTTATTTCAAAATGGAGTTATACTCATGCTAACTATACCCAGGCTAACTTAAACTCTTCATCATTATGGGGTGGCATGGTAGGCTCTTGTCTAAAATTCTGTCCGTGTCTGAGAATTTTTCTTATTCTCATTTAGAAGTCTTTCTAAGGTTTGTCTTAATTCCTCTGTCTGTGTCTGAGTATTTTTATTCTCATTTATAAGTCTCTAATTTTCCTTCTAAGGCTTGTATGCACTTTTTCTTTGAACGAGTACAGAGAGCCATTATGGTTATTAAGAATAAAGTATAAAATACCAAAATGATAACAATCATAATTGGTATTGGCACAATTTCAGCTAAGCCATTTAGCTTCTCATTTTCTGCTTCTTTTTTTCAAGCCATCTTGAGTAGTACTATGTTCCAGAGTCAAACATGATTACTACTTGTTCTTGTTTTTAAGTTCTCTGTTAGTATGCACACTATATAACTTATCTATTTCCTGTAAAACTTATCAGATAACACTTTGATGTGGCTCAGCATACACTGAACCCTGGGTTTGAGCCTCCAGAGTGGAGGTGGGAGACCCATAAGCTCAAGGTTATCCTAGCAAGTTAGAGGCCATCTTGGGCTACAAAAGACTCTGTCTCAACAAACAAAACACCCCATCAAGATAAGTATCACTAGCAACTTAAAAAATTAACACAAAATATGGAGTTAAAAGTTATGGCCAAAAAGTTAACACTGCAAAACTAGAACAAAAGCAAATAAGTAGAATTTTGTTGTAACAATAATGTCCATGAAGCATGAAAAGATCAATTTAAAAAAATCACACATAACAAATTCTTAGGGATGATGCTGATACCATTAGTCATCATTTTAAATAAAAAGTTAGAGAATTCTGTTAGCAACAATCATTTAAAAATGTTTATTTTATATGTCTGTGTCTGAACATACACATGGGCCTCCCTTGTGCGCAGTGGCAGGCAGTAAGAGCAGGGCACTGGACTCCCGGGATCCCTTGGGACTGAAGCCACAGAAAACTGCGAGACATCCCTGGGGTCCTGTGGACAGGAGGTGAGCTGCAGCGAACACTTGTAAACAGCCTTGTTTTCCCTTTCCATCTTACATCGCTAAAGATTATGTGAATTAGTTATAAATAATGCCACTCAATGATAAGACACACACACACACACACACACACACACACGAGAAGTTCTTTTGTGAGGGCTTAAGTTTTTATTACTGTGCTTAAGAGATCCATAAAACAAAAATTCCTCTAACCTGTAAGCTCCACTTGCCCAAGGACAGGTAACTTCTTGGAATGCTGGGGGCTGTCTGCTATCCATGTAAGACAACAAGCCACGGGCTTTCCCTTCTGTAAATGAGCTCAGTTGCCCCAAGGGCGTCATCACAGGTGCGCAGAAGTACGCCAGGACGCACACTTGCCGCCCAACCTGATGAAGTGGGAAGTACGTAGCCCCGTGGGCTTTGCCTCTATAAGCTCTGGACTAACCTAATTTGTAGCCATTCTCTGAATCCCAGGTTAGCATTCATCATTTGGCTTAAAATTTGTGGTAGTGGTCTTATTCTCACCCGGTGGGGTTAACATTTTCTCTGTTCCAGCCACACCCTGTGTAGCCTGCATGAGGCCTATGGGTCCACGGCTAGACTTGCTTTAAGGCCAAGCTCAGGATCTTGTCGTTTTGTGTCCCAGTCACAAGGAAGGAGCTGAGCACAGGGCCAGCTAAGCACTGCCGTCCCAGGCTGGTGGCTTCTGTCATGCCACCATTTGCAGGTTTACTTACTTTTATTTCTTTTGTATAAGTATTAACTTTTGCCTTACGTACGTGCATCACCTGCTTCATGCCTGTGGAGGAAAGATGAAGGCATCCGATCCCCTGGAACTGGAGCTCCAGGCAGTCGGGATCCGACACGAGTGAACTTTCATTTCCACCATAAACACTCACGTGACTCATTTTCACCTGATCCGTAACAGTGCTTCTTAAATTATCTTGTTTTATTATGTATTATGTATTTATGTGTAGGCACTGTTTGTGTGTGTACACATATGGTGCATGAGGCATGTGTGAAGGTCTGGGGACAACTTACGGGAGCTGGTCCTCTCCTTCCTCCACGTGAGTCCTGGGGATCCAGCTCAGCCACCTCACCGGCTCCCTTACCAGCACTCTTTCAACGAGGCGGAGGAGCACACTTTTCCCTTGTAAGGAATAAGAGGTGAAGCGCCCCCTTCCAAACGCACCTCACACGCAGGATCTACCCCGTCTTTCACTCCCTGCTTTTATCATTGTTTATATTTGTAAATATTTTCAAGTGCAGTGCTTTGTTTAATAAACAGAAGAATGTTTGCTCAGTCAAAAAACCCCAGGCCTCTATGACCATGTAATGAGAGGAAAAAATGAGCTCCTCAAAAATCCATTAATGTACTACTTTGGTAAGAAACTAATATCTGCCAAATTACTAGGTAAATTGTTCCCTAAACTAAAGATGAATAAATTAAAATTATATATATAAGATAATTTACATTCTTTTGGTCAATTGGTGTTCAGCTTTTCTCATTAAAAAATTAGTACTGGCAAGAATTAAAATTTCAGTAGTGAATGATGTGAGACAAGAGCCTGGGCTGGCTTGTCCAGAGGCAAAGCAGTTCTTCAGCTATTTCTGAGAGTTGTAGGACAACACGCTTTACACGATTTAAAATTGTGTCAGTGTCTAAATTCTGACAAAGCCGGTTTTCAAACTCCTGAAATTCACTCTGAATAGCTAATGAGGAATGTGGTCTGGAAAAAGCTACAGAAAAGGCTGACATCCAGACTGATTCTGTAATATTTGTAAATCACATTTTTAGAAAAGAGGTAGGAAGCCGGCAAATTCTAAAGGAGCCTTTTTCATAGTTATGTAAAGTCAGGTATTTATAATGTAAGAACAGAGCAGCACTTTCTTATAGGAGACGCCTCCACTTCTCACCATTTAGGGTTAATCTAACAAGACAGTCATTGTTGAAGAGTCAACGCAATTCAACTTCAAAATTAAAATTCCGTTTCGTCGAGGCTGTCAGACTGATGGACTAAGTCTAACTCATGCTCTGTCGCAAGAGTCTTACTCTCTTTGCTTTTAATGAGGTACAGAGAAGGCTCACAGGTCAGTGCTCCAGCTGGGGGCGTCACTCCTGAAGTCGGGGTCTAGACTACCAGGGCATCAAAGGAAGCTATTCTGGAAGACAGGAGGAGGTGAGGACATTGAAATCCATGGGCAAAGTGTGGGAGATCATAAAGAAGAGTACCCTTAGCAAAACTAAAATGCTTGAAAGTGTGGCCGCTAAAGACCAGCAAGGGGGGAGGGGGGCATGCTTACATTACAGGCCAAGTTAAGGTCAGCTCCTGGGGACTAAGAAGGAGCACTAGAGAATGAGCCTGGGAACAAGTGGAGGCGCGGGGAGAGCTCTCGAGGCTGAAGTAGGCTGAAGGGTTACAGTCAGCACAGGGAGTGATCTGAATGCTGAGGAGATTCTTGATGTCACCCGGATTGTGGGGGAAGTAAGCAGGGAGCTCACTCTCACATGCTACATGTATTGCTTTATGAACTCTATCTTCCCGGAGCTCCACCCTGCTGAACATGAAGGATACAGTTATAACAAGGGGGTAGTCTTTTCAGTGAGACACATCCTGTCAGATCCTAAGGCTGCCCTTTCCTAGCTATGAAACTTGAACCAGTCACTTCCCTCTCCCGACCTTATTTCTCAGTTCAGCAAAAATGGGGTAACACACACTTTGCAGCCCCTGGCAAACACTAAGTGTCCGGTAAATGTGTGCTGACGACCTCACGTGTGGGAAGGTAGGCAATGGATCCCAAGCCACTTCATTTTATGGTGACTTGTCCTGATAAATGGGATTTTTTTTTTAAATCAAGCAAACAAAGAAAACATACCTTATTTCAGAAATTTTACTCTATAAAATTTGCAGCTGCCACCAGCTAAGAGATACTCTCAAGTGGTGTTATGTACTATTATTTTTCAATTAATTTAGCAGAGGTAAACTAATTACTAACGTAGGTTACTAATATGTTTTTGTTAAAGAATATATGCATGTTTTTCAGGCTAATAACTTTTTGTCAGCTATTGCCACGGTAATTCTATATAACAGAACATCTGAATTAGGGAACTTAAAATAACAAGCATCACCTTCATGGTCACGGTCTGTATTCCGACCATAGATCAGTCAGTACAGGCTGCAATTAAATAAGGGGCTACAGTTCAGACGCAGGCTTATTTGGGGACCCAACCAGATAGATCATCAGCTACCAAGCAAAATCCCTCTTCATTACTGATGACCAGTATATGAAGCCCGAACGGAACAATGCAAGGTTATTTAAGGCTTCATGTAAAATCCACTAATGCATGCCGGTCACAAAGCAAGTGCGCAGCTGCAGGAGGCAGAGGGGGGGGGGTGGAGGAGTGGGAGTGAGAGCCAGTGTTAGGAGAGACAGCTCAACAGAGCACTTGCTGCTTACAGAGGACCCACACTACAGTTCACAACCATCTGACTCCCTCTTCCGGCCTCCACAGGCACCAGGGACACACATGGTGCTCATACATAAATGCAGGTAAAACATTCATTCATTCACATAAAAATAAACAAAGATAAAACAAACAAAGAGACTGGCTCAGGCTTTGTCCCACCAGCAGAAGAGGCAGAGCTCTCAGCTCCAGAGACATCGAGGCATACAGGACCAACAGGGCTCTCCTTCAGTACCCCACCAGCAACGTCGCCCTTGAAGTCATGGCACAGCTCATGTCAGCTTGCCAAGAGGACATTCCCAGCAAGAATGAAAAGAGCGAGCAGGTTGCTGTAGGCGGTTCCTGGTTTACCTTGCTAGAGAGCCACAAGGACCCGGACAAAGACAGCTTCGCCTACACGGAGCACACCTCTAAGATACCCTGACCCACCCACTATGACGGTGACTGCAGAACCCACGTGCTGAACACCAAGCTAACTTCATCCCCAGTGCCAAGAACTAAACAGACGTTATCCTGCAGCCCTAAGGAAGAATCAACAAATTGGCCCTCCCACTTCCTAAGCAAGGGGGAGGAAGAGGAGGAAGGTTGGGTCTTCACCAGACCACTAGGTTCCTCATCCTCAATGGGAAGGGCTAGAGCAACCCCTGCCCTATTATATCCACGTACTCACTTGGTCCTATCCCCGTTACTATGCGTGTGTGTGTGTGTGTGTGTGTGTGTGTGTGTGTGTGTGTGTGTGTGTGT
>NW_026596109.1:15676440-15702255 GCF_907164565.1 Psammomys obesus | reverse complement strand
TGTGTGTGTGTGTGTGTGTGTGTGTGTGTGTGTGTGTGTGTGTGTGTTCTGGTTTAAAATTTTTGTCAACTTTGCTTTTTTATTGAAGGTGCATATTTTCAGGATACCTGGCTGTCTAACTCATCTAGTTCCTCTGCTTCATGAGGGGATTAGAGTGGGAGGGAGCTTAATTTTCCCACTGTAGGTGGAGGTAGAAGCTGCTTTTATGTGAATAGAAATCGACATTCTTCCTCCTGTCCTGTCCCCCACTCTTCCCCCCTCCCAGGTCTTTAAAGTATTGAAGCAGAAAGGACTTCATTTTCTACACTGAGGAGCTAAGGTGAAGATGAGGAATGGGAGTGATGGTTAGAGCTAAAGAAAAGCAGTGGGGTAGGAAGGTAAAAAGGCTATTCAACCTCCACCTGGAAGGGATGAAGAAAGGCCAGAATTCAGTGTTTATATCTCTATGCTGGACTGGCTAGAATACAGTTCCCTGCTATTCCTTAAGTTGAAGTCCTGAGTGCCAGTGAGTCCTCTTATGCCCTTGTCAAGGGCCTGGGATGGTTATGAGCCGGAAATCGTAAAAAGAAGTCCACCAGATTCTTTCTTGTTCCCCCCCACCCACCCACCCAAACCAAACCCCACAGAGAAGCCAGCATTTGATGTCTCCTTTTGCTCTGGAGAGACCATGCTGGACTGAGACCGGAATGCAGGCAGAGACAGGCCCACTTTCTAGTCCTCTGTTCCTAAATAGAGACTGTTGAATACACTGACCCTGAGCCTAGGGAGGTCGGGCAATAAGATCCTAGGTTTTAACCCTAACCTGCCCAATCCTACAGAGTCTCAGTATGGATATTTCAGGCAACCTTCCCACTCTCCAGTTTAGAATACCCCAAGCAAAAAATAAGCTAACTAAAGTGGTTTCCTTTGCATTGATCACCACCCCAATTGGTGATCTTTCTCATTTGGTTTGTGAATATCTCAGAGACAAGTCACTAGAGTACAGTAAAGGAACCCAGCCTCCTACCCATCCTAAGATGCTTTTTCCCATCTTGACCATGCTAACTGTGTGTACAAATATATTATCTATCTCTCTATACATTAGTAATTAGTATATAAAGATTGAAGTCTGACATATCTAGCCAGCCAACTGAGCTCCGTCTATTGTGACAGATGCCCCTTTCTCAGTGGGGTTCTTCGCCCCCCCTGCCCCAAATCTGGGTAACCCCAGATCTTGTAAGGAGAGTCACATAGCCCTCAGGGAATATTACAAGCTGGACCCTTTCCTAAAAAGAAAAATAGTCCAGCAAGCATCTGGGACTTCCTAGAAATGCCCTACCCTGTTAAGTTCTTAGTTTTCAGCAGTGACCTTCAATTGTACCTGGAGACTCCCCCACCCATAAGATAATTAAGTCTTGTATTTTCTTTCTTGTGACAGCACCATGCTACTGCACCACTAGATGTAAATCAAGTATCCCTGACCCCTGAACCCGGTGAATCAAACACATTCACCCTTGAAATCCGTTCCACTGCCCAAGTCTCTGATGTCAAATAAATGCTGTGTGCTGTACCATCAGCTTTCCACCATGGCCACCTGAGACTCATCACTTATTCTGGGAGAGGGAAGGCTCCCCTCCTCTCTGAAAATTTGCCACAAAACCAGGCAGCACCACTAGCGAAGCACCCACCAGCCCGTGCACTTCTGGCCCACTGAGCCTGGGCCTTGCCAGGCCTCTGTTTCAGCTGCAAGACAACCCCAGGCGTGGGCTTTCGCCTGCATCTACTGCTGTGCTTAGCACAGCAGCTTAACCAAGAGCTGTAACACTTTGGTATCGCCATAGGCTTTGGAACACTTGAGTTTCTACTGGGATTTCATTCTAAAAGAGCTAGCTAACTGTAACACTGTGGAAAACTCTTTCCACACCTCGGCCTAGCGTATGGGCCTCTCCCTAAATCGGTTTAGCCAGTCTTGAGATCCGGGACCTTAGATTCTGTTCTCCATCTGGAAGCCTCATTCCAGCCCTGCCCCCCTTCATCAGAGAACAACAGAATGGCAGAGCCAAATTGTTACATATCCAAACAGAAAAGAAAGCATTTAGACCACAAACAACTACAACAAACATTAAATGTACAAGAAAGCTCAAGGATGGAAGGTTGAAGGTAGAAGCTTTTAGGAGAGCAAAGCTTTCCTAGAAGGGAAGGACTCACAAAAGAGGGAAGAATCCAGAGTGGCTAGAGCACCCTGGATGCTGGAAATTGAACCCAGGTCCTCTGGAAGAGCAGTCAGTGCTCCCAACCACTGAGCTATCTCTCCAGCCCCTAAGTCCCACCTTTTAAACTGAAATTTTTCTTTATTTCTTTGTTTTTTTTAACATTATACAAACCAAGCAGGATTTACTTTCTATTTAAGAAGATATAGGTATATACATACACATAAAACATGTATGCTGCGTCTTAGTTACTGTTCTATTGCTGTGAAGAAACATCATGACCAAGGCAACTCTTATAAGGAAAGCATTTAATAGGGGGCTGGCTTACAGTTCTAGAGGGTTAATCCTTCATTATGGCAGGAAGTAGACAGGCATGGAACTGGAGTGGTAGAGCTTTACATTCTGATCCACAGGCAGCAGCCAGAGTGAAAGATACCGGGCCAGGTGTGGGCTTCCTCCTACAAGACCACACCTCCAAATCCTTCTAATTTTCCTCAAACGGTTCCACTCACTGGTGACCAAGTATTTAAATACGTGAGTCTATAGGAGGCATTCTCATACAAACCACCACAGCATAGAACAGCAATTAATGAAAAAATAGGCCAATAATTTAAAAGAGAACAAGTTAAGTTATATGGGTGGGTTAGGAGCAAGAAAGGGAAGGGGAAATTACATAATTATATTATAATCCCCAAAATAAGACACTTAAAAAAACTGTATTGTTTTATGACAAACTTCCATCAAAATTATAGTATTGCACTATTATTAGCTTTCCATCAAACTGTTCTATGTGAGGTGTAGATGCTGATCACTTACATATTTGGGATTTAATAAATTAGGCATGGTGATGTTCTCTCTCCCTTTTTAAATTTAAATTTATTTATATATTATTTATTACATTTTATTCACTTTGCATCCCTGATGCAGACCCCTCCCTCGCCTCCTCCCAGTCCCGCCCTTCCTCCCTCTTCTCCCCCTACTCCCTTTCCCTAGTCCCCTGATAGGGAAGGACCTCCTCCCCTTCTATCTGACCCTAGCTTATTAGGTCTCATCAAGGCTGGCTGCATCATCTTCCTCTGTGACCTGGCAAGGCTGCACCCCCAAGGGGGAGGTGACCAAAGAGCCACCCACTGAGTTCATGTCAGAGACAGCCCCTGGACCCCTTATTAGGGAACCCACTTGGAAACTGAGCAGCTAATGGCTTCCTTTGAACAGGGGGTCTAGGTCCTTTCCATGCATGGTCCTTGGTTGGAGTATCAGTTTCTGCAGGCTCCCTGTGCCCAGGTTTTTTGACTCCATTGTTCTCCTTGTGGAGTTCCTGTCCCTCCCGGTCTTTCTATCTCCCTCTTCATCCATAAGGATTCCAGCACTCTGCCCAAAGTTTGGCTATGGCTCTTAGTATCGCCTTCAATACCCTCGTGGGTGGAGTCTTTCAGAGGTCCTCTGTGGAAGGCTCCTGTCTTATTCCTTGTCTTCTCCTACTACTTCTGCTGTCTATCCTGTTTGCCCTTTTGAATGAGGATTGAGTGTCTTCCAAAAAGTCCTTCTTGTTGTTTGGCTTCTTTAGGGTTATATATTTTAGTATGTTTATCCTATATTACATGGCTAATATCCACTTCTAAGTGAGTATATACCATGTGTGTCTTTCTGCTTCTGGGATAGCTCACTCAGGATGATCTTTTCTAGTTCCCACCATTTACCTGAAAATCTCATGATTTCCTTGTTTTTAGTTGCTGAGTAGTATTCCATGGTGTAAATGTACCACACTTCCTGTATCCATTCCTCCGCCGAGTGACATGGAGGTAGAAGATTTTTCTAGGGAAATCCATGTTTAAAGTACGTTGTCTACCTCTAATCTTTGGTAATATCTGTTTGTGCCAATGAAATTTATCATAAAACCATCTTGAATTGTTGCTTACATGTGTCTTATTATATTGTAGATCATAATCTGTTTTTACTTTTCATTTTGTTTACTTTTTAGATTTTTTTTGAGATAGTAACCCAGACTGGCCTTGAACTTGCTATGGAGTTGGGGTGACTTCAATTAATCCTCTGCCTCCCCATAAATTTCATATCTGTGACACATGTCCAGATTATCCATTGAAGATTCATGTTGTTTTCTTATAAGAGGAATCCTGATTCAGCTTAGATGGAAAGCGCCCAGCTAAAAATACTCACTTTCAAACTCCCTGGTAAACAGTGATGCCCATGTGACTCTAAATTCCAACTACAGAGATGAGCAAAAGTCTGTTTGTACAAACCTTCAGAAAAGTTACTGTTTTCTTCATTGGAAGGAAACAGATATGAACGTAATACCTAAAGGAAGAAGAGCCTTGTATGATATCAAGAACATAGCTACATAAACAAAAGCTTAGGACACTGGTGACAATGAACTTTAGAGAATGGGATAATTAGGGTAACGAACAATGTGCTCATAGTGGACAAATATGTTCATAAGTAGCTGCATGACACTGGGTCAGACCAGGTAATATTGTTTTGTCTTCAGAAAGGGTCTTGTGTAGCTATGATGGGTCTTGAACTCAGTTTTTAAGTTGAGGATGACCCTGAACTTACCATCTGCTATCTCTACTTCTTGAGTGCTGGGATTTCAGGCATGTACCACCATGCTCAGTTCACACATGCTGAAGACCACACCCAAGGCCTAGGGTATGTTAGGAAACTTAACTATATCCCCAGCATCAAAATTGTAATTTTTAGTTATTTGCTTTTTCAAATAGTAATTTTAAGGGACACAAATTAAATATCACTTTCTTATTGCTTATATAACATTCATTTTTGGTTTTCTTTGTTTGTTTTGAGACAGGGTTTCTCCATGTAGCCTTGGCTGTCCTGGACTCACTTTGTAGACCAAGCTGGCCTCAAACTCACAGAGATCCACCTGCCTCTGCCTTCCTCGGTGCTGGGATTACAGGTGTGGGCCATCACACCTGGCTCAGAACCATTTTGAATAGAGAGAAAACTACTTTTAATTCCAGGAGATCAAGAATAAGTTCTTTTTCCCAACAAAGGAATCTCTAATGGCAAAAAAAGCACTTAAAGAAATATTCAACGCCCCTAGCCATCAGGGAAATGCGAATCAAAATGATTCTGAGTTTCCATCTAACACCTGTCAGAATGGCTAAGATCAAAAACTCAAGTGACAGCACATGCTGGCAAAGATGAAGAACAAGGGGAACACTCCTCCATTGCTGGTGGGAGTGCAAAGTTGTACAAACACTATGGAAATCAATCTGAAGGGTTCTCAGAAAAATGGGAATAGATCTACTTCAAAACCCAGCTATACCACTCCTGGGCATACACCTGAAAGATGCTCCACCATATACAAGGACACTTGCTCAACTATGCTCATAGCAGCTTTATTCACAATAGCCAGAATCTAGAAACAACCTAGATGTCCCTCAGCCAAAGAATGGATAAAGAAAATGTGGTACAATTGGATCCAAGATGGCAGCGACCGTCGTGCACCTTATCTGAGGGGCAGAGGATCTGAAACTCTGAAATTGGTGAGTAGAGGGGCAGCTGAAGCCAGAACATCAACAATGAGGCTTCCTGGGCGAGAGGGGACAGCCTGTGAGCTGAGACCATTTGGACCCAGGTCACCTGCGGACTTCTCTGGGGACGGAGAGTGTCGAACACTCGATCCCCCGCACTTCCCTTTGATGGGCATCCCTCCTCCTTCCTCGGTGGAGGCGGCCTACCGTACCTGCAGCTCCTAGCATAGAACTTCCCTGCTTAGTATCTGAGACAGGGAAGGCAGGCCTCCCAGTCCCTCAGTGGCAGGCTGCCAGCTGTACGGCCACCCAGATCTGCCGGGCCACCCAGGTCCGCGGCTCCCCAGGGCCTCCCAGAAGGCATCTGTACCGGCAGCCTCTCAGTTTTGCCGCTGTGGCTGGCCTCCCAGCAGGCTGCTATAACAGCCTTCAAGTTCTGTGGCTGCAGTACCACTTAGCTGACAGATCTCCTACACTCGCATTTGCCCCAGCAGACCCAAATCTGAGAGTAAGAACAGAGGGAACCCCTGTGCTTTCTGATTAGCCCTGCTAGAGAATGAGTGTGCCTTCAAGTGAGTGCCTGCAGAGCCCCAGATCCAGGGTCCTTCTACACTAGCAGCCAGACATCAGATCCCTCCCACGCACACCCCACTGTGGGCAACAGAGGGATGCTTGGGAGAATGTTCTCAACATTGAAGGCCATGTTCTGTGCGTCTACTAGTGGGGTCTAGGCAAACAACTCCTGGAGCCCAAACAGATCTGAATACCAGAAGGACAGTATGACAGGCCTGTAGGCCACTGAGGTATTCAGGGAATCTGCACATGCACATTTCGCCAGAAAACAGTGCCAGCATCCGCACCCCTTCCTGCTCCTGCGTCTGCAACCCCGTGCCCCACATTTCAGGCATCTATACTCTCTAGCACCGTCCTTCAAGGCACACTTCTACGCACATGTGCATGCTTGCTTGCCCGCACTTGTGCATCTGCGCCTGAGGACCTTCCTCCCTTAGATACAGTTGAAACACCAACTCACACTCTCAAACGAGTGGACCTCTCTCATCTTCCAGAAGAAGAACACTCCAGACACCAGAGAAAGACGGACCCAGTCTGAAGTACAGACTCCAGGAACAAACAGTGAAGGTTATGGATAAGCAGATGGCCAGAGGTCAGCGTAAGAACACACCCAACAAAAATCAGGATATCATGGCTTCACCAGCAACCCCCAAAATCAATGGATATTTCAATTCATTGGAAACACAGGAATATGATTTTAAAGCTATGTTTATCCGGTTATTAGAGGCACATAAAGAGGAAACGAACAAATCTCTCAAAAAAAAAACAGCCACAAAATTGGAGGCAAATAAAGAGGAAATGAACAAAGCTCTCAAAGAAATACAAACAAATAGAGGCACAATTAGTGGCATATGGAAAGGAAACAAACAAAAAAAAAAAATAGAAGCCATCATAGAAAGACAGGAATCCACATTCAGAGAGATGAAGGAAATGGTGCAAGACATGAAAACAGAATTAGGATCAATAAAGAAAACACAAACAGAGAAAACCCTGGAGCTGGAGAACTTAGAGAAAAGATCAGGAACCACAAAGGTAAGCATCACCAATAGAATACAAGAGAGGGAAGAGAGAATATCAGGTGCTGAAGATACACTTGCAGAAATTGATACTTCTCTCAAAGAAAAAGTAAAATCGGAAAAGTTCCAAACATAAAACATCCAAGAAATCAGGATGCCATGAAAAAACAAAATCTAAAAATAACAGGAATAGATGAAAAAGAAGATTCCAGGCTCCAAGGACCGGAAAATATTTTCAAGAAAATCATAGAAGAAAATTTTCCCAACTTAAAGAAAGAGATGCCCATAAACATACAAGAGGCCTACAGAACACAAAATAGACTAGACCAGAAAAGAAACTCCTCACATCACATCATGGTCAAAACACTAAATCTACAGAAGAAAAAAATATTAAAAGCAGCAAGGGGAAAAGGCCAAGTAACATATAAAGGTTGACCTATCAGAATCACATCAGACTTCTCAACATAAACTATGAAAGCCAGAAGGGCCTGGGCAGATGTCATGAAGACTTTAAGGGACCACAGATGCCAACCCAGCAAAGCTTTGAATCAACATAGATGGAGAAAACAAAATATTCCGTGACGAAGCTAAACTTAAACAATATCTACACAGCAACCCAGCCCTACAGAAGATACTAGAAGGAAAACTCCAATCCGACGAAAACAACTACACCCAAGAAAATGCAGGATATAGATAACTTCACAACAAAAAATTAAAAAAAAAAAAGCAATGAAACAGTAATACCACCAACTCCACAATAAAAGAAACTAACATTAATTGGTCACTATTATCTATCAACATCAATGGACTCGACTCTCCAATAAAAAGACACAGACTAACAGAATAGTTGCAGAAACAGGATCCAACATTCTGCTGCATCCAAGAAACATATCTCTGCAACAAAGATAACCACTACCTTGGAGTAAAGGGCTGGAGAAATGTTTTTCAAGCAAATGGACCCAGAAAATGAGCTGGGGTAGCTATCCTAATATCTAATAAAATAAACTTTCAACAAAAATTAATCAAAAAAGATGAGGAGAGGCACTTCACTCTCATCAAAGAAAAAATCCACCAGGAGGACACCATAATCCAGAACATCTATGCCCCAAATACAAGAGCACCTACATTTGTAAATGAAACATTATTAAAGCTGAAATCACACATTGATCCCAACACCTTAATAGTGGGAGACTTCAACACCCCACTCTTGCAAAGGGACAGATCATCAAGACAAAAGCTAAACAGAGAAATAATGACTCTTACAGAGGTCTTAAATCAAATGGACCTAATAGATGTCTACAGGACCTTTCACCCAAACATGAAAAGACTATACCTTCTTCTCAGCACCTTCATGGAATCTTCTCTAAAATTGACCATATAGTGGGGCACAAAGCGAGCCTCAACAGATACAAGAAGATTGAAATAATCCCTTGTGTCATATCAGACTACCATGGTCTAAAACTAGACCTCAACAATAACAGAAATAACAAAAAGCCTACACACACATATGGAAATTGAACAGCTCTCTACTCAATGACAGCTAGATCAGAGAGAAAATAAAGAAAGAAATTAAAGATGTCCTAAAACTTAATGAAATGAAGGTACAACTTACCCTAACTTATGGGACACAATGAAAGCAGTGCTAAGAGGAAAGTTCATAGCACTGAGTGCCTTCATAAAGAAATTCAAAGCATCTCATACAAGCAACTTAATGGCATAACTGAAAGCATTAGACAAAAAAAAAAAAAAAAAGTAGACACACCCAAGAGGAGTAGACAGCTGGAAATAATCAAACTCAGGAACTCAGGGCTGAAATCAATACATTAGAAACAAAGAGAAGAATTCAAAGAATCAATGAAACCAAGAGCTTATTTTTTGAAAAAAACAATCAACAAGATAGACAAATCCCTAGCTAAACTAACCAAAAGGCAAATCAACAAAATCAGAAATCTGTACACCTAAAGAAGCTAAGCAAGAAAGAGGACCCTGGGTAAGATAATCAATCCTCACTCAGAAAGACAAATGGGATGGACACTGAAAGAAAGAGAAAACAGGAAACAGGACAGATGCCTACCATAAAAGACTCTGAAAGACTCTACCCAGCAGTGTATCAAAGCAGATGCTGAGACTCATAGCCAAACTTTGGGCAGAGTGCAGGGAATCTTATGAAAGAGGGGGAAGATAGAAAGACCTGGAGGGGACAGGAGTTCCAAAGGGAGAGCAACAGAACCAAAAATCTGGGCACAGGAATCTTTTCTGAGACTGATAGTCCAACCAATGACCATTCATGGATATAACCTAGATAACCTAGAACCCCTGCACAGATGTAGCCCATGGCAGCTCTGTATCCAAGTGGGTTCCCTAGTAATGGGAACAGGGACTGTCTCTGACATGAACTCAGTGGCTAGCTCTTTGATCACCTCCCCCTGAGGGGGGAGCAGCCTAGCCAGGCCACAAAGGAGGACAACGCAGCCAGTCCTGATGATATCTGATAAGCAAGGGTCAGATGGAAGAGGAGGAGGACCTCCCCTATCAGAGAACTTGGAGAGGGGCATGGGAAGAGATAGGGAAGGGAGGGTAGAACTGGTAGTGAATGAGGGAGAGGGTTACAGCTAGCATACAAAATGAGTACACTGTAAATAATATAAAAAATAAAAAATTAATTAAAAATTATATTTTAAAAATGTAGTGCATTTACACAAAGGATACTACTCAGCTATTAAAAACAAAGATATCATACAATTCACAGGCAAATGGATAGAACTAGAAAAGATCATCCTGAGGGAGGTAACTCAAATCCAGAAAGACAGGCCTGGTGTGTACCGATTTATAAGAGGACGAAGTACAGGATAACCATGCTATAATCAATAGACTCAAAGTGTCCACGGAGGGCTCAAGGGAGAATGCTTGAATCTCATTCAGAAGGGAAAATAAAATAGACATCTGATGTGGGCAGAGGGAGAGGACTAGGTAAGAGAGGCAGTTGGGAGGGAAATGAGAGTAGGGACTAAATGTTGGGGGTAGGGAAGGAGGACTGGGAACAACAAAAATTGGTGGTGATGGTCCAGGTTCCCCAGGACAGGGGAGGTTCCTGGGAGTCCATGGTGGTGACCTAGCTGAGGCTCCTAGCAGTGGGGGATATGAAGCCTGAAGTAACCACTTCTTGTAGCCAGGTGAGACTTTCAGTGGTGGCCATATTAACATAAATGAGAAACAGTGCAAAAAAAAATACTTAATACAGAATACTACAACAAATAAAAGAGAAAAAGAATAATTTAAAAAAAGAATAGTAACAAAAAGAAACAGTATACTTTGAGGGGCCAAAGGATTGATCTTTGGTCCATATCTAGTCTTAATAACAAATGAAACAAGTGAAAACGAAATTTCTTTCAACTTTCATCTCACTCCAGCCTCCACTATACTCCTTTGACACATATTTGACAATTATGCAACATACAATCTCGCTTTTATACCATCATCCTATGAAATCACATTGAAATATTCAACATAATTGACAAAGAAGACCTTGAGTCTGTTGCCTAAGTAGCCTAGAAACCGAGTCCCTTAAAGTAAAAAAGAAAAAAAAATCAGTTTTTCTGTTTTTCCAGCCACATTTCACATGCTCAGTGGATACATTTCCTGGACAATGGAAGAACATCCCCTAACTGGAGAACGTTCTAGCAAACAGTGTGACCCTGAGGAGCTCTCTTTGAAGTCAGGAATTAGGGAAGCAAAAGCGCTTCTTCAACACTTCTGTGGACTGGGTTTGACAAGGATGGGGATGAGAAGTGGTATGGAGGGGTGGAAGGAGACAAGAGAAAGACAACTGGAATTGGGGGGCATGGAGAGCCAATGTAGAAACCTAGTAGCATGCAAAGTCCCTGGAATCTCCAAGGGTGATCCTAGAGAAGACTCCCAGTAATGAGGGATACAGAGCCTGATCCACCCATCTCCTAGGCAAGGCTTCCAACAGTGGGACGAGGGCACCACCTGGCCACAAACCTTCAGCCTACAATCTCTCCTACTTCCAAGACGTGCTGGGGTCATGGTGGCACAGAACTTGTGGGAGTTCTTAACCAACGACAGAATCGACTTAAGGTCCACACCATGAGAGGGAGCCTCACTGCCTAGAAGACTAGGAATCAAAGGCTGGGCAGCCCAGAGACCCAGGATACCAAACATGACTGGGAGGAAAAAGTTCAATGAAATTATTACTAATGATATTCTGCTACACTCCTAGATTGCTGCCTAGCCCAACTATTATCAGATAGGCACCATCTAGCAACTGATGGGAACAGATGCAGAAACCCACCCCAAACACTAGGCAGAGCCAGGGAAATGCTGTAGAAGAGAGGGGGAAGGACTACAGGAGCCAGAGTGGTTAAGAACACCACAAGAACAAGGCCCACAGAATCAACTACAGCGCTTAGGAGCTCACAGAGACTGAAGCAACAATTATGAAGTCTGCATTAGCCTGCACTAGGCCCTCTTTATATATGTTCTGGTGTGTAGCTTAGTGTTCTCATGGGACTCCCAACAGTGGGAGTGGGGTTATCTCTGACTCTTTTGCCTGCTCTTGGGACCCTTTTCTTCCTACTGGATTGCCTCATCCAGCCTTGATGTTACAGTGTGTGCCTAGTCTTATTGCAATTTTTTATGCTTTGTTTAGTTGATATCCCTGGGAGGTTTTCTCCTTCTCTTCCTCCTCCTCTTTTTCTTCCTTCTCTACCACCATTTTCTTCTTCTTCTTTTAAAGGGAAATAGAAGTGGATCTGAGGGAGATGAGAGGTTGGGGGAGGACTTGGAAGGGGAAACTCTGGTCAGGATATAATGTGAGAAGAATAAAAGAAAAAAAGCCCAAAGCTAGTTTCTACTAAAATATGTTCATTTCTGTGGTCAGGTTATAGGTAATTAATCTTTTGTTTTTACTTTAAGGGAATTATTTCTACACAGAAATGCATTCACTCTTTTTGCCAAAGTGAAACAAACTTAACTTTCCAACTATATTTGGGCGATGCAGCTACCGATCACACAACTGTTTATAGACTGGGATTCGCTGCCCCCTTGAGTGAAGTATCTAATGGGGCGCACAAAAACTCCATGTTTCCGTTGTTCCATGTCCTAGATGTTTGGTCACAGTCAGTGACCTGAGCAGAGACTAGGGAAGAAAGCTGTTTTCTTTCTAGTCTCTGAGTGGTTGGCGTTCCTGATGCTGCTGGCATCATGAAAGTATCATGACTATAGTCACTTCAGTCATAGGACAGGACAGGGTAGTTCTCAGTCAGCTATGCAGGGCAAAGCAGAGCACACTGGAGATGCCAGAGTAGCAGATAACTGAACCTACAACTGCAAGCAAAGCAAAATGAAAGTCTGTATGTAGTTTGATCTACAACCTACAAGGACTGTCTCCTGTAATGTGAAAATCAGTCCATCAGCTTTTAAACTCTGTCCCCAACAACTTGGCAAAAATCTATTAGGGGGAAAGAAGATGACAAGGAGGAAGAGAGAGAGACAGGAGGAGAAGAGAAGGAGCAGAATACAGACTTCCTGGTTCCATGAAGCACAGATTTGCTCTACTTGAATTTTCAAGTGCTGTTTATTACACTGCCAGCCAGGAAGGATGGAAACGATGGGTCATAACGTAGTACCACACAGAGAGCTCCATAGCTAAGAGCTGGACCACAAGCCTGCGGTCCTTACACTTGGAAGGCAGAGGCAGAAAGATCAGGAGTTCAAGGTCGGTGCTGCCACACCTGGCTTTTTACATCAGTGCTGGCGATCTGGGCTCAGTTTTCATGCTGATATAAGTACTCTACTGGACTATACAGCATGGAATGTCTTTTTTTCAGATAAATTATTTAGGTTTCCTTACACTGATTTACTCACATGTAAAATAAAATGTGACAGTAGTCTATTTTATGAAGATGCTGAGATTAAACATCAAAGTGATTGTAATATATATATATATATGTGTGTGTGTGTGTGTGTGTGTTTATATTTAATTTCATTTAACACAAGTGAATGTGACCACGCAGTTTTATAGCAGATAAGGAAGTCTATTCTTTAAGATTGGTGTTTTTGTTGTTTTTAATGTGTAGGTATGGATGACTGTGCAATACCGGTATATGAGTGCAGGGGCCTGCAGAGGACAGAAGAGGGTATAAGGGTCCCTCATGCTGGAGTTACAGAAGCTGCGAGTCACCAGGCATGGGTGCTGGAAACCCAATTTACATCATTCGGAAGAGCAGCAAGTGTGCTTCTCTTCTTCCATCTCTCCTGCCTCCGAAAGATGTCTATTTTATCATGCACCCTAATTTATACAGTGATCTTACTATAATTACTATCATACAGTTGTACTGTAACATCTTAATGACAAAAATCTAGGATTCTAGTCCCAGTAGTTTTCCAGTGGTTATAATTTAAACAGCATTTCATCTTTCTTAGCTACAATTTTACCATCTGTAAAGGGACTAAGGAAATGGAACTACTAAGGAAATGTACTACTTTTTGGTTTTTGCCAATATAAATAAAATAATTAATGAACACAATATAATTTTAAGAGTTGCATAAGAAAGCATAAAAATCTTAAGATTTAAAGCTAGCCCATACCATTCAGATGACCACATGCATCTGGAGTATACTACAGCGAGATTTGCATGCAGGCATCTGTGTGCATACCTGAGTTTATGTTAGCTGACATCATGGAACCAGAGAGTGAGGTTTGGGGGTTGGTCTGCGGTTTGAATTTTGATGTTAATTACTGGCCCTAGATAAACTTATTCTTGCTGTGTAAACCTGCCTGAGACATTATACCTGATTGGTTTATTAAAAGTCTAAAACCTGGGCAGGGCAGAATGAGGAAGGCATGGCTGCCAGGCTTTGGGTTCAAGAGAATCACGGGAGACAGACAGACAGGAAGAGAGGAAAAAGAGGATGCCAGGATGTGTTAGCATGGAGAACCATATGGGCTGGGAGGAAGGACTCAAATAACGGTGTGAAAAGGCCCAGATGAAGAATACAAGCAAGTATTTATGAGATTATGGATGGAAGGCAGCCCAGATAAGGATGGTTAAGGCAGATGGCATTAGATGGGGGCTGTGAGATGGATGGTGGGGTTATTGAGACAGCATAGGTAAAATATATGCCCAGCCCAAGGTAAATAAGGCAATTATAAAATTTAACAGGTGTTTGTGTCTTATTTATTATGATAGTGGGTTAAATAATACCACCATAATAATAATAGCCTAATAATAACATTTATTAGGCCATACCTAATAATAAATAAATAAAATTTGTAAGTGGAGATTCCAGCAGCATTTCTGTCTATACAATGTTGCATCAATTTGTTGAAATGACACATAATTGTAAAGAGACAAAAAAAAAACCATAATAATAATAAAAGAACTTTTCTCTTGATTCTAGTGGCAACTGTTTTGGTTTAATAGTATCTATTTGGTGAAGTTATCAATTAGGCTGTATTTATGTGTCAACTTGACTCAAGCCAAAGTCATCAAAATAATGGAGCCTCAGTTGAGGATCCATGAGGTCCAGCTATTAGGCATTTTCTCAATTACTGATCAATGGAGGAGAGCCCAGCCCATTGTGGATGGTTCCATCCCTGGGCTGGTGGTCCTAGTTTCTATAAGAAAGCAGGCTGAGCAAACCGGAGAAAGCAAGCCAGTAAGCAGCACCCTCCACGGCCTCTGCATCAGGTCCTCCCTCCAGGGTCCTTCCCAGCTTGAGTTCCTGTCCTGACTTCCTTCAATAATGGACAACAATATTGAAGTACAAGCCAAATAAACTCTTTTCTCCCAAGCTTGCTTTTTGGTCATGGTGTTTTGTTGCAGGAATAAAAACCCTAACTAAGACGTAAGGTGACTTTACCTTCAAATGATGATGGTTTGGAGAGTTGTCACGTGACACACCTCCATTTTCTTCTAAGACTGGCAGATGTCTGCTAGAATGGGCCATATTTCCGTAACTTTCAATGAAAAACTTCAATGTACAAATGCCGTTTTGAATTACATACTATTCAGACTGGCATTTGTTGGCTAATTATGATCAAAGTCCAAATGTAGAGTCAGGGGCAGCACAGAACCAGACTGTAGCAGCACCATCACACTGAACCTCACCCCTGCAGTCATCAGCTGAATTGCTCGCCCTGGTAAATCAATGTTGATCTGAACTGAATTGCAGTACATTTGAATTGTTATGGTTTTATGCTCTCGTTTATATTTAAGCTGTAACTTTATTAATGATATTTTCTTCAGATTAAGCATTAGATTATATGTAGCTTTATGTGCACACATAAGAATAACTGAATTAAGAATAACTTCAGTCAATATTAGAAGTCCACAGAAATTTCATTATTAGTCCAGAGTGAGGGCTGTGAACGTCCAATCCTCAGCTTTTAGGGACGACTCCGTATGGTGCGCACATTAGCTCTATCAAGGATTTTAGAGAAAAAGCATGCGAGGTGGAGAGGTAGCTCCGGGTGAAGAGTGCTTGCTGCCCCTCCAGAAGACCTGAGTTTTCCCACACCCACAGTGAGCGGCTCACAGCTGCCTCTGACTTCAGCTGCAGAGGGTCTCCTGGCCTCACCAGGCACATGCACACACAGAAATAATGATATATTTTTTTTTAAGATAGAGAAACAGAAAAGAAGCATGGTGCCATGTTGACTTAAAGTTCTATTCCTTGGTTTCTATGTTCTTACATCTGATTTGCTCCCAAACTTCAAAGCTCAATGTAGCACAGATAGCTCTCTCTATCAAGGACAATGGAAGAACACAAGCAATGAAACACCCACTTCTGCAGAAGTTATGGTGCTGGACTGTTTTCTTTCTTCTCAAACTAAGCTGTCAGTTTCTAAGAAGACGGGCCAGTGTCCATGCTTATTACAACTGGGAAGCTCAATAAAAGTGTTTGCCAACTGAAGACAACCATGACAGGGTGTTCTTTTTACTCATGTTACTCTAGTCTGATTCAAAGTAAACGCATTGGAGCAACCATTGTAACCATTTAAGAAATGCTCTACAGGAAGTGTACTTGTTGAATAGTCAAACCACAAGCCCCAGGGAGCATTAAGAGTCATCACCCTTTGGAAGACTCTCTGAATAAAAACAATTGTAAAATGAAATGAACAGTATATTAAATTTTTCAAGGGAAAGACTAACCATGAACCACTTTTATCTTCTTTCCATGTAAATTATTAACTATAAAACAATGAACACATCAACCCAAAATGAGAGTCAAAAGCCAATAGAGAATTAATTATACTCTGACAAACAACATTACTTTGCTTGAAATACTTAAATACTTAAACATTTAAAATGTATTACCTAAAAGTTTTAAACTTAACAGTTACCAAAAAATAAAAAGATTCTGTACTTTCCCACCACCAAATACAACATTGTAAGAAAATAGATTTTTTTTTTCCCCTGCAGTTTCTGGGTGGTTCAAACCTAGAAGCCAGAAAACATTCCTTGCTTCATTCTTAAGAACTGATAAAATGTGTCTGCAAAAACAAACAGTTTGAAAAGCTGAGCTTGCCAAAATAATTTCTTGAAGTGTTTTTCTTCTTTCCTCAATTCTTCAAGAAAAATCAAAGTGCAAGCCATTAAAGTTCTTTATGAGAAATAGCTTCAGTGAGTACCCATACACAGGAGCCCAGAGTGAGGTGATGGCAAATCTGGCAAATAACTTATCCCATGAAGGCAGGATTTACGATACAGAACGTTACTTAGCATCCTAGGCAAGAAAAATGCTTCTTCTGATTTCTCTTTTAACCAGAGTCTACACTGAAACATAAAATATCTTTTCCTTCAGAGTCTAAACATAATTTCTTATCAGCAGGCTATGTAATGAATTAAGTTAATCATTGGGCCACTATTTCAGTTCAGGCTTTAGCAGTCAGAAGTCTTCAAAGCTAAGAAAGTCATTTCTGTTGTTTCTTGCTATTCTGGACAAAATCTAATTTCCTGCCCAACCATGGAAGCCACATGGTGTCATACTAATGGAAGTCAAACTCTGGCAATTAAAAAGGATCTGAAAAGCAAACAATAATAACCTGTTAAAAGGAAAATACAATGAAGACTTCCAGGTAAAATGAAAATAAGAAATATAAGACAGAGGACAGTTTATTATTATTAATGCCAAGATCATAGCTAAACAGTCACATTAAAAAAAAAAAAGTCAATGGAGGGGGCATGCCAGGGCTGCAGAAGATGACTAAAAGGAATTTTTAAAATGTGAGGTAAGAGCCCAGCACAGTGCTGGTGCACATGTCTGTAATCCCATCACTAAGGGTGGCAGAGGGAGGAGGATCACTGTGAGCTTGAGGCCAGTCTGGTCTACAGATTGAGCCAGGACAGCCAAGGCTATACAGAGAAACCCTGTCTCGAAAAACACAAAATGACAATAACAACAAAGAATGTTAGTTAAATTACAAAAGACAATAATGTAGGGGAAAAAAAAAAAACTAGAGAGTAAGCATGCCTAAAAGTTCCTTAACTAGATGGTGGTCAAAGGAAGGAGGGCACAGTGTTTCCCAGGACTGGAGGCAGACAGAAACCACCCCAGGAGCACACCCCATTAGAGTGGATCTGTGTGAGGTCCTGAGTCATTCTGTGCATTACAGAGATCATGTGGGCTAGTCGATTGTCTTCTTTCTTTAGTCACATGGTATGTGTATAAAATTGGCCAATACAGAATGTGTGCAAAAAGTTTGAAACCCAAATTTCAAAGAACAAAGTATCACACTATTATTTAAAAAGTGATGAATAAACTGATAAGAATTAGTTTACTCTTTGTGTTTCATACCTTGTTCATTCAACTTCAGAGTTCTAAGGTCTAATTCCACATCTTTATCGCTGTAGTGTTGTACAGACTATTGAATTCAGGTTAGAAAAACTCTAGCTACCAAAGGCTATACATTGGAGGAGGGTCTGTGCACTGTGGTTTCAGATGCTGATTTCAGTGCCCTGGTTAGTGCTCTGTGATCTCGTTACTGTCCTGCCATAGGCATCATTATGTATGTTATGTATGTTGAACCATCTCCTGTATCCATGTGATTTAAGGAATGTTCCCCAATTATTACTGATTGGCTAATAAAGATATTGAAGCCTGTGACTGGATAGAAGAAAGGTAGGTGGGGCTGAGGTTCCTGGGCTTGGGGTCAGGAGACCCTAAGGCAGGAGAAGAGAGCAGAAGATGTATCAGGAGGGAGGACAGGAACGGAGAGGAGAAAGAAGTGGAGGAAGGACTTCCGTGGCTGGATGGGAAAGTGGATCAGGAGCACAGACTGATGGAGCAGAAGCTACCAGGAGTCATCAGCTTGTCAAGTGATTGACTTTTATGTGGGCATTAAGTGTAGTAGGATTAGAGTAGCTCAGAATCTGCCCAGTGTAAGGCCTTAATAATAAATCATAGTCTCTCTGTGTGTCATGTAGTGGAAGTTTTGGTTTCTTTAAAAACTCAGTTATGTTTTGTAAGCATGTTTTTGTTTTAATTTCAGGTATATGGGGCTGGTTTAGTTTGTCCCCTGCTGTTAACTATGACTGTCCTGCTCTAGCAGGAACGTGATCTTTGCTAGCTGCAGATAATTTTAAAAGGGGAGGGGGGAAAGGGAATGGAAGAAAGGAAGTGAAGATCAATTGAACAAAGGCACCTAACGTCAACTTTTGGTCTCCATCCACCCACACATATACGCATACCATATACACTGTAGATACAAAAAATAAAATAATTTACAATGTGGCATATATTTATACCTCTACATCTTTCTGTACATATAGTACTATAGAGATACAGAGATAAACAGATAGCTATACAGATGTAGATATGGGTATAGATACACACATATAGACATATATATATATATATATACATAAATATATATGTACATATATTTTTCCTCTCTGAAGCATACTAATTAATATAATGCCCAAACTATGACAAACCCCCACTTTATTAGACTAGGCAGAGTGTCAAATTCCTGGAATCTCCGCACTTAGGAAGTGGAGACAGGAAAACCATATGTCCTAAGCCAATCCAGGCTACTTAGAAGTTCAAGACCAGCCTGGGTTATCAGTGAACATTGTCTCTCAAACGAATTTTATTTTCTTTCATCTTATGCCACAAAGTAAAACCCCCAGTGCCAGGTGGGTTACATTTTGTTGAGTTGTTGGCCAAAGACGGCCCATGGAAACCCCGAGCATCATAGACTACTGCCAAAGCTATTGGTTACTCTACACAACCTAGTAATAAAGCCCTACTGCTGAAGACAACACTTGGGTATGTTATCGAACACGGAGCAGTTAAGCTGGTACCTGACGAGCGGCTTCATTCCTACTGACTACTTTTCATGGTACTGGAAGGCGCCCTGCACAGCCCTCAATCTCTCCCAGCTACAAACCCTGAGACATGTGACCTGGCGTCAGGCCCTCCTGTTTCCCTCACCATGGGGTCTCCTCTCACCTGGGAAGCACAGACACGGGTGATTTAGGGCCCGCAGTTGGGTCTGTGTGGCCCGCTGTGTGGTCACTGCTGATCAGACACAGCGTGTGACTGGTGCCGCCATCTTGTATCTCCCCTGTGAGGTAGTTTTTAGCTGGCAAATATCACATGCCTTTTCACGGGGACTGTTTTCCTTGGGGTCGGGGTGGGGAACATTCCCACCTCCCTCACTTGGGACCAAAACAAGAAACATATTCGCATGACACAACTGAGTTTCCAAAGAAACCAGAAACTTCCACTTAAGTCATGTGTTTTAGAAGTGTCTAAGAGATATATGATCACCAATTAAGATGGATAAACAGTGAAAAGGTCCAAATTTCAGGGTTATTTGAAAAAGTGCCTTATGGACCTAATGAAAACCTATGTTTTACTATTCTCACATCTTCCAGCTCTGCCCTCTACTGTGACAAGATTATCCTCCTGGATATAGAATGGCTACAGAAGTAACTTGAACTAACGTGTCCTCGTACATTTAGTAATAGGCCAAAATCCTCTAACAAACCTATCCCTTTTTCACTCACAACTAAGAAGTGAGCAAGATTAAGTAGGATTAATCAATTCCCTTTCCACGGCCTTGCTTTCAGAATGAATGAGCAGACTCTAGCTTACGTAAGTAGCTTTCTGGAAGTGTTGAACATCTCTCTCATTTTATAAGTTTGTGAATTTGTAGAGGCACCTATGACGTGCTCAAAGAGTGACATCAGGCTGCTGATGCTTTTTTTAATATTTATATATTTTTATTATATCTGCATGTATGCGTGTGCCGTGTCTATGTAGGTACCTGAGAAGGCCGGAAGAGGACATCAGATTCCCTGGCACTGGAGTTACAGATCCATGTGGGTGCTGGGAACTGCCAAAGTGGTATGTACAGAGGCACCCACAGAATCCGCAGTACAGCATGGATAGCATCCACAGAGCCATCGCACCATTCCCATGTGTAACACCAAGGCTTTCACACTGACAACCAGAGGATCATTGAGCATTAAACTTGAAAACTTCTGTTTTCATGGGAATATAACAAAATTAAATTATAAGACTGAATATTCTAAAGAGTACATTTCAAATGTTCATACTAAGTTAAATTCATTTAAAGTTTTACAGTCATTAATCATAATTTGTATTTTATCCTTGACTATTAATAAATCATTTAAAATAACCTAAGGAATAAATAAAAATGCTTGCTGCCATTTTAGAACATTTAATTTTTTCAAACATTTGCAACTGCTTTAAGTTCAATTTTTTATTAAAATATTCTCAGATAAGGCATTTAAAATACAGTTACATGACCACTCCTGGGCATATATCCAAAAGATGCTCAAGTATACAACAAGGACATTTGCTCAACCATGTTTGTAGCAGCTTTATTTGTAAAAGCCACAATGTGGAAACAACCCAGATGTTCCTCAATGGAGGAATGGATACAGAAATTGTGGTACATTTACACAATGGAATATGACTCAGCAATTAAAAACAAGGAAATCATGAAATTGTAGGAACTAGAAAAAATCATCTTGAGTGAGGTATCCCAGAAACAGAAAGACACACATGGTATATATTCACTTATAAGTGGATATTAGACATATAATATATGATAATCATACTAAAATCTGTACACCTAAAGAAGCTAAGCAAGAAGGAGGACCCTGCATAAGATGATCAATCCTCACTCAGAAAGGCAAACAGGATGGACATCAGAAGAGGCAGGAAACAGTGAACAGGGGATAGGAGCCTACCACAGAGGGCCTCTGAAAGACTCTACCCAGTAGGGTATCAAAGCAGATGCTGAGACTCATAGCCAAACTTTGGGTAGAGTGCAGGGAATCTTATGAGAAGGGGAAAATAGAAAGAAAGACCTGGAGGAGAAGGAGCTCCGCAAGGAGAGCAACAGAACCAAAAAAATCTAGGCACAGGGGTCTTTTCTGAGACTGATACTTCAACCAAGGACCATGCATGGAGATAACCTAGAACCCCTGCACAGATGTAGCCCATGGCAGCTCAGTGTTGAAGTGGGTACCCTAGTAATTGGAACAGGGACTGTCTCTGACATGAACTCAGTGGCTGGCTCTTTGATCACCTCCCCCTGAGTGGGGAGCAGCCTTACGAGGCCAGAGGAAGACAATGCAGCCAGTCCTGATGAGACCTGATAGGCTAGGGTCAGATGGAAGAGGAGAAGGACCTCTCCTATCAGTGGACTGGGGGTGGGGTATAGGAGAAGAGGGATTGAGGCTGGGATTGGGAGGTGACGAGGGAGGGGGCTACAGCTGGGATACAAAGTGAATAAAATGGAATTAATAAAAAAATAAAATTTTTTAAATTAAAAAAATGAAGTTACATGTTTTAAATAAATCAGATCATTACTTTCAACAGCAAAAAATATGTGAATATTTTCATTCTAATAAAGTTAATAATGTTACTAATAGGAAAGAGAAAGAAATGTTATAAAATAAATTATAACTCATACATTATATAATGCTATCACTCATCTAAAAATGCCAACATAATCAGGACAAACAGACATGCATAATTAAATCTAAATAAAAATATTTTATTTGTATGTGTGTGCATGTGTCTCTGTGTGTGCATGTATTATGTGAGCATGTATTAGCGGGCATGTATTATGTGAGCGCATGCATGCCAAGACGGATTTAGGGGATTGGATCAGACTCTATGCCAAACACCTTTACCTGCTGAGTTCTTTTGCCTGCCTTTAGTCTAATATTTTTAAAATTTTTCCTAGCTTACAGTCATACAGGAACTAACTTTTTAATTTATATTTTCAGTTTTGTTGTGGTAGAAGGCTTATTTGCCAATAGAGGGATATAGGACATGTTTCATTTAACAGTTAATTAGTTTATTTAAAAGTAAACATTTGGGGCCAGCAAGATGGTTCAGCAGGTAAAAGAGTAAAGACATTTGCCACTGAGCCTGACTGACTGAGTTCAATTCCTGACCTGAATCTGATCCCTGGTGAAAAGAGAGAATAACTGCCAAAAGTTGTCCTCTGACAACTACACACAGCATGGTACCTGTATGCACAAACCACTAAATAGATAAATGTAATAGATAGACGAATGAATGAATGAATGAATGAATGAATGAATGAATGAATAAAAGTAAACATTTGCCAAGTGTTGTGTAATTATTATTACACCCTAATAATTACACCCTAGCATGTGGGATGTGGAAACAAAAGGAAAGATTAAAAAAAAAAAATTCAAGGTCATCCTTAGCAACATAGAGAGTTCAAGGACAGCCTAGGCTACATAAGATTTTTGTTATCTCCTTCTCCCATGACAAAAAAGGTCAACATCTAAATGTAGGCCATTGTGGACCTCTGTTAATACACTTAGACTCTACAATTGTTAGAGAGCTCTCTGATCCAGGGTTGGAGGAAGCCCCATTGCATCAGGGTCTAAGAACAAACGTCAGGGTGTACTGCTGCCGCCAGTTACGTCCAGTGCGGTCTTCATCCTGCCGGAGTTTCTGATTGATCCTGCTGAGCACACTACTCTCATCATACTAATCATGACACCATGGAACCCAGGGGCCAGGGCTGGATGAGCAGTTAGGGTGGTGGCAATTAAAATGAAACTCATCGTGTTGATCCTCAGGCAGCTACTGAATCACACAATTTATATGAACTCTTATTACTTTTAATAGTTTTTCAGCTTTTTGTGAGCCTTTTAGACAGATGCTGCTATAAAAAGGTCAACAGTAACATCCTGCCTCCTGCATTAGAAAATTTATTACTCATGTTACATTTTATTATACTTGAATCTCCAAGCCTAGCTAAATGGCAGTGATGATGTTAGCAGCCTGGTTGGATTTCACTTCAGCAATTCATCACTTAATACCATGTTAATGTTCGTCATTATTTCCATATGGAGTCTTTCCAAAGCCCAGTGTCCAGATCTCAGGCTCTGGTGAACCTGGGCATGGGCACTGCCACAGACATACCACAATATATATATATAAAAAAATACAAAACAAAAATTCTTCCATTCCGTTAAACTTCAGAACAAGGTCATTGCCAGTTACAACTGTGGGACCAAATTCCTGCTTTGTTTCTCTAAGCAAGAGACAATGCAGGACACGTGGGATTGCAGGACAAAATAGGGTGGCCAGGAATTTCACCTTATGATTTCATGTTTCGGTTATTTCTACATGAATAATAGAGGTGTACAGTGAGCGGGGAGAAGGCAATGAAGGGATGAATGCTATAAAAAGGTATTTTATACACGTAGTCAATTGTCAATGAGTAAGTTTTTAACTACGGAACTTTTAGCAATCATACAAATAAGCGCTTAGACTTTTGGTAGAGAATGACGGAGATGTTAAGATCTATGACTGATGTTTTAGTGCGTTTCGCATGTTGAACATATCTCACAGTTGGGCATAGTGCCACACACCTGCAGGCTCAGCACCTGAGGAGGTAGAGGCAGGAGAGATTCCTTTGAGATCGGAGCCAGCTGGAGCTACCCAAAGAGTCGGAGGCCAGTATGGACTACCTAGGAAGAGGTAGTTGTCTCAAAGGAAACAATTCATTTCCCAGCTCTGAGAAACATTTAACATTCTATGTGCATCCTAAGGGAGAGCACAACTGTTAGAACTTCTCGGGGGAAGGGTGGCTTTGTGAGTCATTACCAAATAAGATCGATAAGCAGACGAGACCAGCACATGGTAAGTGCTCAATAAATATTTGATGAATTAATTGATTCAAAGAGGTACAGGACACTTCCCTGAAATCAGGTCACTAGGGAATAGCTATTACCGAATTCAGATTTAAAGTTATGTAATAACTTTAAGAAGGATTAACAGGAAGCTACTGTTTATTTGGTACCTGGCAGAAAATAACGATTATAACGCCAGGATTTTTCTACAGTTTAATTCTGTAACTATTATTAGTAGGGACTATTAATTATTATACTCTCATTGCCTCCTTGTTAGCCTGCCATAGTATTCAGAGTCACTGAGGACCTCCCATAAAGTCATGAAGTTGGACCTTAGTTCTCTTTCAACTCATGAGAGTGTGGTACCTTCTAGAACAGTTACCTGCTGCATTTACTCTCTTTTATCATTCTATTTATTTTCTTTTAGGGCTTATGACATGACTCCTGTGAGAGCTTCTGTTGCTATGAGATTAGTGATTGTTTTAGTTTTCTACAACCATATTCTGGTGCTTTGAACATGGTAAGTTCTCGAATAGTTATTGAATGAATGAATGAATGAATGAATGAATGAATATATTCAAGTCTCTCTGCAATACTGAAGGAAGATTGACCTAAGAAAGAAGTTGCTATTGTCTAAATATTTGTCTTACATTCACGTCTCTGTTGTTTCCCCACCTTCATTTCATAATCAAATCTCTACACTGAAAGCTCATCCCCAGTGGGAAGGTGTGTGGAGGTGAGATCTTTGAGACGTGGATAAGACAAGAAGATAGTGCCCTTGAGAATGAACGTGTTTTTACACTCTTATGTAAAAACATGAGAATGGAACTGGACCCTACAGAACAGGCCACAGGAATAAGAAAAAAGTAGTACATGAAGGAACACAGGTCCCTTATTAGACTATGAATCTGTTGAAACTTGATCCTGGGATTTTCAGCAAATTAAGACAAGATTTTATAAAGAGCCACAGAGTGATGAAGACAGCTTGTGTGCTAGGGTTTGAAAATTCATGGTTGCTTTGTTCTACTCTCCTGTTTCCTTAGAAACCCGTTCTTCAGTGTTTTTAACTGTGGTGCTGTTTTATTGGAAGATGCATGACAATCCAACTATGTTATTTTTCATAGCCCTTCCATTAAATTCTTACCATTTTTTCTAAAATACAGGAATATAAAAGGGTTACATTCAAACAAAGCCTTGCCCAGAAAACGTAAGCTAGAGACTGGATCTAAGTTTAAAAAAAAAAAAAAAAGTTTATTTAAACCAGGATCTTGAAGTGGTGGGTTTAGGGCCGTGTGTGTGTGTGTGTGTGTGTGTGTGTGTGTGTGTGTGTGTGTGTGTG
>NW_026596109.1:15594736-15676430 GCF_907164565.1 Psammomys obesus | reverse complement strand
GTGTGTGTGTGTGTGTGTGTGTGTGTGTGTGTGTGTGTGTGTGTGTGGTGGGTGTCAGCCTTGCTTTACTCTGTGGTACTTTTACAGTAAAATGAGTCAACTCTTAAATTTATGTTACACAAAATAAATTAGATAGAACAAAACAAACCTCCTGTCACTACTGAATAACCAATCTGAAGTATATGATCTACCCATAAGAAGTCATGTTTAAAGAAGGTGTTTACTGGGAGTTTTAACGGCATGATATGCTGTGATGACAATCAGTACAAAATCCTATATACAAGTCATCCGTGGTGGAACATCCCTGCAATCTCATTATTTGGAAGATGTTAGAACATAGTCCACAGATGGAAGCATGCAGAAGGAAATTCTGAAGTGCTTGAAAAAGATATAAGCTCCAAGAGAAGAAGATGAGTCTTGTGACCCCAGTTTCTTCAAACTCAGAATTGTTCTTAGAATGTGCTAATGTGCTTTTTTTGCACGTTCTAAGTAAGCTTGCTTTGGAGTAATTGTCACAACTCGACATGGTCATTTATTTTCCTGTCTCTATGCAAAAACATATTTTTGCTACATGCAGCTTGTTCTTGTGACTGATTGTTTTACTCCTGTAACTCTTATCAGAGGATAAATTGTCTGATGCTCTGAATAAAGTTGGCTATTGAATGAAACTTCAGTCTGCCTCATCTTTAGGCTCCACTCTTTCAGGTTCACACCACCAATTAGAGTGTTAAACAGGAAGGGAAAGGGGGAAGGATCAAGAGTTCAAAAACCTTTTTAAAAAAAATTTTTAAAAAAAAAGAATAATTTAATAATAGGACCAGGTGTGTTAGGGCAGGCCAGTAATGCCAGAATTTGGGTGGCTGAAGTAGGAAGATTGAGAGTTGGAAGCCATCCTGAGCCACAGTCACATAAATTGCACATCACAGGATGTTTACAAAATGGGGGTTGCCTCCTTTCCATCTCTATGGCAGCCACAGTTCTGTCAGGGGTGGATGGCACATCCAACCTGAGGGACAGAGGAGTAAACTACCTGCAGAACTCTGAGGGGGGGGGGGCAGATAAAGGAAGGTGAGATAAAGCATCCCAGGGCTTGCAGCAATGGAGATCCATCACCACTCCCAGGCCTGGAAGAGCAGGGAGGAACGAATTGCCCAAAGGAATACTGTAATACTGTGTAGCTACAGCAGAGGGCCTCTCTCGAACTACAGCCTGGAAGGAAGGCACTAGAAACACCCACTGCTGTCTTTCTCTTCTGCTGCCATCTGATCACAGTGGTTTTCACGGGAAGTGTTGATTAGGAGGCAGAGGAGAAAGGGAATACACTGACACAGTCCATGGAGGTCAGCCTTCTTCTTTTCTCTTTTCTGAATTCAATTCTTTTTTTTTTAATTATTTATTATAGCTTATTTACTTTGTATCCCAGCTGTAGCCCCCTCCCTCATCACCTCCCAATCCCAGCCTTCTCCTATACCCCACGCCCAGTCCACTGATAGGAGAGGTCCTTCTCCTCTTCCATCTGACCCTAGCCTATCAGGTCTCATCAGGACTGGCTGCATTGTCTTCCTCTGTGGCCTGGCAAAGCTGCTTCCCCCTCAGGGAGAGGTGATCAAAGAGCCAGCCACTGAGTTCATGTCAGAGATGGTCCCTGTTCCTATTACTAGGGAACCCATTTGGACACTGAACTGCCATGGGCTACATCTGTGCAGGGGTTCTAGGTTATCTCCATGCATGGTCCTTGGTTGGAGTATCAGTCTCAGAAAAGACCCCTGTGCCCAGATTTTTTAGTTCTGTTGCACTCCTTGCAGAGCTCCTGTCTCCTTCAAGTCTTTCTATTTTCCCCTTCTTTCATGAGATTCCCTGCACTCTGCCCAAAGTTTGGCTGAGTCTCAACATCTGCTTTGATACCCTGCTAGATAGTCTTTAATAGGCCCTCTGTGGTAGGCTCCTGACCTGTTCCCTGTTTTCTCCCTCTTCCAATGTCCATCCTGTTTGCCTTTCTGAATGAAGATTGAGCATCTTACCCAGGGTCCTCTATCTGGCTTAGCTTCTCAAGGTGTACAGATTCTAGTATGTTTATCCTATATTAAATATCCATTCATAAGTGTGTATATACCATGTGTGTCTTTCTGATCTTTTCTAGGTCCTATCATTTGCCTGCAAATTTCATTATTTCCTTGTTTTTAAGCTGAGTAGTATTACATTGTGTTAATATACCATAATTTCTGTATCCATTCCTCAACTGAGGGACATCTGGGTTGTTTCCAGCTTCTGGCTATTAAAATAAAACTGCTATGAACATGGTTGAGCAAATGTCCTTGTTGTATACTTGAGCATCTTGTGGATATATGCCCAGGAGTGGTGTAGCTGAATCTTGAGGTAGCACTATTTTTTTTTTTTTTTGGTTTTTTGAGACAGAGTTTCTCTGTGTAGCCTGGACTTGCTTTGTAGATCAGGTTGGCCTTGAACTCATAAAGATCCACCTGCCTCTGCCACCCTAAGTGCTGGGATTACAGGTGTGTACCACCATGCCTAGAGGAGGTCAGCCTTCTAAGACAGAGCTGGATGGAGGGAGGGTGGATATGGAGAGGCAATTAGGGAACACACAGCATAGTATTTAGTAAAAACCAGTACTGTAATTATAAAATGTACATATATGTATGGCATGGTCAAGTTTAGAGGTTTCGGTTTTGTTTCTGACCACATGATCTCGCTCCTAAAATGTCAGCTCTGGTGAGTTTTGGTGAGTTTTACGTACAAGATGAATGCTATGATTTGAATTTGACCCCTCCCAAATTCAGGTGTTATACTTATGAGCTAATGTGATGGATAATGTTCAGCAGTTTGGAAATTAGGCTCCTCCCTCATAACACAGAAGAATCTGCATGCAGCATTTACTGTTCTTGGCTTCTACCTTCTACCCTATGAGGACACAGTGAACCCATCCTCCAGAAGACACAGAAACAAGGCACTATATTAGAATCCAGGAGCAAGCCCACCAGACAACAGAGCCTGTCAGAACCTGCTCTTGCACTTCTCAGCATCCTGAATGATGAGAAAATACACTCAGTTCTTTACAAATGATTCCATTATGGGCATTTTATGTTACAGCAGTACAAATAGAGTTCAACAATGAATCAAAGCACTTCAAAGAACAACAGCATTGGGCTTATGCACGGTTTGAATGAACTGCTTTGAGCCACCTGCTAACCGACGTTTGACTGATAAATGCCTGTATGTGTGACTGAATTTTGCAAGAGAAGCCTCATTAACTTTTGTCTTGATGAAGAAGATCTAGAATCAAATAAGTCAAGCGATAGCCCATTTCTCATAGAGCTTTCATTCTGCTGGGAAACAGACACCAAATAATAGAAAAGAATAAACCGCAATAACTGCTTGTAGTGAAAACAAGAGTGAAGTGATGGGAGGTGACACCAGTAAGGTTCTTTCTGGAGAAGAAAAAATCCAAGCTAAGACCTGAATAACCGAGACGGCTGTGTGAGGACGGGTGAGAATTCCTGGTAACGTCTCAAAGGGGACCCCCAAACATGAGTGTTACAGCACGACAGGGGAGGCAGAAGAGTACATATGTATACCACTCAATATCCAAAGATTACCATGCTCAATCAGAACTGCTTTGAAAACTGGTGGAGCAGCTGAAGAGCATTAATAATCTCTTGGCCAATGCAAAGTACAGCCTCAGAAGGAAGAAGGCTGGGATAGAAAGATTCTCTTGGTTTTCTCTCTTACCCCAGAAAGAGGCAACAATCAGTTCAGCAAATCTTTCCCAAGTTTTCATCTCTTCGTGTGTATCTGTGTGTGTGTTCATGTATATGTGAATCTGTGAGTAAGTGCATGTACTTGTGTGTGAATGCAGGTAAAGGTCAACACTGGGTGTCTTCCTTGGTCGCCCTTCATTTTAGTTTTGAGACAGGATTGCTTTCTGAACCTTGAGCCTGCTCATTCGGCTATATTGGGTGACCATCCTATCTCTGCCCTCCTTGCCCCGGGCACTGGGTGTGCAGGTATGGCTGACTACAGCAGCTTCTTAATGTGAGTCCTGGGATCCAATCTCAGTCTTCAGGCTTGTATGGTAAACACTTTAGCAACCTAGTCGATTCTCCACCTCCACCAAAAGTACCTCGGAAAACATGCGACGGTGTGGAAATCCACTAGACTAAGGTGTAAAGCTGCCAACACGGAAGGCCCATGAGCTACACACTTACAACACAGGCAGTAAGGGGTTAAAGAAGTTCAGACTTCCCCCCTCTCGTTCTTCTCCAGGTGTGGAAGCTAAGCTAATGAGTGGGTGTGCCCCCTTCCCCACAACGTTAGACACTCCCCCAGGCAACATCCACCAGAGTGGCCAACGATTGGAGGAGAAGGAAGTTCAATGTGAGCTGTCACCTCAGTGGCTGAAGCTGCCCTCGCAATGCTCCTGATCGCACTACACAACCTCAGCCGTAAGAGCCTGAAGCACTCGACCTCTGTGTGTCAGCTCTTTGAAAACATTTATATAGAGATTTTTAATGGCCGTGCTTGGAGGGAATATGAATTTTTAAAACCAATATTCCAATTTGTACAAGGAGAAAAAAAAAACTGCATCTTTTTAAAAAGAAAACAAGCCTTTCAAAAGAGGAGAAAAAATGTGTAATTAGAAACGCATGAAGGACTAAAAGGCTGTTTTTAACTTGTTTCCTAAGAAACCAAAAATAGAGACAACAAGTACAACTTCCAAAAAAGCTTAGATCTACTTACTCTATTATTAAATTTTCAAGTTCAAGAATTTTAGAGTCATTAATTTAAGGAGCATTCCCTGGTTAATTTTGTTGCAATGCTTCTACTTATGGAAGCCGATCTTTATGAGCAAACAAGCTAGCAGGCTCTTCTTAAATAGGTAAACGGCACATTCAGCAAACAGCTGCACTACAATCCACGACATCTGGCTTATGTCACTGTGATGACAAATAATAGACTTTAGAACATAATAGTACTTGGTGAGCAAATTTACTTGATAAAGGGGATGCACTTGGTCTTCAGGAATGAAGTCTTAGTGGAGTTCCATTTAACTCCGGCTTTCATTCCTTATTCTGCTCTATATGTTTTATACAGAGAAGAAATGTGTGGCACCTCTTTATTTTTAAAATACTTTGGAGAATTCTATCATTTTTCAAAGGGTCTGTATTTGGAGATGGGCATTTAGGAATGTGAACTCGGCCTGTGAGCCTCACAGAGGCTCTCAAGCACTCACGCCATTCTTCCACTGGTCAGCTAAAGACAGAGAGGCAGGGTGAAGTTAGCCAGGATACAGACTTCCTCTTCCCTTACTAGCCCACAGCCTGCATACAAGGCACCATACAGGAGGCAGCTCAAAGCCTGTCCTGCATAGAGCCCTCCAAATGTTCTTTCCATCCTGAGAGGGCCGGCTGTACCAGTGAATCCTGGTGCTTTCTCCCATGGATCGAGGGGAACCTCACAACTGTGGCAAAGCCCTGACTGTGTCGGTCAGTGAGGCACTGAGTCCCTACAGACTGTGATGAAGGAACAGAGAAGGAGAGTATTAGAAAATTCCCGTCCCACCTTTCACTGCATTCCAGGGATGCACAGGCTCAGCACAGCAAAGAGAATAGAGAGCATACATTCCTTCCTTTGCCCACCCAGGCCTAAACATTCCTTCCCAGTTCCACATAGAGTGAAATGTGTATATGGTATGGGAATGGACAAAGGTGCTAGAAAGCTCAAGATTTTAATGATCCTCCTGCATCAGGTTCCTAAGTGCTGGCATTTCAGATGAGTGAAATTCAACTCCCAGTTCCTTGTAGAACCACATTCCCTGCCCTTGACTTCATAGCCTAGCTGGATATGTGAACAGGCTTCAAACACCTGAGATTGTTGTTACTGTGGGATGCACGCTGCTTTAATAATAATAATTCTGATAGAATTTGAAGATAAATCTTTTCCTCTGACGTATAAGTGCCAACTAATCTATCATTAAGTACTAGCAAATTCTCAAAGGAAGACTAAACACTCTAAACCAGGATCTTCCTTGTGGCATCCCAATGGAATAGTGAACGACTATACTTCTTCCGGGCTTTAGAGAAACAAGAGTAACCTATAACGGCAGGCTTAAACATGCCTTGCTCTTGGGGAACATGAAATTTCACGTAACAATCAACACATAACCCTACAACTGAAGAAAAAGATAGCGGCTTGGGTTTTTGCTATGGCTAGTAAGCACTTTCCGTGCAAGCCTAAGGACCTAAGTTCAGATCTCCAACACCCGTATGAAAAGCCGGGGATGGCAGCCTGTGTCTAGAGGACCCAGATTTCAGGGGGCTTAGGCAGACTGCTGAAGCTTGCTGGAAAGCCAGCCTCGCAGCACTTATGACCTCCATGTTCAATGACACTATGTCTCAAAAAAAAAAAAAAATACAGTAGAGACAAGGTGAGGAAAACACCGAAGTTGGACTTTGCCCTCAGTATAAATATGCACACATATGTACAATGAAAAATCTTAAAGATCATCCTTCTTTTACGGTTATGCATTTATTTGTGGTTTTTGTCTCTGTACAAGTATTCACCCATGTGCACACATCACAGTGCGCATGAGGATGCCAGAAGACGGTTTGTAGTTCTCTCCTTTCACCATGCGAGATCCAAAGATCGGACTCAGGTTGTCAGGCTGGGGGCCATGTCTCTCCGCTGAGACATTTCATTTAACAAAAGTCATAAAATGAGGAGGAAAGTAATAAAAGTACATTCTATCATCATCTACCGTAAGCAAAAGTCACTATAAAATATCTATGGTTAATAACTTAGCAGCTACAAGTCATTTTGGAGTTAGGAAGAACATGCAAAAACCATTAACACAACTGTTGAGAAGTAGGATAGGACAGGTTGGAGCGGAATGGTTGCTGGGTTTTTTTTTTTTTTCCTTATGTGATTTGTTATTTTGTTGTTGTCATCTTCAAACATCATTTGCTATTTTAAACATGCAGCTAATAACTTTGTGGAGGATAAAATTAATGTACTGAAACAAAAGAGAACCTTTTTTTCTTAACAGTGAAAAAGCCTAATAATCTCGGTGGGCCTTCCCTGCGGCTGCTTTCCACAAACATCGAAAGCAACCTAGATGTCCGTAGTAGGCCACACCGAGTTGCAAACTCTTACAACCTGAGGGCTGCTTATGAGGCACTCTCAAGTGAGAGGCAAATTAAGGTGAGTACGTGCGCATTTATTTCGGTAATCTAGAAAAGTGGAAGTCGAGGAAGCGTGAAGGAAAGGCTCTTAGGAGGGTGCTCCAGATATCAGAGAAGCAGACAAGACCAGATGGACAGTCACACTCTGGACAAGGACTGGCTATTTGGTGCTACCACAAATGGTATTGTGTTAGCCCTAAATGGCCCTAGGGTCACCACCGGAGCCGTAGAGGTTGGGGGAGGGGCAGGGCACAACACAGAACTGACCTTTGCTAAATAACTTTCATCTTGGAAGGGGCCAGTACACAATGAGTAAAACACTTTCCGAATGTATCTTCTGATGGCACAGAGAGAAAAACTCCTCTGTAGCCTTCCTAGGTGGCTCTGCTGGTAGGAAAGCCAAGCGACCAATTCTGAATTTAAAGGACTGCAAACTGACCCCAAAATGAAACTCTGATTCATCTCACACTGTTTCGCCTTCACTGTCATTTCCTATCACTAAGTTAAAATGTACACTAACACATACACCTAAAACTGTGCATTTTCCATCCTCAACTATTCCAAAATAGCAGTGACAAAGCCCACCTGACACTCCCCACAACAGCAGAATTCCATTATCTGCTCTGCATTTTTCCTACGGGTGCTTCTATTATCCCAACTCTCCCTTTTTGTTGGAGTCACTGAGTCTCTTGGTTTAGTGCTATAATTAACAGCAGTGTATTTTTAAATAACTCAGTGGCCGTGAGAACTGCCCTTACTGTACCTTAATGTCCATACTATACAACACGTAAGTTCCACACTAGAAGTGCAACTAAATTATATTAATAAAGCTTTCCTTGGTGATAGCTAGTGATCTTTTCATGATTCCTAGTCACTACTCATTGCTGTTTCATGTTTTTGTTTTTGCTTTCTTTCTTGGACAATCTGACGTAGCAGATTTAACAGTGGTTTTTGGCTCAGGGATGTTTTGATGGAATCAATAGGCAAAGAGGACATGTTGACAAACTGTTCCCAGAAGTCTGCATCAAGATATATAAATAACTTATATTTTAAAGTATAATAACAGGGTGGGGAATGTGATAGAGTAAGGCTCAGGGATGGCACGGAGCCCAGGAAACATGACCATCCCTGCTTTACATAATTACATGAAAATTGTTGTTTAGCATCTATTGAAGTATTCTAAACTCAGCCTTTCCTGACAAATGATCATGTATACATTATATATGTTCTCTTTAGATACCTCCTACCCAAATATCTTCCCATTGAACTTTCCTGATTGTCTGAAGTATTTTAAATAAAACTGTGGACACTATTACATTATACCCAACACGTCAAGAGAAATCTAAAAAAAAGCATTCTGTAAAATGTAAAGCAATTTATTCCCATGTAATGATAACACCATTAGCACATCTACTCGGTTGGACCCTAAGCCCTTAGTGCACTTTAATACCCTGTCTATATTCCCTTGGCCTGAGCACCAGCTCACCACGGTAAATTGCCCACTATCCTCATTACAAGATAAGTAATGGACGTATGGAAAATACAACCAGCCAGAAGTCTACTGCTTCTGCTTCAAGCTTCATAATTTCAATCAATACGGCTGTGTAGGCCAAATGAGAAAGAACTCCTCCTTATCTGTAGGGAAGATGAATTATTTCTCATGTCTTACATGACAGGAGGATGGATTCTCTTGCCCAGAGGAAGATCTTACAGTCTGCACCTACATCCTAAATGTCTCAAACAGAGACAAATAGCAATTACTCTGTGTTCAGTGTCTCCTAAACTGACAGATGAGGATGTTGGGAACAAGAAACCCGTGTACCTAAGCCTACCTCTGATTCATATGGGACCTGCATGCTAGTTCAACTGGCCTTGTCCTTTACACTGGCATTCAATTATTCCTCTTTGCAGAAGTCTATAATATAGCCACTCATGTTCCCTGATTAAGAGGCTGCCAGATACTCTATCATCAAACTCATAGCTTTGGAAAGTTAATCAGACTATGTAAATGGTGTGTGTGGAACTCTGCTAGGCAATCCTATAAAAATGACTCAAATAAGATTCTATTTTCCCTTTAAATTGTCAATTTAAAGGATCCTGAATTTACCCAGCTTCTGTTGGAAGGACCCGGCTGTTTGAGGTTGCAGTCCTCCCAGTCCAGATAGCCCTTCTGAGCTTGGCATTAAGGTGAAAGACACCCTCTCCCCAGCATGGCCTCCTGCTCTCTGCCTGACTTCATCTGGAGAGTGTCTCTAGACATAGATGCCCCTAACTACACATTTGACACAGCTCCCTGCTAGCTCTCCCCTCTCTGCACCTATAGTATAATTAGGTACTATGTTCCCGTTCATATGACAGGGGGGTTCTGTTTAATGCAAATTAAGCATTCTTGACACGCCTAGTTCCAACCAATTATGTACACCTATCCTGGGAACCCTCACCCACTCCCCAAGGTGTATATAGCCTTTGTTCTCTGGAATTAAAGTTGAACTAGGTCCCTGAAGTGGTTCCCAGAGTGTCAGATCTCTCCTTTGAACTTGCCAGCCTTCCAAGCTCTGTACCTCATCTCCTGCCCCTCCTGCGTTCGTGGGCTGGTGGGAAACAGCCCTTCAAGGAAGGAGGAGAACCACAATTTCTTATACAAAACTTCCAGGTGTTTGTTCCTTATAGAGGAGCCTGATATAAACAAACATCTTTATCCGTCTACAGAGCACTGGTGCATGGCCCAGTCAGATGTACTCTGCATTTAACCTATGCAAACTTTATATTTAACCTTCCATTAACTTATTTAATCATGATGAACAAATTTTCCTCATTAACTTTGTCTCCTAATGCCCTCCACAGAGTTGTCCAGCTATTACCTCCTGACTTATGCTCTGGATCTTTCCCATCTATTAAGTTTTGTTGTGGCCCCATGGATGACCCTCTTTTGCGGCACTCTAACTACTGTCCCTTCTACATAGACCATTTGTCAGTTTGAAGCACTTACAGAGAGACTGGTGCCCCCAAGTCCCTGAAAGCTGGTCGGGTGCAAGCTATGGGCCATCCAACTTATCCCTCTTTTTGCCAATCTGGGCATAGATTTCAGGACTCAATATTAAAACAACTGGACTGAAGCCTTTTTTGCGCCAATAAACCTTTCTGTCCCATCAACTCTCAAAAAACCTCATCAGATCAGCCTAACATCTTTTTTTTTTTTTTTTTTTTTTTTTTGGCTGCTGCAGTACTAGATCTAACTACCATTAAGAATAGGATTCGTGCTCTCTTCCTCGAATGATGATGCTTCCACACCAAAAAATCCTAACTGGAATAATAATTGGATTCACAGAGTAGGTCATCTTTTCATGTTGACCCCAAGGTATGTTTTACCTCCAAGACATGTGGCCCGATTGTCATCTTACTTTTAATTGCTGAATTATATGCCCTTGCTTGTGTATGCCACAGCTTCATATTGAAGACAGCCTTCTTGATTTTAAGTTTTTTCAATTATACACTAATCACTATCGTATTATTAATATTGTTTTGTGCTAGAGACTAAACCCAAGCCCTCATGCATAGTAAATATACAGTCTGCCACTTGAATTATACTCCTAGTCTCAGTTTTCCAGAAACTTGTTACTATAAGTTAGGTGAGGTGGTTCACACATCTAGACAGATACTAAAAAGAAACTATATTAAAATTGGGGGAGGGGGGTGAAGGATAATGTTACTAAAATATCTAACACTCTGATGACATCTGAGAAGGTGGAAAAAAATCCCACCTGGTAATGACTGAATGACACCAGGTACAAAAACAGCAGAGCCAGAGGAAGGTCAGTGAGAATTGCCTCTCCTGACTGCCTCTTCCATACAACCCACCCCTTCCCCTTACACACACCCACTCCTGCCCCTTACACACAATCCAAACAGCGTGCACACTGGCCAGTGCTAAGCTTCGTCTCTACACTTACACAGCCCGGGATCCCTTGCCTCGGAAATGGTGGCACTCTCAGTAGGCTGTGTCTTCCCGTATCAGTTAAGTAATCAAGACAGTCCAGACAACCCCACAGGCCAACCAGATCTAGATGACCCCTCATCTAGCCTCTCTTCCCATGTAAATCTATGTTGTGTGAAGTTGACAGGGCGTGGACTTAGGATGGATAATCTTGGTTGTCAATTTGACTGACTAAAAGGCAAGCATTCCTATGAGGTATTTTTGTGATCAGATGATTTGAAGTGGGAAGACCCACCCTATTTTTTTATTAAATTTATTCATTTGTTATTAATTACAGTTTATTTACTTTGGATCCCAGCTGCAGCCCCTCCCTCATCCCCCCTCCCTCTTCTCCCATACCCCTCTCCAAGCCCACTGATAGGGGAGGTCCTCCTCCCTTTCCATATGACCCTAGCCTATCAGGTCTCATCAGGACTGGCTGCATTGTCTTCCTCTTGGCCTGGTAAGGCTGCTCCCTGCTCAGGGGGAGGTGATCAAAGAGCCAGCCCCTCTAAATGTGGTCTGCTCCCTCTAGTGGCAGCCCAGAAAAAAATGGAAGAAGAAAGATTGGCTTCTGCCTGCTTGCCTTTACTCTTGCTGGCAAGCTCATTTATCTTATGACTGCTGCTGATGCTGCATTTCTAACTGAATTTGGAACCAATAATTGGCCCTCCAATGTAAAATGAATACAAGAAGTTCTCCAGGAACCCTCCAAGCTTTCAAAGCCAAATTAGATCTACTAAGGCACCTAGCCTCATGGATGAGCAGCCCTACCAGGGTCTAAGCCTATCTGGTAGTAAAGCTATTGTTGGACTCTTCAGAACAGATCACGTAAGCCAACCAATGAATCATGGAAGACTATAATATATGTTAATAATATTGTTATTTTAATATACATTAAATTTACAAACTCATATATTAATTATATGTGAATTAATATATTAATGTAATTTTAATTTACAAATTATATCCATAATCTATATTGTTAATATATATAAATTATGTTTAATATGTGTTCATATATTAAATGTAGTTCTATATATTTTCAATATATTCATAAATATCCGTTCTTTTGCTCCAGAGAACCATAACTAATACAGTTCCTGACATAAATGTTGAAGCCTTGAGATAAGAAGCAACCAAACCTCAACATGATAAAGTATATTTACTCTGAACCAGGAACAAGCATCCCCAAGTAGGCTAGGTTGGCTGGCCAACAATCCTCTGGAATCCACCTGTCTCTACTACCCAGAATTGAGATTAGAAGAACATGCTACTATGCCCAGGCCCTAAAATGTGTAAATATTAATTAGCTAGACTATCTATATCATAGCAATGAAAATATTAGTAGAGAATGTGTTGGTATAATGTTCTTGTGAAATGTATACAGTTTACCCTTGTTCATTCTCATACTGATTCTCTACCCCACTATCTGGTTTCAATCAGGACACTGAATTGTGATGCTTATTCTAAGTATCACCTGTCTCAAGTTTGTGTAAACATGCTACCATTTGTTCTCTGTATTGTCAATTAAACAACCAGCCAATGCTGAGTAATGAAGAGAATAGGGTGGGACATCCTGGTCCAGAGAGAAGGAGAAAAGAAGCAAGTGGGATGAAAGGCTAGGAGAGAGAGCTGAGAGGAGAGGACCTGGAAACATCAGGAGAGATGAACCTGACCTAAGATAGTGCTAAAAAGCAAATATAATGTGGGAAATATAAATGGGAGAAAACTTTGTGGGCTTGAAGGTTTAGGATGGAGTAATTATTACCCAGCATTGTGCTCTAGTTTAATTAAATAAATCCTAGTCTCTTATGTGGTGATTTGGGTATACAGCTGGTTTAAGAATAACCACTGTTTAACTAAAAGATAAATCACTAATAAATATTAATAATCATCAACAAATGGCATACAAACGTGTGGCAGAATTTACAGTAATCTAGCAAGAATTTACACAGAAAGTAAAATTATAGAGCAGTTTTTTATTCCTTAAAAACAAAGCAAAGGCAGCTCCTAATCTAGGAGGTCACAGATTCCTGATTAGACAGACCCCTTGCAGAGCAGCAAGGCCTTAGGTGGGCTACCAAAAAACAAAAATTGATACACACAAACCTGAGAGAGGCAGTTTCTTTAGGTAGGAAAAAAAAAAAGTAGCTCTTTGACAAGGAAGCTTTTCAAAGCCAGACTTTGCTATCCAAGGCAGAAAGTGAAATTTGGTCTGAGGACCAAACATTGGTAGACCAAATAACTTCCCAGAGTTAGGAAGGGGTCAGGATCCAGTGAGGGAGGCATTAAAAATACCTCTCCCTGGAAGCAGGAGCCAGAGACAGAGAAGCCTCAAGCATCTGAACTGTTAAGGTCTGAAAGGGAAGCTGGGTCCTTAGGGAAATGTTTTGAGATTAAAAAGATAATTTTCTATGTTGAAAATGGAGGAATAAACAATGACACAGTGCTTCTTGGTACCATTTGAGTTATTTTCTCTTAGAATATAAATACTTTTTTCACTCATGATTTCAGTTTTGTATATCCTCTTTGGGAGAGATCAGGATAAGATAGATTTGGAGAAAGAAGAGGCTGAGAAAATAGATGATAAATTAAAGGCCATTGAATAGAGGCTGGGGGAATCTCTGAATCAAAATAGAGAGCCTTCAAAGAAATTCAATCTGAAATTTACAATAACACCAAAAGAGGTAGTTCCAGATAAGAAAAATCCACAGAGGCTTGAGGATATTGCAAAATGGCAGTCCACTGAGATGCTGGAGAGAGTCTTGAGCTATAGGCCAACTTGGTCAGACTGCATATTGTATGTGTATTGTCAAAGTTCAATTACTGGATGAAGATCTGTATGCTAAAGTAGAAATGCTGATCCTGTTTGATTTTGTGTTGGAAAAAGGTCATACAGTGTCTAGTGTTCTCCATTTTACAGAGTTTGAAGAACTGAAATACATGCACCATGCCATAGATTCATATTTAGAAATACAGTGGGCTTTTGCTTTAAATTCTGGAGAGCATGATCCTAAGGTTACACATTTGTTAGAGATGGCAAATGTTTTGGAGATGCCCTTACAAATTGGGGCTGATGGTGCTTCAGCACGAATATACATTGGAATACAACAATATTTTAGAAAATACGCATAGAAAGTATTACAGATGAATCTTTCAATCTTACAGGGTGGAAAATTGTAGAGAAATCTAATAGTTCTTTAAAGAAAATGCACACAGAACAGAAGAGGGATAAGGAGTCCCCCAGGGATAGATTGGGTGGAACTTCATTGACTTAAAAGCTTTTAAATAGCAATGAGACAGACGGCACAGATGCTAAGACACAGTGGACTTTAGAAAGGACTGCTGAATTAGAGCAGCATGTACAGGTCCTGGTTCCCAAATGGAGAATAAGGAATATGTTACGCTGGGGAAGAGGTTTTGTGCATGTTCATACAGGAGAAGAGAAAGTATGGGTTCCATCAAAACTAATAAAAATCAGAAATGACAGAGGAAGACCACCTGAAGATCTTGGCCACACACAAGAAGAGAGAAATGAAGAAGACTGAACAAAACAGGTAACATAAAATGCTGATCCCTTCACATAGGAACAACTCTAAAATTGACTGAGACATAAAAAATGTCTCCAGCCAGAACTTCAATGATACATGGCCAATAAATCCTTGGCTACAATATCCTCAAAATTTAAAAGAATGGCATAGATAAAACTGGTTTACAGTTTAGTTTCATCCTGCACATCTCATACATTTATAATTTTAGGATCGTATAATGCTTGTGAGAAATTGTATGTTTTCAGAACAACAGGACTGGACACCGGGGATACTGGATCAAATCTCACAGGATTTATCTTTCCAGCATGCTGAGACGTTGACACATCTGTTCCAGCATCTTGCATGTTCCAGCATTCTGCTTGTTCCTGCCTCAACTGCTTAAATTGCTGCTCCCAAGAGAGCTTTGAAGAAAGCTACTAATCTCAACTGGTCCAGCATTTTAGACTGTTCCAAAAAGGGCTTCAATTAAGCCTGAAATTTCTCAACATTCAAAAACTGGACCACAAATGCCAATTGTTTGTTTTATTATCCATTTTTCCCAATTTCCTTTGAGCACCCTAACAGGATTTCTGAGTGTCCAGAAAATCAGCTAGAAAAAAAATCCATGAGAATGATGTCCAATTTCCTTTAAAGGGGGTTGGGTAGGTTTTTGGTTGTTTTCTGGAGCTATGAATGCTTATTGTCATTGGGAGATGGATATACATTGTTAATGATATTATTCAAAAAAATTAAGGTTACGATATTAGATAATGCAAATTAATTGTTAGTTAATCAACTCATACTCGTATTGGACACTAGTCTAATTTATCACAGGAGTATACATCCTAGGTTTAACAAATAGATATAATTCTATAGATAGGTAGATTATATAAAGATAGGTTAAATATGGTATTTTAAAATGCTTTTTATTAGCATTTGACAAAGTCCAACACCCATTCATGTTTAAAGTCTTGGAGAGATCAGGAATACAAGGCACATATCTAAACATAGTAAAGGCAATATACAGCAAGCCTATAGCCAACATCAAACTCAATGGCAAGAAACTTAAAGCAATCCCACTGAAATCAGGGACAAGACAAGGCTACCCCCTCTCTCCATACCTCTTCAACATAGTACTTGAAGTCCTAGCCAGAGCAATAAGACAACTAAAGGAGATCAAGGGGATAAAAATCGGAAAGGAAGAGGTCAAAGTGTCACTATTCGCAGATGATATGATAGTATATATGAGCGACCCCAAAAATTCAACCAGAGAACTCCTCCAGCTGATAAACACCTTCAGCAAAGTGGCAGGATACAAAATCAACTCAAAAAAATCAGAAGCCCTCCTGTATACCAAAGACAAAAGGGCAGAGAAAGAAATTAGGGAAACAACACCCTTCACAATAGCCACTAATAACATAAAGTATCTTGGAGTGACACTAACCAAGCAAGTGAAAGACCTGTTTGAGAAAAACTTCAAGTCTCTGAAGAAAGAAATTGAAGAAGATCTCAGAAGATGGAAAGATCTCCCGTGCTCATGGATTGGTAGGATTAACATTGTGAAAGTGGCCATCCTGCCAAAAGCAATCTACAGATTCAATGCAATTCCCATCAAAATACCAACTCAATTCTTTACAGACCTTGAAAAAAAGATTCTCAGCTTCATATGGAGAAACAAAAAACCCAGAATTTCCAAAACAATCCTGTACAACAACAGAGCATCTGGAGGTATCTCTATCCCCAATCTCAAGTTGTACTACAGAGCAATAGTAATAAAAACTGCATGGTATTGGCATAAAAACAGAAAGGAGGATCAATGGAACCGCATAGAAGACCCAGAAATAAACCCACACACCTATGAATACTCGATTTTTGACAAAGAAGCCAAAACCATTCAATGGAAAAAAGACAGCATCTTCAACAAATGGTGCTGGTCCAATTGGATGTCCACATGCAGAAAAATGAAAATAGATCTATATTTATCACCCTGCACAAAACTAAAGTCCAAGTGGATCAAAGACCTCAACATAAAACCAGATACTCTAAATCTGTTAGAAGAAAAAGTTGGGAACAGCCTAGAACTCATTGGCACAGGAGACAACTTCCCAAACAGAACACCAACAGCACAGGCTCTAAGAGCAACAATCAATAAATGGGACCTCATGAAACTGAAAAAACAAAGGACACTGTCATCAAAACAAAACGCCTGCCTACAGATTGGGAAAGAATCTTCACTAACCCTTTATCTGACAGAGGACTAATATCGAGTATATACAAAGAACTAAAGAAGCTGAAAAGCAGCAAAACAAGTAATCCACTTAAAAAATGGGGAACAGAGCTAAACAGAGAATTCTCTGTAGAGGAATATCAAATGGCAGAGAAACACTTAAAGAAATGCTCATCCTCATCAGGGAAATGCAAATCAGAACGACCCTGAGATATCACCTTACACCCATCAGAATGGCCAAGATGAAAAACTCAAGGGACAACACATGCTGGAGAGGTTGTGGAGAAAGAGGAATCCTCCTCCACTGCTGGTGGGAATGTAAACTGGTACAACCACTCTGGAAATCTATCTGGCGCTTTCTAAGACAATTAGGAATAGCGCTTCCTCAAGACCCAGCTATACCACTGCTAGGTATATACCCAAACTTTGTTCAAGTACACAAAAGGGATATTTGCTCAACCATGTTTATAGCAGTATTATTTGTAATAGCCAGAACCTGGAAACAACCCAGATGTCCATCATCGGAGGAATGGATACAGAAATTGTGGTATTTTTACACAATGGAATACTATTCAGCAATCAAAAAGGAGGAAATCATGAAATTTGCAGGCAAATGGTGGGATCTAGAAAAGATCATCCTGAGTGAAATATCCCAGAAAGAGAAAGACAAACACGGTATATACTCACTTATATAGACCTATAAGATATGATAAACATAATGAAATCTATACACCTAAAAAAGATAATCAAGAGAGCAGACATGGGGTAAGATTATCAATCCTCATTTAGAAAGACAGATGGGATGCACATTGAACATATGACAGGAGTCTACTGAGCACATTTGAAAGACTCTAACTAGCAGTGTTTTCAAAGCAAAGACTCATGACCAAACCTTTGGCAGAGTACAGGGAATCATAAGAAAGAAGGGGAGTTAGTCTGATGAGGAAAGGATAGGAGCTCCACAAGGACCAAATATATCTGGGCACAGGGTCTTTTCTGAGACTTACATGCAACCAAGGACCATGTATGAATGTAACCTAGAACCTCTGCTCAGATGTAGCCTGTGGTAGCTCAGTAACCAATTGGTTTCCCATAATGAGGGGAACAAGGACTGTTTCTAACAGGAACTCAATGACTGGCTCTTTGGCCTCCCCACCCCCCAAGGGAGAAGCAGTCCTGTTAGGCCACGGAGGAGGGCTTTGCAGCCAGTCCTGAAGATACCTGATAAAACAGGATCAGATGAATGGGGAGGAGGTCCCCCCTATTAGTGGACTTGGCAAGGGGCACGGTGGAGATGAGGGAGGGAGGGACTGGGAGGGAATGAGGGATTGGGACATGGCTGGGATACAGAGTTAACAAAATGTAACTGATAAGAAAAAAATAAAATTAAAAAAAATGCTTTTTATTATTTTAAAGATTCTTTGACAATGAGACAAGTCATCTCCTGGCAGCACCCAGCCTACCTCAAAGAAGATGATGAGCAACAAAGAACCTGCATATGGAGATGGCTTTAAATGTGGCAAATGAGCCATCTGAGCAAAAAGAAAATGCCCTCGTTTCACGACAGAATTTGCCTAAAATGGGCAAGGTTAAATGCAGGCCAATTTGACTGCCAAGAGCCAGGGTAAGCATTTCCTAAATAGTTCATATGTCAAATATACTGAGCCAGAAGGCTGAAGATGATGCTCCAATGTTATAGTGAGTTTTGGGTGACTGTTCAGGCAGCAAACTTCTGTCAATTTTTTATTTCTTGGAAGCTGCACTTCCTATTTACTCAAGTAACTAATTTTATTCCTTCTCAAGTCTCTGGTAGGATTGAAGACCAAATAGTTATAGTTCCACAATTAGGCTTACGTTGTTTAGAATTTTAGAAAATATTCATATAGGTAATACCAATGAAGATAAAAGCTAATTTAGGTATAGAACTCTATACTTGTCAAGATAAGATAATCAAATACTTTCTCCTAAGTTGCCAAATGTACATGGACTGGACATTGCACATGTAAATCTTACCTAGTAGTTTTCATAACTGTTTTATAATTATTATTGTATTGAAAGAAAAAGAGCCTCTTATTGGACTTAAAGGGGGAAATGTTGGTATAATATTCTTGGGGAATGTATACAATTTAATTAACCTTGTTCATTCACATGCAGATTTCTCTACCCCACTCTCTGGTTTCAATCTGGACATTACATCATGATGCTTATTCTAAGCATCACCAGTTTCAAGTTTATGTAAACATGCCACCATTTGTTCTCTATGTTGCCAATAAAAACAGCCAGCCAATGCTGAGCAAGAGAGAGAATAGGGTGGGACATCCTGGTCTGGAGGGGAGGGGAAAAAAAAGCAAGTGGGAGGAGAGTGCTGGGAAGACAGATCTGAGAGGAGAGTACTTGGAAATATCAGGAGAGGTGAACCTAACCTAAGATATGACTAAAAAGCAAGTATAATGTGGGAAATCTGAATGGGAGGAAGTTATGAGGCCTTGGAGGTTTAGGACTTAGTAATTATTGCCCAGCATTGTGCTCTAGGTTAATTAAATAAATCCTAGTCTCTGTGTGGTAATTTGGGTATACATCTGATTTAGGAATAGACACTGCTTACCTAAAAGATAAATCATTATTAAATATTAATAATCAACAACAATTTCTGGATATTCGATTCCAGTCCACTGATCCACCAGTCTGTTTCTGTGCCAGTTCCATGCAGTTTTTATTACTGATGCTCTATAGTAAAGCTTAAGATCAGGGATGGAGACACCTCCAGAAAATCTTTTATTGTACAGGATTATTTTAGATATTCTGGGTTTTTTGTTTTTTCATATAAAATTAAGAATTGCTCTTTTGAGTTCTGTAAAAATTATGTTGGTATCCTAATGAAAAATGCATTGAATTTGGTGATTGCTTTTGCTAAGACAGCCATTTTCACTATGTTAATTCTACTGATCCATGAGCATGGGCGATCTTTCCATCTTCTGATATCTTCTTCAATTTCTTTCATCATGCAGGTCTTTCACTTGCTTGGTTAGAGTCACTTTATGTTATTTGTGGCTATTGTGAAGGGCGTTGTTTCCCTAATTTCTTTCTCAGCCCATTTGTCTCTTGTATACAGGAGGGCTTCTGATCATTTTCAGTTAATTTTGTATCCAGCCATTTTGCTGAAGGTGTTTATCACTCCCTGGTAGAATTTTTGGGGTCACTCATATATATTATCATTTCATCTGCGAATGGTGATCCTTTGACTTCTTCCTTTCCGATTTGCATTCCCTTGATCTCCTTTAGCTGTCTTATTGCTCTAGCTAGGACTTCAAGTACTATGTTAAAGACATAGTGAAAGAGTGGGCAGCCTTGCCTTTTCCCTGATTTCATTGGATTGATTTAAGTTTCTCTCCACTTACTTTGATGTTGGCTATTGGCTTGCTGTATATTGCCTTAAATATGTTTAGGTATGTGCCTTGTATCTCTGATATCTCCAAATCTTTAAACATAAACAGGTGTTGTATTTTGTCAAATGCTTTTTGGCATCTAAGGAGCTGATTATGTGGGGTTTTTGTTGTTGTTCTTTCAGTTTGTTTATATGGTGGATTTATATGATGGTTTATATAATGGATTTCCATAGACTGAACCACCCCTGCATGCCTGGGATAAAGCCTAGTTGGTTGTAGTGGATAATATCTTTGTTTGTTTGTTTTTTCAAGACAGGGTTTGTCTAGGTAGCCTTGACTGTCCTAGAACTCACTCTGTAGACCAAGCTGGCCTTGAGTTCACAAAGATCCACCTGCTTCCAAGTGAACACCACCACTGCTTGGCAAGAATCTATTTTTAATAAAAAGAAAAAAACAAGGGTGGGACTGGGAAGGGAGGGAGGAAGGGGCTCGAAAGATGTAAAGTGAATAAAGTAAATAAATGAGAAAAAAAAACAAGAAAAAAGAAAATTAAATATCAAAAAGAAAGAAATAAGCAGGTTAAAACAGAAACCAACCAAACAAAAAAGAAACAGTGGGAACTGGATTGACAGCCGAGTAGATAATAAGAGTACTGGCTGTTCTTGGGGATGACCCAAGTTGAGTTCCCAAAATCCAAAGGGCAACTCACAAGTGTCTGTAACACCCGGTCCAGGGTATGCAGTGCCCTCTTCTGGCCTTCCAGGGAACTGCATGCACATGGTGTACAAACATGCGCCGAAGCAGAAACTCATTCACGAGAAAATGAAAACAAATAAATCATTTTTTTTAAAACCTTTTCAAAAACGAACAGTGAAAGGAAAAATGCTACAAAGTGACTGTGACTGAATTGATAATGACATGGTATAGCGATGAATGGATCAGCGGGGTAGAACAGAATCCAAAGCTAAACCAAGCTGACAAATACATGGCAAAAATGTATTTCTACTCAATGGCATAAAGCACAATTAATATATGGTGCTAGCACAACTGGCTACCCATCTGATAGAAATAGTTCCTTATCTAAAATTATGAATTAATAAAGTCCAGATGGAGTCAATGTTTCAGTACATGCTATAGATAAAGCATCAAAAGTTAGGAAAAACAAAACAAACAAACAAACAAACCTAGGACATAGCACAACATGCTACTTAACCAGAAAAAGAAAGAACCACATCTGAGTTCATAAAATTTGAAACTAATTCATGTTGTAAAAACCATTATAGGCAAAGCTAATAGGCAAATGCTCGTAACCTCTGCCAGTTTACAAAAAGTCCCTCAATATTGGTAAGAGACAAGCATCACAAGAGGAAAATGGGGGAAATTGGTGTGGCAATTTGAATAGGTATGGTCCCACAGACTTGTGTGTTTGAATGCTTGGCCCATAAGAAATGGCACTATTAGGAGGGGTGGCTTTGTTGGAGGCGTGTCACTGCGTGTCGGTCCCTAGAAGTGTGGGAGGTCATCTATGTCCAAGCTATGCTCAGTGTGGCACCGCCCTCCTCCTGCTGCCTGTGGGCCGAGCACCATGTCTGCCTGCACTCTGCCATGCTTCCCACCATGATGATAATGGACCAAACCTCTAAATCTGCAAGCCAGCCCCAACCAAACATTTTCTTTTTCTAAGACTTTCTACAGTCGTGGTGTCTTTTTACTAAGGCAATGGGAAAGTGAAGTTTGTGTGAACAAACTGTAGCCACAGACGTGATACTGCTTGAGCTAATTAATAATTAGAGAAGTGCTAATTAATATAAAAGAATAACCAGTCCACAGGCAATTCAATAAAAGAAAAACAAAGCAATAATTGCAATTGTTAATAGAATGGCGAGGGGACGATACAAAGTTCTACATTTAATTTTGAGAGCAGTCCAACTTTGAAGAACGTCCCCTGTAGGCTCATGTGCTCAAACAATTAGTGCTCAGCTAGTGGCTGTGGTTAGGAGGGTTATGGACACTTTAGGAGGCAGAGTCTTGAAGGAGGAAGTCCGTCACCAAGGGCAGGCATGGAGGTTAGATAGCTTGGCCGACTTCCTATTCTCTCTCTACTTCTGAGTGCTGATAGGCTGTGTTCTCAGGCTCCTGCTGCCTCGCCTTCCACAGCACAGTGGCATGCACTGCCCACTGAAATTCTAAGCCAAACAAGCTCTGTTTCCTGTAAGCTGCTTTTGTCAGTATTTTATCTCGACAGACTTGAAACTAATAAAGAGCCTTACGAACGCTTCTACGTTAAATACGTTCCAACAAATCACACTCCCGGGAATCTACCCCATAAAAACCAAATCACCAATAAGACTTATGGCAGCATCCTCCTACAGCAAAGAGCAAGGAACAGTGAGGTCGTAAATAGTGGTACACCTGTGTGGCATTACTCAGCAGACACGAAGACTATACACACATATACCATCTGACACAGAAGGATTTCCTTAAAAGCATCTTGAATGACAAAAAAGAAAAAAAAATGTACCATAAAAAACTGTGGCTTTATCTTTAAAAATCAACTCTTAACCCAAACTCATTAATGTGTACGTGCTAAAGTATGTCCGTCTTTGTTCTCCTCTCTGTCTCTGTGGTTGTAAGGAACAGAGACAAAGAAAGAAAGAAAGAGAGGACGTGACAGCATAGAAGATTACAGCGCAGCCCGCTAGCACTCAGTTCCTGCAGGGGGAATAGAGTGCAGGGTCTAAAAAGAAGAAGACATGACTCCACGGATGTTAAGTAACTGTCAGATCTGTGCTTAACTGAGAACCAGGAATGCCACGTGATCGCAGGAGCACCCATCCCCCTCAGTCTTCACTCTCAGACCGCTTCACGATGATCTGACATCTGCTCATTCTCTAACCACCAGTACTGTGGAGTGTCTACATCTGTTCTGCATTTTAAAAGATTCCTATTGTTAATTAATGGTTAACTGTTCACTCGTTTTACGTAAAATCACTTTTGGACACCACTTTTCCGGTTGGTGGTTAGGGGTTGTGGTAGTCTGTGAATGAGAATGGCCGCCATAGGCTCATGTATTTGCATGTTTGCTCGTCAACTGGTGAAACTAAGAAAGATTAGAACGCATAGGTGGCATGGCCTTGTGGGGGCAGGTGTGGCCTTGTTGGAGAAAGTCTGTCACTGGGAATGGGCTTTGAGGTTTCAAAATTCCATTCCAAGCCTAGTGGCTTTCTACCTGATGCCTGCCTATCAGGATGTAGCTCTCAGCTCCTTCTCCAATACCACATCTCCCTGTCTGCCTGCTACCATTCTCCCCATCATGATGATGGTGAACAAAAATCTCTGAAACTGTAAGCAAGCCCCCAGCAAATGCTTCCATATGCAAGAGTTACTGTGGAACCCCACTTCCACAGTAACGGTTGAAGTCTGACATGTCTGGTGGACTCCCTTTTCTTAGTGGGGTTCTCTCTCCGCCTGATCTGTTAGCCCCAGATCTTGTAAGGAGTGTCACATAACCCTCAGGGAAGATTACAAGCTGGACCCTTTCCTAATAAGAAAAACTCTCTGACAGGCACCAGGGGAATCCTGGAGATACTCATCCTTTCTAATAAGATGTCTTGACTTTCCAAATGACCTTTGACTTTACCTGGAGCTCTTCTCCAACCCATAGGATAATTAAGGACGGTGTTAGGACCATGTTACTGCATGTAAAAAGGAGACACTGTACCACTACATGTAAATCAAGCACGCCTGGCACCTCTGACCCTGGCAAATCAAACACATTCACCCTCAACGACCCCCCCTCCGACTGCCCAAGGTTTAGAAATCCCTGATTTCATGCTGCCTCCTGGTGAAGGGAGGACTCCGTCCTCTACAGAAATTCGCTGCTGAACTCCAAGCAGCGCTGCCAGCAGAGCCTCCGCCAGGTCTGCGCCTCACCAGCCCTGACACTTTGGTATCGTCCCTGGCTTCGGGAACTCCCGAATTCCCACTGCCTCCGACATTAGCAATCTTATTTGAAAGAGCTAAGTTGTACCACTCAGTGGCCAACTCTTTCCACACCCTGGCCTAGTGCATGGGCCTCTCCCTAAGGTGCTCTAGCCATTCCTGAGATCTGACACCTTTATTCGACTCTCTGTCAGGAAGCCTCGCTCCGGGGCCCCTGCCAAACAGAGAACAAAGAGTTTCCTTGGTCGTGGTAACTTTTCACAGCGATAGAACTCTAAGAGAGGGGATGGTATAGTTTAACACATAAATGCAAACACATAGCTATACACAAATAAATTTAAAAAACTAAGAAGTCAGTCATTATACACTTAACCACTGGATGTCAAAATGACTATCTGATGAAAATATGTTACTAAAAATGTGCCTGAGTTCCAACTGGTAATAATAAATGATGTATTAATTATGAGTATATACATTAAGGAGACTAGAGAGGCAGGTCAGTGGTTAAGAACACTGGCCACTCTTCCAGAAGACCAAGATTTGGTTCCTAGCACCCACGTGGAGGTTCACAACCATGCACGCCTCCATTTCTAGAGGATTCAAGCCCCTCCTCTGGCATCCTCGGCACCAGGAATGTACACGGTCTACAGGAATGTACACGGACATACATTCATGCAAAACACACATATACATAAGATAATGAAGTCACTTTAATGTAAACTTAAATATTTTAAGTAAAGAAGCTGTTGAAGGCCACTGGCATAGGTTCCATTCAGAGACGGAAACAGGAAAGAGTGGGTGACTAGCTCTGCCTTCATATCTCTCCATTCTGTTACCATGCTTATTCCAACAAGAAAAAATATTGCTTTTGAAACATGAAAACAGTAAAAAATAGACTATGATTTAGTATCTAACTCAAAGGCTTGGTTGCAAAGACTATATATAATAATTCATGCAAAGTTTTTAGCTCATCCCCAATGTGTTGTAAATGTTCGATATCGGGTATTTTATTTTAAACATAACCATTCTAAAAAGCAGAGGGACTGTGAAGCTGAAAAGTCAAAGCCTTTGAAAATGCCACTGGGTAGCCTGGCCATTGTCGCACTCACTGCTGAATCTGACCTCCTTTAGACTGTGAGGGCTTGTACTATGGTAACTATAGCACTCATTAAACAACTCTGTTCTCGTAAAAATGAAACAATTAGGTAACTATTGATATCACACAACAGAAAAAAGATGGCGATATTTTTGCTTTGAAGACTACATTAAGAACTTCAAGAACCATGTAAAGGCATTGTGCTCTGTCCGTCTTTGAACTGATGGAAGCTTGGGTCCTGGATCTGGAACCCATGCTGGGGAAGACTTGAGAGGACAGATTGGGAAGCAACGCAACAGCTTTTCTTGAACTCTGCCCAAGAGGAAAGTCTATTTCCAACAAAGAATTGCCACCCTAACTATGGCCTGCCTACAACACTCCAACCTATTTATAATCCACGAGAACTGAATCTGGCCATCGGTACTGCTATCCAATGAAACATCAACAATCAATCATCCCATAAAACAGCTTCATAAATGTTGTAGACACGGCAGCCACAGTACTCACATGGAATCGACCTTTTCTTCAGGGCCTTGCACCTGACCTGTCACGGTGCCTGTGCGTGTATTCTTCACCCAGCCAACCACACCTCTTTTCTTAGCTTCTCCTTCTGTATACTGGGAAAAAACAAGAGAGGTCAAGTCCCTTGTTAGAAGTCTATACTTATAACACAACTCTAGTATTCAGAACTGCTAAACTCACAATGTTTATTTATTTATTTATTTATTTATTTATTTATTTATTTATTTATTTATTTCTAAAATAGGGTCTAGAAGTTAAAAGCATCTGCTGCTCTTGCAGAGGACCAGGGTACAATTCCCAGCACCCACATGGTCGCTCATAACCATCTGTAATTCCAATTTCAGTAGACAACTCCGGTTCTGGCATCTATGGGCACTAAGTATGCCACAGACACACATGCAGGTAAAACACCAAAACATATTAAATAAAATAAAATAAAACTGTGCCCTGGTGTAACTGACCTACAGTGAGTTTTATTAATCAGATCTATTCATGAGATCAGTGCAATTAGAGAAAAAAAAAGATCAACAGTGAGAATTTCTTCGGAAATAGTTTGTATTACATTTTTTTCAGATCCGCAAAATTCAATTGTGTTTTCCTCACATCCATTAATGATGAATTATATTGCTAATCTAGGCTGCAAAGACTGATGAACCCAGGGTTCTCAATCACCAATTTAAAAATATCAATTTGTGATCAACATAAAATAAATAGATATAGGCAGAAATGGACACTGAATCATTTGAAACGTTTTAATAAAATAGAAATAATTTTAATAATAAATAAAACCAGCAAGAATACTAGACACAGTGGTCAGGAGGGCGAGCACACAGAGGGTTCTGATGATAATGGGCTGTGAACAAATTCAGGCGCTAGTCTGAAAATCATGAAAATAATGAAGATACGGGCAATAAACTGTTAAGGACAGAGTTATCCTGAAATACAGAGAGGCTTGATTGATTAGGACATGGTGGGACCCTCAGGTTAGCAACCAGAGATTGAAAATGGTGATGGCCAGCTTAGAGAATAGGTGAAAATACAAGCTACAGTTAACTTTTGGGGAAGGAGCGTTTTCAAAAATAAAACCAATAGTGTATGAAAGGAATTGCTGCTAAAATGTGCAAAATTAGTACACCTCACTGTGCAGTGTGAGATATGCCCCTGCCCCAAGGGGGGTTCTATCTAGAACATGGGAGAGAAACCATAATTTGTATCCAGTATACCTAGACAAATGCCTGATTAGAACCACATGCCAGAGTACTTTTGAAATTCATAGAAAATTTTAACTAAAACCCAAGAAAGCTGTAATAAAACTTTAATGACGATTTTAATAGAAACCACAATCAGTAATTTCAAGAAAAATACTATCATCTGTCAAGGGCAGGATATAAGCAAATACATTAGAACTGGGTAGAAAATGGTTCTATGAAGACAATGCAGCCTCTCCTGATGAGACCTGATAGACTAGGATCAGAAGGAAGGGAAGGAGGACCTCCCCCATCAGTGGACTTGGGGCAGGACATGGATGGAGAAGAGGGAGGGAGGGTGAAACTGGGAGGAGAGGAAGGAGGGAGGTACAGGGGGGGATACAAAGTGGATAAACTGTAATTAATAAAAACAATAAAGAAAATGGTTCTATGATTAAAATCACTAGTTAAACAAGGATATAAAAATAAGAGAGATTTCACTTACCATTCTGAAGCAAACACCTGAATGAAAGGACAAAAAGAAATGTCATTTGCATGCCTTTTACAAACTACGCACTTTCTGTCATAACTTGTAGTTATTAAAGGGTGCGTGACAAAATGAATGAAACATTCAGTATCTGAATGCATTCAAAGGGTCTTCTTAAAAATAATTTTCATTTAAAATAAAGACTTCTTGGAAAAAAACATTTGAAATCAAAGTATATAATGAAATGCCGGATTACACTTTCATCATTTTTTAAAATGTTTATTAATCCTGGCTACTTAAGGCTGAGGTAGAGGAATGATAAGTTTATGTCCAATCTAAGCTACATAAAAATTCAAGACCAACCTGGACAACTTTGCCTCAAAATAATAAGAATAAGAAGGGAGAGAAGGTCATCTACACATGCAACTCAATCACACATTTGCCCAACATGTATGAAGCCCTAGACAGTCCTCAATTCCACAAAACTGAATTAATTAATGAAGTAACTGTTAAGAGTAGTTGATATAAAATTTACCTAGCCCCAGTTTTTAGGATTTCTCTTTTAAGTAAAACAACTAAATTCAAGTTTAAATAGCTTATATTATTTCTAGTTATAGCCAGCATCAGAAAATGGTAAGTGCTTGACCGCGTGTGAGCTTTCAGGGCTTCATTATTAATGGAAATGAATGCCAATGAAAATGATCCCTAGAGACTGTCTGGTGTAGCTGACATTACATGCATACTTTGGATCATGTGGGTTAGGTAGTATCGTTCGAGTTGTTCTCTCTCTCTCTAGAGTGGTAAGCAAAGATGCTCCATTTGGGGTGTAGGGACGGCTCAGCAGGAAGGCGTAGTGCAGCGTGAGGATGTGTCTTTGATCCCCAGTGACGAAGGTGCCCCTGTGTATAGATACAGAGCCACGTCCACGAAAGGAACGCAACCCATTTTATATCCCATGTTTTATATCTGCAACCAAATACTGGTACATAAAGAACTGGGTTTTTTTTAATGGAAGTCAAACAAGAGGCTAGATAGTTTCAAATTATCAAGGATGTATCCTAAAGACCATTTGCAAAGGTCTAGTACATCTTTTCTAGGAATTATGATTATCCTAAACAACATATCTCAGGTCATCTGCAAATATCAAACTGCAAATCTAAAAATGCTTAATCACAAAGAATGCATAGAAAAAGAGAACCAGCTCCCCACAATTTGCCCTATGACCTCCACATATGAACCATGGCATTTATATTCACAGACATACTGGGGTTTTTTTTGTTTTCAAAAAGAACTAGCCTGAGCTAAAGGTAAAATACACACACACACACAGACTCCACCATGATGGGTCCACACAATACTCTTCATCAGTAAAAAAGAACACAAGCACAGCCAAGGGAAATACAAGTATGTACCAGATACAGGATGTTAAGAAAAAGAAGCTAAACTCACATATAATGTATAATTACATTCTGGAAAGGCAAAGCTACAAAGACTGAAAATAGATTTTGTCTGTTGCCATGGCCTGGGAGGGAAGAGTGTAGTACCAAGAGGCTCAAGGAAACTTTCTGGGGTGATGAGGCTGTCCTCTGAACTCTGCTGGTGATTCCAAGATCCCGCATATGCCAAAAGAAACTGAGTGTAAAAAAGGAGAAATATTACCAATTGTTAATCACACCTTGGTAGAAAACAATCAGAAAAAAATTGATTGGCGAGTTACAGGGACCAGACCAACCAACTTCCAAGGCACACAGCAGCAGGTTGCAGACACGGCATACCATGGGTAGGAGGAGCATGTGAAGGCTTGGCTTGGGTTTTTAAAATTTGCAGTGTTTCCTGATGGTAATATACTGTAGAATCAAATGAATAGGAACAAAAAGAGCAGTAAGGGAATAAAGACAGTGTAATATCACCACTGGAATTTTTTGGGGACTACAAAAATTTTGTTTAAATATATGTAGTGTGGAAGAACGATGAGTAGGAAGAATTGAGCAGGAGAACCAGAAGGCAATCTGTTATTCGCGGAAGGAAAGACGTCAGCCTGTAGATATAAAAGGGACCAGCGGAAACCCACACACGTAGGTTCTACTGCACAAGTAAAGAGCTCAGAATATGGTAACTGTAGACCGAGTACACAGCCTGGCAGCTCCAGGCTGTACTGAACACACCTCCTCTGAGCTACTCAACAAGCCCATGTATGAGCACCGTGAAAAGAAAGCCCGCGGGCAACTGAAGTTAAGAAGAAATTGGAGGGCTGGGGTACAGCTCTGGGACAGTGCACAGGCCTAGTACGTACACTTTCAAGCTTCAGAATCACAAAAAGGTAAGAAAAGGAAAAAAAAAAAAAAAGATCTCTTTCTTACTTATAGGAGAGTCTCAAACCACCAGTCCCTGGGATTTTTCTTACAAATCAAACTCTCAGACAGCGTCTCGCCTTACGGAAGAAACTCTGTGCCTAGATTCCAGGGAATCTTCTGATACTGAGGAAAGTCTGCAGCCAGTGGCTGGGAGGAAGGAGTCACATTACAGGACAGGGGTGGAGTTCAGCAGTACAGCACTTCGCCAGCATGAACAAGGCCCTGGGTTCAAGCTCTGGTGCCGGTTTCCTACCGGGGTGGTTCAGCTGCTGTGGGTGAGAAATCAGATGCTCGCTTATCAACTCTGCCTTACTAGCCTGCAAGTCAATAGTTCACAGGAAGCCCTGTGTGATGGGAGAGCAAACCCTAATCTCCTGCAGGCAATCATGGTCGGTGCTGGAACTGTCCAGCAACCTGCAAACTCAGGTTTGTCCCCTCCACCCTTACTACTTACTGTCCTAGAAAGGGAAGTCTGTGGCAACCCTCACCCTAGCATACAGCAACACCCTTTCAGCATTTATGGTCACACAAGGAGAAATGAAGGCTTATGACTCAAACAGGGATGGAAGAGATGTCTCAGCCAATAAAATGTTTTCTAGACAAGCAGGAAGACCAGAGTTCGGATCCCCAGCAGCCATGTAAAAGCCTGGCATTCCGTGCATGACTGTAACCCCAGCTGCAAGAAAGGTAGAGACAGGAGGATCACTGCAGCTTGCAAGGCCCCTGGGTTTAGAAAATAATCTTGCCTCAAAGGACAGATGGTGACGGAGAAGAAAATAAATGTTTTCTTTGGGCCTCTGTGTGTGCACAAATACACACATGTGATACATTCACGCGTATGCCCTCTTTGGGCTTTGCAGACACACACAGGCAATACACTCACATCTAGTCGCTTACGATATGGTAGGAAAAGTAGGACATCAAACAGACAAAAATAGGCCAAGAAACGGAGTGGGGTGGTTCTGTAACCTCAGAAATGCATGACATCCTTGGCTACATGGCAAATTCAGGGCCAATCTGGCTACATCAGACTCTGTCTCAAAAAGATCAATATAAATAAATATTTAAAGCTGGGGTTAGACATAGCAATATATACCTGTAATCTTAGTACCTGGGAGACAGAGGCAGGAGAATTCAAGTTCTATGTCATTCTGGTCTATACAGTGAGCTCTAGGCTTGGTAGGAATTAAATCCCGAGTCAAAAGAGAAAAATGGCTCAGTGGGTAAGGGCAATTGCTGCTAAGCCTGACAACTTGAGTTTAATCCCCAGACCCCACGTGGTGGAGGGAAAGGACCAACTTCCACAAGCTGCCCTCTGACTGCCACACACACCCACACACAAAAATAAGTAAACAAGCAAATGGGAAAAAATAAAAATAAAAAAGGAAAAAATCAATTCTAGCAATAATACCCATAAGCCTGGATACAAATGAAAGTGTATTGGACAGCCAAACCTATCTCGGTGACTTTTGCACACACTGATTGAAAAACGAATTTTCAAAATGAAACATTTATGAAAATACTATAAACATGTTTTATAATCTAGTTTTTAAAATAAACTAATAATTTTAAATTTAAATTTTTGAAAGTTCAGACTTCATTTATGAGCAATAGTTATTATGGTAAAAGCAATGTGATGTTACAGATGAAAAATACACTCAGAGGCCCAAAGCTAGGATTATCACACACAATTAAATGTGCAAAGACATGCATGGCCTCAGAAAATTATATCCCAGCCCCAAATTGTACCAAAGACTCACTTAAAAACAGCTGAGCTGTGCTCCAGCTGTTTCTAGAAGAAATCGTGTTTTACAACCAAAGTTTCTATAATCTCTCAACTTATCTACTACAAGAACCTCCTAGCCTTCTCGCATCCAGTTCTGTCTGCCACTTGTTCTTCACAAACCAGGCAGGTGTGTTTATCTCCTGAAGTAAAATCAAATCACTTCATTCCCAAGCTTAAAACCCTCTAGTGACTCCTCATGATATTGAAAATAAAATGAATTCTGTCACCACATTGTCCACATCTTTCCCAATCCTGTACCTCTCAGTCTGTCACTCCCCTGTGGTGATTTGATTAAGAAATGCACGCCATAGGCTTATGTACTTGAACACCTGGTCCCTGACTGGTGGTGCTATTTGGGGGAAGGGAGCTATGAAACCTTTAGGAGGTGCTGCCTTGTTGGAGAAAGTACATTGTTGGGAGCAGGACTGGAGGACTTACAGCCTTGCTCCCCTCCCAGTTCAGTCACTCTTGCTTTATGCACTTGGTTGAAGATGTGATTTCTGCACTTCCACAGTTCCTGTACAGGCCTACTATACACTTAGCCATTCACTTTTTATTTCCCATCTTCACAGTAAACCGTAAGCTCCATGGGGGCAACATCTTTCTGCTAGACCAGAGCTGGGCATACAGGTATTGCATAAATTAAAAAAAGAAAGAAAGAAAAGAAAAGCTAGTTGAAGAATGCTTTGTAACAATTCATTAGTAACCTTGTAAATATACATATAGCCATATCAATTAAATTTTAAGATATATATGTATGCATTTAATATATGTATTTATTACATATACACTTATATACATATATGTATATATACATATATATGCATATACACATCTACACACACACATATATATATACACTTAACACAATATGAAAATAGGTTAATCTCTAAAGATACTATAAAAATAGAAGAAAGTGAAAACAGAACTGTGATATAGGCCTTCATATCTTTACCTAAAGAGCAAGGTTTTTGCTACTCCTTCCTCACTGCTCTTGTGCTGCCACACATATAAAATAAAATAAAATAATAAAATAGAGCACAATGCAGGTCACCTTGAATTACTGTGAGCAGAACTCAGTGGTTGCACTCTCCCATGATTTTACAACCTACTGCTGGAGGAGAAAGCCTCCTGACCCCTCCCATTATTTACTTCCTTGGGGAACAAGGAAGTAAATGTTCCTGGCCACTCAACCGTATCTGACTTCTCCACAGGGATGTGCCGTGCGTGACTCACCTCGTCAATTCAGGAGAAGCACTCAGTGTCAGCATGGTTCATGCCCTTCTCTAGCGCGCATGAGAGTGCTTGACTTTGATCTGTAATACTGATGACTATAAACCCCTTATATGCACCTACATGGCAATTCACCCGCACGCTGCTCTCTTTCTTCCTGTCAAGAATTGACAGAATGAAGGAGGACATTACTTATTGGGACATTTTGTTGTTGGTGGTGGTGGTTTGGTTTTGGTTTTTCCAGACAGGGTTTTTCTGTGTAGCCTTGGCTGTCCTGGACTCACTTTGTAGACCAGCCTGGCCTCAAACTCACAGAGGCCTGCCTCTGCCTCCCCATGTGCTGGGGATTACAGCCATGCACTGCACCAGGCTTGGGGCCGTTATCTTAAATCCTTGGAAGGAATATGTCTGTCAAGTGTTCTCAAGATCTCCAGCCCAGATGGATACAGTAGTGTTCGCCTGTGTAGCTACAGGCTGTAGCTCTGTAGCCAAGGCTATACAGAGAAACCCTGTCTCGAAAAAAGAAAAGGAAAAAAAAAATCTCCAGCTTGTTAACTTTCTGAAGCATGAGTCATGCAGATATCAACAAAGTTCCATAGCCCATTTGAATCTTCTGATCTTCTAGAATCCTTCCTAGCTTGATGTGTAGTGTATAGAGGGAGCCATGTAAACAGAAAGAAAAGGTAGATGTGGGGACGTGTTTCCTGCAATTTTCCAGCTGTGGCTCGAACAGAACATTCCGGGTCAGGGCCTATCTCGGAGAACAGGCTTCTAATGGGCTTTCCCAGTTCCCTGCCCCCACCCTGCTTCTACTTCACTTGATAAAGAGAAGAGGAGCTGATGTGACACACTGCCCTGGAAAACTGGGACAGGCAGAGGTGCCTTCAGCCATAAAACACTCCAGTGTAATGTGTTGCTCAGACAGCAGCAACCTGTTCCTTACTTAATGGAAAAAGCAACAATGAAAAAAACAAGTGAGTTTATGCAAAGGGAATATACTTTAAATCTACAAGGAAACAGTGACATTTAGAGAAACCACATGATGAGTGTAAATGCTTGAATTCTTTCTCGCAACATATCTGCATACTGTAATGTATGCCTTCATCTTAGGATGCGAGCATGCGCTCTTCTGAATGCAGGAAGTGAGCCAATTACTACTCTACAAATCAGCCTATAATGATTTGAAAATGGTGCTCATTAATTACATAAATTATATGTTTGCTTATGTGGTTTCACATATGTACTTCAGACATATTCAAAACCCTCACTGCCTTTCGTGTCCCCTTCCGACTTCTCACTGGTCCCCTTACCTTAATGAGTTTAATACTTTTAATTGCCAGCACAGCTTTCCTTATAAGGATTAAGAATTCTGCCTAACCTTTCTCCACGGTCAAGGGTCTGTTCCCTGGAGCTACATGTTGTGACAGCTGAAACAGCCCCACACTCCCTTATCTCAGCTATCACTGCTCTGCAGTTTAATTCAAGACACTTTTGAGCCCCCCCCCCCCCCCCCGAGGCACCAGCCCTGTGGAAGACAATATAACAAGCCCTCAGCCTGACCTTCAAAATATCATCCTTCCAGAAATACTGAGAGACACAGACCTGGGAACACAGATAACACAAATAATGCTATGGCAGAAAATAGTGTAAGTGAAAGGAAATGAAAGAAGGGAATGTAGTAGAACTATCAATGGAATACAAGCATGAGAAGGAGCGAGAGTCAGCGCACTTACACTTTATTCCAATGAACTTAAATCTCCAATTCCTAAAATGCGTGTTTTCTACTTATCTGTCTATACATGTATAAATCATGTGATAAGGCCGTTAGTAAGTCATCATGGTTTGTTTTTACCATTTTATTTTTCAAATATTATTTGAAGTAATATTTCTTTTCTTCTCCTTCAAAAGCCTTCCCCTCTACCTTTCTTTCCTTTGAGGCAAGATAACACAATGTAGCCCAGGCTAGCCTTGACTTTGTGATCCTCTTGCCTCAGCTTTCTGGGTATTGGGATTACAGGTATGTACCACTCTATCCACTTAAACAGACTCTTAAAAAAAAAAAAACCCAAAAAACATTTATATCAGTATTCAAATAGCTTTCCCTATTCTAAAACTCCAGTTACACTGTCAAAACAAATTCCTAAAACACATGTAAGCAAACACGTGGCCAGGAGGCCTTTCTAAGAGTGTTAGTATTCCACAGAAAGATGGCAAAGCACCAAATCATTTGTTTCTTTATTCGTGGGGAAGATGTAAACCAAGCCAGAGCTACAAATGCTGTGACAAAGACTCAGTCTCCTGTCAAGTCCTCAGGAAAGCCTTTCCAACTACAATATACCCCACTGCACAGGAACCAATTTGAGAATTCTGCCAACTTCTAAGTATATCTATCCCAATTAGACATTCTTGGACTGGAGAAATGATCACAGGATGAGATCGGCGATGCACCGGGCCTACTGTGAGTCAGACTTCAGCCAAGAGCCCATTAATCACCTGGCCCCCCATAAGCCCCTCCTTGAACTGGAGGGCCATAGGTTCTTTTGGGTAAGGACTGGAGAATGGCTAGCAGTAAAACTTTTAGGTATTTTATCAATGTCCTTCCTCAAGGGAAACTGGCTGTCCCTTCATTCAGGGAGTTCTGAGTCTGCTAACTGGCTCAAGTCTGGAAACTGACGGTCTTTTGCCACAATCCGAGGTAGACTTTCTTTCATTCGTTTGAGAAATTTTCCACATATAGAGATTAAAGAAAACTGCAGTAGGCTTCTTATCTATTTCATGTCTGGAAACACTATAATTGATTAGCCGGCACCAAAGGTCCATACGAGTCGCACCACCGTAAAATTCACTTTGCTTGTGCTGTTCATTACGGGTTAGGCCATTATGGACATAGCTTTGTCTATGTTGCCCAGTATAACACCAAGATCACCTTGCCGTCGGTGGTTCAGTGCTGCCACTTGGCCCCTGCTATGCCGGCTCAATTAAACACTCTGCATTTAATTCACCCAACTGAGCAGTAGTGTCTCCAATGCTAAGGTCTGGTACAAGGCAGAGGGCGACAGCAACGCTCTTCAAGTGTGCTGGTGCCCCCCTCACCCTTTTGTGTTTTCTAAGATTAGTGAAGAGAATGATGGCAGGCCTTCCGATGGGATTAGGTTTTACAATGTACCCACTCTAGCATTGCAATTCCCTAAGCCTTAAAATCCCTTCATCAACACTAAGCCAAGGGATATTGGGCGTCTCTAACTCCTTTTCAGTAGGCCATCTTTTGACAAAAGCATCTTTTGACGCTTCAGCCAACCATTCAAACTAATTTTCGTTACTTTTTATTTAAAACTGTGTGAACTTCCATATTAAACCCAGAATCTCCACTTAGTGCGCCCGTATCAATAAACTTAGCTTGATCCAGTTTTATGTTTTGTTTTGTTTTTTTTAATTTATTTAATTTTATTTTATGTGCATCAATGTGAAGGTGTCAGATCCCTTGGAACTGGAGTTACAGACAGTTATGAACTGCTATGTGGGTGCTGGGAATTGAACCCCTGTCCTTGGCAAGAGCAGGCAGTGCTTTTAACCACTAAGCCATCTCTCCAGCCCCAGTTTTGTGTTTATTCCAACAGTATCCTTTCTAGACTTCTGCTTGAACGAATTAGCAAACTCATTAAGCTCTTTAGTAGCGTAGCGAACCTCCTCATGGACTACACTTTCGAGCACCACTCTAGAAGCCTGCTTTACTAGAGTCTGCCTCTGTCTAGAGGCAACTATTGGTGGGCCCCGAGGAACACCAGTATCCTGGCATCTCCTTCAGAGAAAGTTACTGATGGTGTAGCAGACAATGAAGGGTTAATTTCCTCAGTCAAAGGTGAAGAACGGGTTGGGATATGAGTGTGTCTTCTGCTGAGGGTAGAGAGACTACTTTCTCAGGTGAGTTAAACCCTTGAAAGTCAGAGGGTTCAAAGTTCTCAGCTGCTACAGGGTCCTCCCACACACGCCACCCCAAGCTACAGGATCCCATTCCTTACCTTACTTAACCACTAATACTCCTCCAAGGCCCAGACCTGAATTTTCCCTGTAATTCAGCCAACCTTATAATAAGGACCTCAGTTTGACTTTCTGAAACTTGATCTCTGTGTCTGATGGAGAGAAGACCCTCTTCTAGGACATACTTAGAAGCCTTTAGACTGTTTACATACATCTGGAGCCAGCCACTTTTATCATGAAGTTCACTGTTGTCCTTCACTGTATTCTGAGATGCTAGCAGCTGGCTAAGTTTATCACAGAGCTCATTCCTTTCTCTTGTCAATATATGCAGAGATCTAGGAGCAGCAAAACATCCTCATTTTCCTCATTTTCCCACAAATTGTCTAAAGCTTTATATACAGAATCACCAGATCCTCTGCAGGTCACAATTAGTGAATGAGAATAATCAAAAGATTTATCTTCTTAAGTTTGTAAAATAGTTCACATCATGAACTTTCAGTACTCTCCAAACTTCCAGGAGACACTTCACTTAACTAAAGGTGTTGGCAAATTGGAAAGCTTATTCCAGATACTTAAAAGATTCATCCTTCAGGAGCTCCACAAGGAGAGCAACAGAACCAAAAAATCTGGACACAGGGGTGTTTTCTGAGACTGATACTCCAACTAAGGACCATTCATGGAGATAACCTAGAACCCATTCACAGCTGTAGCCCGTGGCAGCTCAGTCTCCAAATGGGCTCTCTAATAAGGGGAGCAGGGGCTGTCTCTGACATGAACTCAATGGCCTACTCTTTGATCACCTCCCCCTCGGGGGATGCAGCCTTACCAGGATACAGAGGAAGACAATGCAGCCACTCCTGATGAGACCTGATAGACTATGGTCAGATGGAAGGGGAGGAGGACCTCCCCTATCAGTGGACTGGGAGAGGGGCATGGGTGGAAAAGAGGGAGGGAGGGTGAGATAGAGAGGGGAAGAGGGAGGAGGATACAAGTGGGATACAAAGTGAATGAACTAATCAATAAAAATAAATTAAAAATATTACAAAAAAATTCATCCTTATACTCCTATTACCATACAACCAGTTCTGGTACCAAAATCAGTATCAGTCAGGGTTCTCTAGAGTAACATAACTTAAAGAATGAAGCTCTATATATAGAAAGGGGGTTTATTAGAATGACTTACAGGCTCTGGATAGGGTTAGGGTTAGTTAGTCCAGCAATGGCCGTGTTATGCCCAAGTCTCTGGGACCCCAAAGACCTCCAAGGAGCCGATTCCAATGCAGACACAGTAGGGTCTTTATTACAAGGCTCCAGCTTGAGCTCACTGATGCAGCAGTTCTCCAGTGTAGCTCAGGAAGGGGAGGATTTTTGTTGGGTTTTGAGCGAGGACCGGGAATTTCCAGCTTAGCAGTTACAAGATTGGGTGCCATTCAGCAAGGGCAAGCCTGTTACAAAGTGATTGGCTAACTAACACAACTAATATTGCGTGAGCTAACTACAGACCTCAGGAATGCTAGGTATTTTCTGTGCCATGAATGTTCTACTACAAGGTTGGTGGGCTGCCCAGCACAGATGGCCCACCCTGAGATAAGATATCCTCCCATTCTTGTGGTGACCTTCAGGCTATTCCTTGGGTAGGAATTTTATTGTCTTGCTCCTGGTATTGGTGACCCATGGACCAGTTCTTAGAACTGATGACTTTTTTTGGGGGGGGGTTGGGGGATGTCAGGCCTGCTCCTCTCAGCTACCTATGGATGGAAGGTCCAAGAATTCAGTAGTCACTCATTCCACCAGGCTAGATGTCTCAGCTGGTCTTCAGTTTACACCAGAATCCCAAAGAAGTAGGCTCTAAAGCCAATGAAGGAATGGACTTGATACCAGCAGGTAGAAAGGAAGCAGGCAAAGACAGCAAACTTCCTTATTCCATGCCTTCCAGCAGATGGCATAGCCCTTAGAGGCGGGGCTTCCTACCTCAAAAGATGTGGATTAAAGGTATGTTTTATCACCTCAAAGAGCAGATTAGATTGCCCTCCATTTTTAGGTTTTAGTTAATTCCAGATGTAGTCAAGTTACCAGGGTATCAAAAGTACTAACAAGGCCCAACAACATTTAGCTTCTAAGATTAGGCAGGATCAGATGGACACTACTGCCATGACGGCTGGTGTCCTTTCTAAAGGTACAAACTCAAGAGTCACTTTTCAAATTTATGGTTTCCTTGTGCAATCTTTTTTTTTTTTTTTCTCCCTGGTGCCATCTTTCCTACCCCTGACCTCAGACTGGTCTACTATGATTTTCCTTTCCTACCTCTCTTTTCACAGGGAACTCTGAAACAAAGGCTCCTTATAAAAACAAACACTTTCATCCATTTTTTTACCTTATCCTGGATACACTGCCCCAAAGTGTAAAATATTTACAGAATATAAAAATAAAAGGATAATATTCCCCTGCTTTAAACAAGATTCCATTAAAAAAAAAATCCCAGCTTTCCTGCTTAGAAATAAATTTCCAATAGAAACTCACCTTTTAAATCTACTAATGGTTACCATTAAAACTTATTCCTAAAGGTAGTTAAGAAAAGTATCCCATATTCCATTTATATGTACACACACATACAAACACACATACACATCTGGGTGGGATATGGAGTGAGCAGTAAGAAACTCTCATGCATACCTAACAATGGGATAAAATTATGTGGAAGAGAAATGCAAATCAAAACGACCCTGAGATTTCACCTTACACCCATCAGAATGGCTAAGATCAAGAACCCAAGTGACAACACATGCTGGAGAGGATGTGGAGAAAGGGGAACCCTCCTCTATTGCTGGTGGGAATGTAAACTTGTACAACCACTTTGGAAATCAATCTGGTGCTTTCTCAGACAATTAGGAGTAGTGTACCTCAAAATTCAGCTATACCACTCCTAGGCATATATCCAAAAGATGCTCAAGTATACAACAAGGACATTTGCTCAACCATGTTTGTAGCAGCTTTATTAGTAATAGCCAGAATCTGAAAACAACCTAGATACTCCTCAACTGAAGAATGGATACAGAAATTGTGGTACATTTACACAATGGAATATGACTCAGCAATTAAAAACAAGGAAATCATGAAATTTGCAGGCAAATGGTGGGATTTAGAAATCATCATCCTGAGTGAGCTATCCCAGAAGGAGAAAGACACATATAGTATATATTCACTTATAAGTAGATACTAGACATAATATAGGATAAACATACTAAAATCTGTACACCTAAAGAAGCTAAGCAAGAAGGAGGACCCTGGGTAAGATGTTCAATCTTCATTCAGAAAGGCAAATGGGATGGACATCGGAAGAAGGTGAAAATAAGGAACAAGACAGGAGCCTACCACAGAGGGCCTCTGAAAGACTCTACCCAGCAGGGTATTAAAGCAGATGCTGAGACTCATAGCCAAACTTTGGGCAGAATGCAGGGAATCTTATGAAAGAAGGAGACGTTGGAAAGACCTGGAAGGGTCTGGAGCTCCACAAGGAGAGCAACAGAACCAAAAATCTGGGCCTAGCGGTCTTTGATACTCCAACCAAGGACCATTCACAGAGATAACCTAGACCTCTTGCACAGACGTAGCCCATGGCAGCTCAGTCTCCAAATGGGCTCCCTAATAAGGGGAGCAGGGGCTGTGTGACATGAACTCAGTTGCTGGCTCTTTGATCACCAACCCCTGAGGGAGGAGCAGCCTCACCAGGCTACAGAGGAAGACTATGAAAGACAGTCCTGATGAGACCTGATAAGCTAGGGCCAGATGGAAGGGAAAGAGGTCCTCTGCTATCAGTGGACTCAGGAATGAGCAAGGGAAGAGATGAGGGAGGGAGGGCAGAATTGGGAGGGAATGAGGGTGGGGCTACAGCTGGGATACAAAGTGAATAAATTGTAATAAATAAAAAATTATATTAAAATATTTTTTATTAAAAAGTTATGTGGAAGAAGTAGAATGGAAATGAAACAGGAAGTTACACCCTTGTAAAAAAAAAAAAAAAAGAAAAGCACTGTTTTAATTTTGAAGAGCAAGGCCTCTTGTCTCTAAGCGGTCTCAACTCGGATATGTAGCCCCCTCACAAGTGCTGGCTGGATTATGAGACTCTGCCACCACACCCTGGGTGTGTCTGTGGACCAGAGGATCCAATCCAGGGCTTGGTGAATATTAGGCAAGCACTGTTCTAACTGAGCTACACTCCTAGTCTCAAAGTTTTCTTCTTTTAAACTACTGATATATATTGAATAGTTAGAGTATTCATACTCCATTTGATAATTTTCTCAAGTGTGTGGACCAGGCTGGCCTCGCACTCAAAGATTCCCCTGGTTTGCCTGCCAAAGGCATGCGCCATTAGAAATGTCAAGCCCCATTAGAAAACTTTCAAATAATGTTTTAATTTACAGATACAAAGATATTGATTACAATAAGTCGAACATTATGTTCTGTGCAGCTATTTTAGTTCATAAGCAAACGAAAATTTGAAAACTTCATTTAAATTGCCTCGGGGTATCATTCGGTGATAATAGTGTACAAATGCAAAAACATGTATAAATATGTAAGGTTCAGTCTCCAAAACCCAGGAAGGAAACAGTGCTAGTTAGCTGGAGAGGGATTACAACCTCTGACGAAGTAAATCATCCTTGCTAAACCCAAGCCCTTATAACCTTCTGTGACCAATAACCCGTTTTTTCCGACCCACTTCACCGGTTTCCAGTAAGCCGGCAGCCGCCCTTTGGGTACCCTGGGTGACTCCCTCCCTCCGCCCGCGCCAGCCCCGCACGCGCATCCCCTCCTCCTCCCCACGCGGGACTGCTGTGTCATGGTTGAGCGGAAGTCCCTGGCTCCGAAGGAAGAGGCATCCATAAGATGGATGGCGCTGGCGTCCTCCCCTCCTCCCTCCGCCCCGTGCTGGCCTCCCGGGGTCAGGCCGTACCCTGCACTCTGCCGAACACCTCGTAGTCCACGGACTTGAGCGGCCCCGCCATGGCGACCAGCCTTCTCGCGAGCATCCGCGGCGGGGTGCGCGGCGAGGACGCTGCGGCGGCGCGCGGGGACGGAGGCTCCTGGGTGCTGGCACCGGCGCCCAGGGCGCCGCGACACCAGCGCGCAGGGTCACGCGTCGGCAGGCGCAGAAAACCGAAGCAGGCCACTGCGCTGCCAAGGCCGGGCGCCTGAGGGCATGAAACCAACCAATGTTTTCATCTACCCACTAACGTTTATTTGACACAAGAAAAACTATGTATTTTTTTTTAAGGATGAAAATAAGGGAACTTTCTGGGAGGAGGAAGAGGTAGAGCCAGAGTGGGAAAGGGTGAGAGAGGGCAGTAGGGGATGAAAATTACCCAAACTCATTATATACACGAGGATAAAATGTCGAAGGATTATTTTATTTTTTTATTTATTAATTACAGTTTATTCACTTTGTAGCCCAGCTGTGGCCCCCTCCCCCATCTCCTCTTCTCTTAGGCCCCTCTCCCAGTCCACTGATAGGGGAAGTCCTTCTCCCCTTCCATCTGACCTAATCTATCAGTTCTCATCAGGACTGGCTTCTTTGGCTTTCTCTGTGGACTGGTAAGGCTGCTCCGCCCTCAAGTGGAGGTGATCGAAGAGCCAGCCACTGAGTTCATGTCAGAGATGGTCCCTGGTCCAATTATTAGGGAACCCTCTTGGACACCGAGCTGCCTTTGGCTACTTCTATGCAGGGTTCTAAGTTATCTCCATGCATGGTCCTTGACTGGAGTATCAGTCTCAGAAAAGACCCCTGGGCCCAGATTTTTTGGTTCTGTTGCTCTCCTTGTGGAGCTCCTGTCCCCTCCAGGGCTTTCTATCTCCCCATTCTTTCATAAGATTCCCTGCAGTCTGCCCAAAGTTTGCCTATGCATCTCAGCATATGTTTTGACACCCTGCTGGGTAGAGTCTTTCAGAGGCCCTCTGTGGTAGGCTCCTGTCCTGTTCCCTGTTTTTTCCCCTCTTCTGATGTCCGTCTCATTTGCCTTTCTGAATGAAGATTGAGCATCTTACCCAGGGTCCTCCGTCTGGCTTAGCTTCTTTAGGTGTACAGATTTTAGTATGTTTATCCTATATTATATGTGTAATAGCCACTTATAAGTGAGTTTATACTATGTGTGTCTTTCTGTTTCTGTAATACCTCATTCAGGATGATCTTTTCTAGTTCCTACCATTTTGCTTTGCATTCCCCTCATGACTAAAGATGTTGAGCATTTCTTTAAGTTTTCCTCTGCCATTCAGTGTTCCTCTATTGAGATCTCTGTTTAGCTCTGTACCCCATTTTTTAATTGGGTTACTTGATTTGTTGCTGTTTAACTTCTTAAGTTCTTTATACATTCTGAATATTAGGGTTGGTGAAGATCCCTTCCCAGTCTGTAGGCTATTGTTTTGTTCTGATGACAGTGTCCTTTGCTTTACAGAAGCTTTTCAATTTCATGAGGTCCCATTTATTGATTGTTGATCTTAGAGCCTGTGCTGTTGGTGTTCTGTTCAGGAAGTTGTCTCCTGTGCCAGTGAGTTCTAGGGTTTTCCCCACTTTTTCTTCTAACAGGTTTAGTGTGTCCATTTTAAGTTTTAGGTGTTTTTACATAGATACACAGATTAATTCAGGCTAATTAACACTCATCTCACATCTGACTTCATTTAAGATCTCAACAAATTATATATTAGGTATGTTATATGATATGTATATTTATAATATAATTACATTCATATATATAATTACATAAATGTAATTATAGTTACATATAATTATAATGTATATTATATATTGCACAATATAATATAGTATGTTGTATAATAATTGTATATAATATAGTATATATCGACAATATATTTATTATATAATATATGTTGTTGAGATCTTAAATGAAATCAGATGTGAGATGAAATATATATATATGTTTTTTTGAGACAGAGTTTCTCTGTGTAGCCTTGACTGTCCTATAGACCAGACTGGCCTTGAACTCACAAAGATCTTCCTACCTCTGGCTCCCTGAGCACTGTAATTACAAGTATACACCACCAAGCCTGACTAAATATACATCAGCTTTTAACTGTACTCACCATTCTGTAAATGTGGTGATCTTCACTTCATGTGAGCAGATTTTGTGCCCTTGAAACAATATCCCCTTTTCCAACTTCTCACTTAGGCCTGAGATTGGCGCTGGACATGAGGGACCTGCTTAGCAATGAGAAAATGCCTCCATAGGATGCAGCTGCAGGGCATTTTCTTAATTAGTGATTGATGGGGAAGGACCCAGCCAACTCTGATGGTACTGTCCTGGGCGGGGGCTCCTGGGTTCTATAAGAAAGCAGACTGAGGGAGCCATGAAGGGCAAGCTAGTGGGCAGCGCCCTCCCACAGCCTCTGTGTTGGCTCCAGGTACCTGCCCACCTGAACAGTGCTATGGAAGTGTAAACCAAATCAACCCTTTCCTCCCCAGCTTGCTTTGGTCAAGATGTTTCTTTACAGCCATAGAAATGAAGGCAGCGAATGAATTATGAAGTGTTCTGGCAACTGCCAAATCTATGGCGATGGCGAGCTAAACCATGGTGGGCTTGACCTTTTCATCGGCTGCGGAATCAGGAAGGTTTGTGCCTCCATCCCTATTCGAAGGAGAAGCGACACTGGGGAGGGTGAGAAGCTGTAAAGGGAACAAGGACTTGTTGTCACCTTGTCTGCCATTCTGTTCTTCCACAGTTTTGTCTTTATGGTCTTGATTATCGTTCAGTGACATTTTAGTTTCCTAGGACAATTGAGATAGTTTATGTTTAGAGAATTATGTCTCCTGGTGAGCCACTTAAAGTCTTACCTTATAGCAACCCATCACTCCGAATAATCAGGATAGAGCTTTTGATAATCTGCCTTCTAAATGTCAAGGACTGTTTTTTTTTTTTTTCTAGGACAGGGTTTCTCTGTGTATAGCCTTGGCTGTCCTGGACTCTTTTTGTAGACCAGGCTGCCTTTGAACTCATAGAGATCTGTGTGCCTCTGCCTCCCTCAGTGCTGGGATTCCTGGCTCAAACACTCCCACATGTGAGAATTTGGATTTCTCAATTCAGTTGTTAGTCTCAACACCTTTACACATTTCTTTGCATCTGTTCACGTTAAAGAATTTACTACAACTTGATTAAATTTTGTGTGCCAATTCTCCCTGGGAACACATGCACAAAAAAAAAAAAAAAAAAAAAAAAAAATCAGGGCCAGGCACGGTGGTATAGTACTTTAATCCCAACATTGGAGAGGCAGGGTCAGGCTGATCTCTTGTGGGTATGAGGCCAGCCTAGTTTACACATGGAGATCCAGGCCAGCCACAGCTATATGATGAGACCCTGTATCAAAAAAAGTACTCTGAAACTTGGGCAGAGTATGGTTAAGTCATTTCTTAAGTATGATATGGTCTAGAAGTGCTGGTCTGGATAAATTTATCTAATGAAGGTCTTAACATTTCAGAGACTTCACAGTTTAACTCTTCCTCTCATCTCCCAAGTCACTTCATGAAGACTATGGAGTCAACACAGATTTGATTCTCAGATATCTTTAAATTCTCTCCATTACATTCAGAACCAATCCTACGGTCTCCAGCTGGCACTAACCTGCTGTGGCATGCTTCCCTACACCCTGAGGGCAGCCCACTGCCGAGAGATCTCTGCACAACACAATAGGAGCTCCTCTCTGGAACCTGCATTATCTGGAATGCCTCTAGCTCCTGCCAGCTCTTCCCACTGGTGCTCAGGCGCCTTCGCTGCTTGTCAGATTTTCTCCTCCTCATTCAGGGAAATCGCCCCCATTCTGTATCTTCAAGATTACTGGCTGGGAAGAATGACATTTTCCTTTTCTTAATCAGCCCTTTGCTTCTCTCCACATCTACCCAGGAACACCTCTGCCAGCTACTACGTAGTTCTATTTTAACTTTAGAAGTGCTAAATAGCAGCAACTGATATTTACTTAGCTAAAAAAATGGACTTTGTCTGCTAACAGCTGAACACTAGCAGATGGAAATTTTTATACACCATGGTTGCTAAGAAAATGTGATCCTAAGACTTTAGAATTGTGAGCAAATGTTTCTAATATTAAGAAATTTTAAATAAGAATTAGAAAAAACAGAAAATGAAAAATCAGTCATCTATAATCTCAGCACATTTAATACATTCTCTCTTGCATATAATAGGTGTGTGTACAAACATACGTTTGTGTGTGCATATATATGTACTTAAATCCTTACAGCATGAATTCAATTATAACATGAATTTAAATCATACATGCTTTACGTATACATTGAATTTTTGCTCTCTTTCATATAGTCTTCCTGATAAATAATTTAATAGTTTTTTTATATTAAGTATATAAAGCCAAAGATTAACCTGAAAAGCACAGGTTATTGCGCCTTCAGGCTGCTTCCCATTTTTCACCATCATAAAAAATAATATTGTAAAAGAAATATGCATGTAGCTTCCTTTCTTTCTTTTTAGGGTGTTCAGAAGTCAGGTCTCACGGTGTAGCCCATGTGGCCTTAGAATCGCAATCCTCCTGCCTCAGCCTAGTGTGGTATTGTGGATATGTATATACCACTATATTGAGTCCAAAATATTGTTCTTTTCTTTTTTTTTTTTTTTTTTTCTGTATTTTGTTTTGTTTTGGAGACAGGATCCTGGCTGTTCTGGAACTTGCTTGATAGCTCAAAATAACCTTGAATTCACAGAGCTCTGCCTGCCTCTGCCTCCAAGTGCTAGGATTAAAGGCGTGCACCATTATGTCTGGCCGAATATATTGTTTTTTTTTTAAGATTTATTATTTTTATTTTATGTATATGAATGTTTTGCTTGCATGTATACCTGTGGATAATATGTATACAGAGGCCAGAAGGGAGCACAGGATTCCTTGGAACTGGAGTTGTATGTCACAATAAGGGTCCTGGGAACCAAACCCAAGTCCTCAGGAAGGACAGCAAGTGTTCTTAGTCACTGAGACAAATCTCTAGCCCCTGTGTATATTGTTCTTAATACATATTACCGAGTTATAGGTTTTGTTTAAGAGCTCTACCAAGCTAAACAGACTACTGCCAATCCTGTTCATGATTGATTCGTTACACAAACGTATCCAGCATCTTCCTACATAGTTCATATATAAAGTTCGGATTTCATGACCTGAGCAACAACCTTAGAATCAGTTGGGAATGAACAGACTCTGTGTTAGTACACACTGACATTAACATTTAGCCGAATCGTTCCCTTGACAGGATTTTTAAAAAGAAATCTGTGGGTCAGGCCTGGTGGCACACCCGTGCAATCCCGGCAGTTCAGACACTAAAGGTTTCAATGGGAAGCAGCCGCCATAGCCTCATGTGTTTAAACACCTGCTCGGCACCTGTTTAGTGCATTTATGGAACCCTCAGGAAGTGGAGCCAGGCTGGAGGAGGGGGAGGCAGGGTTAAGGTTTATAGTTCAGACCTGCTTCTGTCTATCTGCTTCCGGTTCAGCTGAGGTGTGAACAAGCAGCCGCCATACACTCTTGGCTACAGTTGCTTCTTCCCATGTCTTTGCCTCCATGTTGCACAGTATTCCTTCAAACCAGGAGCTGAAGTGACCCCCCCAACACACACTTAAGTTGTTTCTTGTTAGGTGTTTGGTGGCAGAAATGAGGAAAGTAATTAATACAACAGTTAGTAGGATCTTGAATTTGAGGCCAGCCTGGGCTACATAGAAGGAAGGGAAGGGGAGGGGAGGAGAGGAGTTGAGAAGGGAGATGTAAAAAAAAAAAAAAAACAAAAAAAAAAAAACAAAAAAAAAAAACAAAGAAAAAAAAACAAGCAACTTGTTTGTAGTGTAGGAGCATGTTAGAATAATACATAGGAAAAAAATTTTGTCCATTGATACCAGATGACCAGGCACTAGAACCTGCAAAATAAAGATAAACAATACCATCTCTATGTCCACATATCATTTGATGTAACAAAGAGCACCACAAAAAGTCACTGAGAGTTTCCTAGACTGAATGCTCAGAAATATGACTGATATCACAAGCAACCAAAATTACCGCCTCTGCTGAAACAGTATTTCTATCCCGGAAGTATTTTTGTTGTCACTGAAAGAGCAGATTCATCAGTCTCCATGTGTGAAGAGGCCTAATTGAGCCAATCAATGCTTACCTTGTAGAAGGAATACTTTATAGTTGAAGATATGATTAGAAAATTATTACTAAACTAGTTTCAAAATCATTAGATACCAGCCAGACAGCTGAGTAAGTAGCTAGCTTTATGAAAGAGGTTTTCATCCTGTTATAGTCTATCAGAAAATTGCTTAAACATTTTATCAGGAAAGAACTTTTCCCCAAAAGAAATTCAGTCCCAGATTTTAAGCAGTTTTGTTGTTGTTGTTTTTAATCACAACCCAATTTACTTTTTAAAACAGGGAAGGACTAGGTAGGGTTAGGTCATCTTATCTCTTTTACCTCAGTACTGCTTAGGCTAGAGATGGGAGAAGGCTTCGTTGATACCTCCTCCATTCTCTGATGCTCTACTACCTAACTGAAATACCTTGCTGAAGAGTCGTGGCTTTGGCACAACAGAATCCCAACTGAGTGCTTCTGGACAGTGCTTCTGCTCTGAACTTGTTCCTTGCCCACTTCTGTATTAAATATGACCCTCCAACCTTTTGGCTAAAACTTTCCCCCAGCTTAAAAACAAAACAAAATAAAACAAAACAAAATATCCACTTTAAACTGGTCACAGGCTTAGCCTTCCCCTTTCCATCCCACCTCATCACTGGGTACTCTCTACCGTGCCATGAATGCAGACGACATTGGGTTCAGGGTTCACCCTCTACTGTTGTCCAGACTTCTCCAGCCTTTCCTCTCCTTCTACCTCCAAAGAGTTAACACCACAGTCTGCATGTCTATGTGAGAGTGTCAGATCTTGGAGTTACAGACAGTTGTGAGCTGCCATGTAGGCTGCAGGGACTTGACTCAGGGTCCTCTGGAAGAGCAGCCAGTGTCCCTAACCAGTGAGCCACCTCTCCAGTCCTCAAAGAGCTTCTTTTAAAGAGCCCCTAACTGTGTTTGGGATAAAGGGAAATACCTCACCGCACGCACCCTCACATTCTCTCATGGTGGGCTAAAAAGACTGCAGCTCCTTAGTGAGTCCTTAAAACGAATCTCTGGAATGTAAGATGGCTAACAACTGTACAGATGGTTTAAAATGCTCATTTGTGTTCTCTACAGGGCGTGTAGCATTTCATCTTGAATTTAATATAACAGTGGTTTTACTATTTCAGGTCTTAGCCAAAATGGATTTAAAAGTTTCCTTTCTCCAACCAGCTAAATTCAACAAACCATGCTCAGATCTTAAATGTGTTAACTGACCAGTACTCTTTTTTTTTTTTTTTTTTTTGGCCATGCTTTGGCAATGCTGGGAACTAAAGCCAGTATGTCACACACGGAAGGCAAATGCCCTACCACTGAGCCAAAGTTTTGAACAGAGCATCTCTGAGTCCAATTAGAGAGTTAAAATTTTGAATGCAAAGCTGACATCATCAGCTTTGTTTTTGTTTGCCTATTTGCTTTGTTTTATTGTTTGTTTGTTTTAGTTTTTTGGCCAGACGGGGTCTTATGTGGCCTTAAATTCATGGTAGTCCTCTTGCTTCAGCCTCTCAAGTACTGGAATTGTCTGTATTTACCTCATGTGGCTTATTACATGTAGTGATATCATTGTGAGCATTGGTGTGGTTGGTTATGATTAATTTTTGAGATATATTTTCTATCTCAGACTGGCCTCAAATTAGCTATATAGCTAAAGATAGCCTTGAACAGCCACTACTTCTTCTCCTCCATCTTCTTCATAAGTGTGTGTGTGTGTGTGTGTGTGTGTCAGTCTGTCTGCCTATACATGTGACACATGTATAGAGATCAGAGGAAAACTTCTTAGAGTAGGTTCTCTCCTTCCAGCATATGGGTTCTGGGGATGAAAATCAGTTCATCAGGCTAGGTGGTACTGTGGTGCTGGGGTTGAATGCAGGGCATTTTACATACTGGGCTTCACAAATTGAGCTACAACCTTGACACATGAACAGGGATTTTTTAAAGACCTAATATATGAGTGGTATATGCTAAACTAAAGATTACTAGAATATATTTGGCATTTGTTTTTAAATCCTCGAGGAACTGAAGAATTTAGATAGAATGACCTTGGCATTCTGATGATGATTATTAATGTTATGGGTTATGGGTATATGAGGTTTCATTATACAATTTTCTAGTTTTGTATGTTTGAAACTTATACAAAGTATTAAAATTAAAAATAATTCATTGGTAGTCTATAAAATACCTAATAGCCAACCTCCACTGGGGTAGACACTGGAGTTTAATCTTATGCAGGTCAGCTTTAACATTAATAAGCCAAGTACTATAACACTCCATAAAAGTGACTTAAAAGATGACCCCTTCTCAGAATACCAATTCACAGAAACCATAATAAAAGACTGTTGAACAACCAGAACCTGTTGTCCATTTAAAAGCTTAGAAATACAGTTTGTTAGTTTACATTGATGGCGAGAAACATTCAAGTTTGAATCTTGTATAACATTTCCAAACAACAAAGCATGGCAAGCTTCCAAATATAGGTCTGCTAAAAACCAGAATCAGACCAAAGTCCCATAGTCAGTCCTCTTTTTATTCTTGAGAATTGTCCTGATTGCCAAATCAATTAAGTCCAGTCACCTTGTATCTAAAAAGTTTCTCTGCACAACATCTTCTCTCAGGAGCAGAATGAAACAAAGGCGGGTCAGGAGCATAAAATCCCAGTACAGCTCTCCATTCACCATCAGGACAGAATACCAGTAGCAGGAACATCCTCCATCTGGGGAACTTCTCCTGCAAATCGCACCGGCTTTTCTGGGATCCACCTGGTTCCTTCTGCATCCTGCGGAAAAATGCAAACACACCTTCTTCCCCATATTAATACAGGGTCAAGGCCCTGCCACTTTCCAGTAGTTGGACCTTTCCATTTTGCTTGGGCATGATTATCTTTGGTATTAGAATGCCACCATCAATCAGCTGCAGAACAGCCTTGTATATCCACATTCAAAATTTTTTAAATAAAGAAAGGATGATTAAGGTAATTCTGTGGTGTTTGGGCATATGACTCACCCTTTTTTATTTTTTTCAATTGATTCTTATGAGATCCATGGGCACATGCCACAATTCCTTGACCTTGAGGATGATATGGAATACCCGTTTTATAACTTATGTTCATAATAGCAATTGTAGCAAAACATTTTAAGCAATGACTTATAACATGTTTGGTGGCTTCTCCTGCTAAGGGAGTTGCCATGATAAATCCTGAAAAAGTATCAATTGTTACGTGAACACACTTTAGTTTTCCAAATTCTGGGATATGAGTTATGTCCATTTGCCACAACCATAACAACTTCTAGAGACTTCATTCCTAGGGCCTTTCTGTTGCTGAAATAATACCTCTTTAATAGTCTTCCCTCATAGGGTGGCAGTGATAGCCACTCCTTGAATATAAGATGACCTGATGCCAGAACATACCCTAATATAGTCAGAAATATTTCCTTTCTTCCTACAGGGTCTTAAAGCCAGTTGGCAGGCACTGTTAGCATTTTCATATGCCAATTGTTTTGCTAATAATAATCCAGAATCTGTATCAACTACAAGTCAGCTTGCTGCTTGCATTAACCTTGCTACAAAATCTTGAAATAAATTCATCAGGTCCCTGACAGATTTTAGACAAATCCTCCACCTGTCTACCTGTTTGTGGAAGTTTATTCCTGGCCCTTCAGGCAGCAGCATTTACTTAAGCACAAACAGCCACATCAAAATCCAATTGTTATCCTATTTCCCTGTAGATTCCTTCTCCAGTAAGCATGTAATAAGTTATAGGAACTCCTTGAGCTCGACTGAGTTCAGCTGTAACTTGACAGTACTATGAAAATTCTAACTTCTATAATAAATGATCTCTCTTGATAAAGATGCCTGGGCAGAGGACCTCAGTAGACAAGGACTCTAACAGGGCTTGAGTAAAAGGTGCTATAGAACCATATTGAGCACATGCAATTTTCAATTCTTTTCATTGTTTAAGAGGTATAGGAGCATGGACTCTCACCATGTTATCCTGTCCATCGGGTTGCTCTAGAACTGGAAAACCATAAAACTCAGTTATATCTTCTTCTTTCTGCCTAGCTTGTTGTAAAGAAGCTTATAAAGGGGATACAGTTACCTACACAGTGGACAAAGAAAAAGGTCCCCCTGTCTTTTGAGCTACAGCAACTGTAGCCATCCCAGAAGGAGGGTCTAAGCCTGCAATCAATAAGGGAGTTGGAGTGGGGATTGAGCCTCATTTTCCCTAGTAGCTAATTCTCCAATTTTTCTGTTTATTTCCTCCAAGCCCCATTCCAACTTTTTTATTTCTTTTTGCCAAGGCTTAAGTTTGTTTTGTTTTGTTTTGTTTTAACACTCATAGCCTGAATCTAAGGGTATCTCTCAGAATCTCTCTTAGCTGCTTTTTCCTCCAACTCTACAACCTCATCAGGATCTAAGTCATCCTCAAAGTCTTCTGTTGTAAGAGACTATTAATAATTATTATTGACTTATCTTCTGTTAATGCTGCTGTTGGTCCTAACAGCTGTATACCCAAATCACCACACAGAGACTGGATTTATTTAGTCAACCTGAAACACAGTGCTGGGCAATAGTTACTCCATCCTAAACCTCCAAGCCCTCAGAGTTTCCTAACATTTAGATTTCCCACATTATACTTGCTTTAGTGATATCTTAGATCTGGTTCATGCTCCATGTCCTCCAAGATCTCTCCTCCAGCTCCATTCTTCTATCTCTCCTCTCAAACATTCTCCTCCCACTCATTTCCTGCCTTCTGGCTCCTCCCCTCTTTCCTGCCCTCTGTTTCCTCCCTTTGCACAACATTGTGGCTGGTTGTTTTATTTTGGCCTGTTTACACACAGTTGAGACAGGATTCTTAGAATAAGTATCACAATGCACAGGATTCTTAGAATAAGTATCACAATGCAAACCAGAGAGTGGGGGGGGATCAGCATTTGAATGAACAAGGGTAAGGTGTATACATTTCAAAAGAACATTATACCAACAGTCTTCTTTTAACAAGAAATTATTATCATTAGGAGGGACATATAACTCTTCTGGAGGAGCCAATGGTTTAATCTCATTTTGTCTCGAAGTCTCCTATTTATCGTTCCTCTTTCTCTCTAACCCTGAAAGTGTCACTTTCTCAGTCCTGTGCTGCATACACAGACTATCTCTAATTAAATTTCATACAAAAAAATGAGGCTATTCCCTTGCCCCATTTTTACTCTCAAATTTTACTCACTGCACGCTTTCCTTTTTACTTTATGATCCGAGCTCACCAACACCCACGGTGTCATTCACTGCTTCCTCGTATCTCAAGTCCCTATTCAGGTGCCAAACTGCCAGAGCTCACTGGCAGAGTTGAACAGCTCTCCACACTGGCATAAAGAAGCATGAACATATAATAAAATAAACTCTCATTAATTAAAAGAATATTGCAGAAACAGTGCACTTCCCAGAAGAAGAATATAACTGTGTAAGAACAACTAGATGTCAGAAGCTGTGAAAACACAGTTATATTAGCACTGGATGATTCAGGAAATATAATTTAGCCCCTGTCGATACTGAGTAAAGGCAACATTATGATTAATCATTGATGTGGCTTCTTGGTCACACCAGAGTAGAGACACACATACACAATACACACATATGCTCACACTCACCCTTAAATACCTGAAAGAGCAGCTCTCAAGTAGGACATTAAGCTTCTCCAATCATTTTTTTCTTTTTGTAAAAAATTTATATTTCTATAAATTACAGTGTATTTACTTTGTATCTCTACTGTAACCCCCTCCCTCATCCCTTCCCAATCCTACCCTCCCTCCCTCATTTCCTCCCATACCCCTCTCCAAGTCCACTGATAGGGGAGGTCCTCCTCTCCTTCCATCTGAACCTAGTCTATCAGGTCTCATCAGGACTAGCTGCATTCTCTTCCTCTGTGGCCTGGTAAGACTGCTTCCCCCTCATGGGGAGGTGATCAAATTGCCAGCCACTGAGTTCAAGTCAGAGACAGTCCCTGATCCCATTACTAGAGAACCCACTTAGATACTGAGCTGCCATGGGCTACATCTGTGCAGGGGATTTACAGGTTCTAGGTAATCTCCATGCATGGTCCTTGATTGGAGTATCAGTCTTAGAAAACACCCCTGTACAGCTTCTCCAATCTTTATAAAAAGAACTCAACTCCCTTATGGTCCCTGTGGTGGAAAGTGGCTTGGTGCTCACATTTTTTAATCTTTTTATTTTGTCTATAGGGCTGAAAATTGTAAATTGTAACATTTAGGTATTTGTGCTATTTAGATTCCACATGAAATAGTTTCCACCAGTAAAGTAACCATGTAGCGGTGGGTCATGAGCAAGGCTGAACCCATTGATGATTCTGCAATAAGAAACACAGTGCGAAGGAGCTCACTCTCTCCTATGGTTTCTAGGGCATCAACAGGCAGAGTTCGGGAATCTGTTTTACTAGTTAACAAGTGCACCAAGTATGGTGAGTTCTGGAGTGGCAGCTTTTTCAATTTGGAGTTTCATGGCATTCATGGTGGCAAGGAAGCATCATTTTAAATGCAGCAGCTGGGGCAAAAGCCTCTGGTTAAGCAGTCTCTTGGATAATAAAGAATCATCAGCTCCCTAGATGACTCAGTTCTTCGGTGAAGGTAGATTTGGACTGACTGCAGTGGACTCCATACTGGTATTTCAGATGCTTGTGACATGACTAAAGCTAAGACTGGGAGCAGGAGACCCAGAACCTCTCTCTCTAGCCCTTTGAACAACTTCATTGGCTATTTAATATTAAAAATTGAACTCATTTCTGCTTAAACTAAGTATTTTTTTCTCCTGTAATTTAAACCCTAACCAGTGCAATGCCTGCAGACAAAAATTTCACAATAGGAGTAGATCAAAATTAAACAGAATGGAAATTCAAATATGCCATACTAACATGTCAGTTAAAAGGCATTAACGATTTCAGGTGAAATAAAGACTTATGAAAAGAAATATAAAAGCCAACTTTGGTGGCATGTGCCTATAATCCCAGCACTGTGAAGAACAAAGTAGGAGAATCAGAAGGTTGAAGCCAGCCTAGGTTTGGCAGTGAGACCCTGAGTTGATTAGAGAGGAGACTAAAGAATATTAAATCTAACCCTTGACCTTTGAAAAATAATTTGTTGAAATAGTATAGGACAAGGGCTTAAATAGTCTACATTCTGTGAATTAGCTGCATCTGCTTATTTATATTTCTTGTCTACTTGATTTGCATATATCCTGTTGTATTTTTATAAATTAATGAAACAATAACATTAAAAAGAACCCTTCTGGGGCTGGAGAGATGGCTCAGAAGTTAAGCGCACTGGCTACTCTTCCAGAGGGCTTGAGTTCAATTCCCAGCAGCTGTCATGCCCAAGTCTCGAAGGCCCCAAACACCACCAAGGAGCCAATCCTGTTACAAGTGCAGTAGGGTCTTTATAACAAGCTCAAACTCAGGCCCACACCATCACCTACACCGTGGTTCTCCAGTGTAGAGCCCCAAACTCAGGGGGGAGGAGGGTTTTTATTGGGTTTTGAGCAAGGATCAGAGAATTCCAGCTTGGCAGTTCTATGATTGATTGACATTTTGCAAATATCAGGTGACAAAACTTGATTCATCTGGAGGGCCAAATCATAATTGTTTTACTCAGCCTATTGTAAAGAACATCTAGGTAAACTCCAGATATTCACTGATTAGTCGTTGCTAGGGGTGATGGTTAAATATTAACAGAATGAATGGTCCAGGCATATTTTTGTGGGTTATCTCCAGGCCATTCCTTGAGTAGAGGATTTTATTGTCTTGTTCCTGGAATTAGTGACCTGCAGACTAATTTCTGGGACTGGTGACTTTGGCGGGGGGGGGGGGGGTGTCAGGCCTGGTCCTCTCACATGGTGGCTCACAATCATCTATAAAGTGACCTGATGCCCTCTTCTGGCAAGCAGGTGCACTTGCAGACAGTGTACTCATACATAAAATAAAAAAATATAAAGAAATAAAACCTTTCCAGCTGCGTTAGGTGATACATGCCTTTAATCCCTGAACTAGGGAGTGTGAGGCAGGAAGACCACTGCAAGTTTGAGGCCAGCCTGTGTTAAATAAAACCTATCTGAAAACCTAAAAGCAAACAAACCAAGGAAGCGATTTTTGGAGAACTGCTTAGTTATAAAGCATAATTTCTGGTCTCTTGCTGCCACCTATCAGCTGTCTAAGGCAAGGCAGGCTGTGAGCATAGGATGATTTCTTCAGAAATAATAGCAGTATCTCTTCTTGGCCTTTTGGCTAAAATCAAGTATAAAAACATTAGTAGCACCAAGACTGCCTCTTATTTCAAAATTTCAAAATCACTCTTTCAAACTACCTGTATGCATGCCAAACCCTTAAATAGCAAGCATGTTTAAGTACTATTGGGTTTTTCACTCAACAGGTGGCTTAAATATGAAAGAATCTTGACCATGAATTATTATTAGATACAAAAGTTACAGAAAAAACAAGTTAAGGAAATTCATTTAGTAAATGATGATTGACTCCCATTATATGAGATATTATACTCAAAGTATACTTATACTATAAGGGGTTTAATTACATTTATTGATTGATTGATTGATTGATTTAGGAGGCATAGGGTTTTGATTACATTTATTTATTTATTTATGTATTTATGAGGCATAGGGTTTTAATTATATTTATTTGCCTATTTATTTATTTGGGAGGCATCTAAATTCCACAGTGTTCCTGTGGCAGTCAAGGCACAGTTTGTTAGCATTGATTATCTCCTACTACCATGTGGGTCCCTGAGACTAAAATCAGGTCACTGGATTTGGTGATAAGTGCCTTTATCTGATTAGCAATCTTGCCTTTATGCTACATCAATAAAGTGAGTCTTATCAAAAGACAGTGCATTTCAGGGACAGTTGCTATATAAGTAAGATGTATTTACTCCAGCCCAGGAAACAATTTGCAAATTTATCCTGTAATTAGTTACCTTTTGTTGTGCCCAATTCGCAAGACCCCAAAAGACTGCCAGAAGTCCAGTCCATTGCAAAACATGTGAGGATCTTTTTATTACAAGTTATAGCTTGGGCTCACAGCCTCAGTGCCACAGCAGTTGAAAGCAAAAAGCCTCATGCTCAGGGTAGGTGGCTTATTTAAAGATTCTGTTCCCTCCCAGCGTGCCCAAAGCAGGGGAATTCCTGCATGGCAAGCATCTGTTGGTTGAAACACGAAAGGGGATGTTGCATTTTGAACTGATTGGCTATAAGGAGGCCCCCAAACTATTAGTGGTCTGGCTTTCCTTGTTTGGCTGTCCTAGGAGAGAGGGGCAATCTGGGCTGGTTTCCTAGAAACTCTATTTCTAGTGGGCAGGAAAAGAATTCAGTAAGGCTGGTTCTTACCCATAGGTGGCTGGACATGTCTCTACCTGTCTGGCCCTTGTTCAGGCTTGTGCTTTAAACTTTAAACCAATAGATCAAAACACTAATTTCTAATTCTTTGGTCTCTCACTTTCAGTTATAAAAGTTTATCTCTGGATGGCTTGCAGTGACATGAATGACTGTAGCATTGCAACAGTAATGATGAATTTCTGTCAAAGAAACTGGGTGAAGTCTCACCTCTGGCTTCTCCCAGCCCTTCTCAACCCACCTCTACCCAAAACCTCTCTAACCCAGTGGCTGGACTTCCCTTCCCTTCCTCCAGGCTTCTTTTTTCTGTATAGTCCATCCATTTTAGCTCATGTACTCTCTTGACCTCTTGGTTCTTTTGTCTCTCTGTCTGTCTCTCTCTCTTTTTCTCTCTGTGTGTGTATTCTCTGTCCTTTATTCCTTATCTCCTCTCTTGCCCCTCTCTCTTATCTTTCTCTCTTGCTCTCCCCTCTCTTACTCCTTATGGTCTTAATCAGTGGATCCTTCCAGATGCCTCTGGCTGTTCTCTTTCACATCTACAATAAACCCTTCACTTCAACCATACCTTGGAGCAATCATATCCTCATTCCCATTCAAACTTAAAGTATAGTTTTCTCTCATTTAATTTACTTTATAGAAACCACTTTGACTAAGCAAGACAAGTACCATATCTATTTTAGAGACAAAAAAGAAATAGTCTCGTAACCTTTAAGGGGTTCTTCAAGATCACTGGAAACAGAATCCTACCGAGAACCTGACCTTTTGAGAAAAATCTTACCTTCCAATGGTCTTTCATTCACTTGTTAGCAAATATCATGGTAAGATGAATGTGTGCAATAAGTGGGTGCTTGGGAGAAGATGATGTTAGGAAAGTCTAAGAAAGCCATTCCGTAAGAATGGATTTAAATCAAAAGAGAAAGTGGGAGGCTTGACTCCAGGCAAAAGGAACAGCAAGGAGAAAACCCAAAGGACCCTAGTGTCAGGCCCAAGAAATTCCTTTCCCTGAAGTCTGGCATTTAGACAAAAGCCAGCATTCCATTAGGGCCTGGAAAATAGTTTCTACCTCCTAAAAGGAATCATTCTCCTTATCTCTCGCAAAATGAGCAAGTAGCTCTCCCATGAACATGTGACTATGACGCCTACTAGCATGTCAAGGTAAATGCTAGCTTCTAGGTTCCCTCAGTCCTTACCCGAAAGCCTCCACCCCAACTCATAAGCTCCCTTTCTCCCAGATACCCATTCCCATATAACCCTGGAGATTCCCCTCCAACCTGCATCCCGACGCTGCACTCTGCTTTCTCAAGAGACAACCTTGGCAAATCGAAATGAACTTTTCCCTTTTCCACCCATGGAGCAGCTATTTTGTTTCTTTGCTGCACCCACTTCATTCATCTGGTACTTGAAACTTGGGAGGAGCATATATGAGCCCCTTTGAAGGGGTTCAGTGTTATATAAACTATAAACTGTGCAACAGGTCTGATACAAAATGGTTTATTTACGGGCGGAGTGGGAAAAAGACAGAATGAGACAGAAAGGTAGTGGGAGAGCACAGGAGAAGAGAAGAGGAGGATGGGTGGAGCCCCCTAGCAAAGTCAGAGTTCAAGGGAGCAGTGACAGGCCTGTCCTTTATATCTGGAGTGCACCTGGCTTGCACCTGGCAGCCACAGGAAATGACATCAGAGGTTGCCAGGCAACCTAGCCTAGCCTTTTTCCCTTTTTCTTTAATTAAAAATAGCAAATTTACATGGCAAGGAGGAGGAGAATACCCTGCCCCCGAAAGTTCAAGGTAGAGGGTGGGGTTTGCCAGCCATGCCCAGCGGCAGGTAGAGACCTAACATCATGGCCTTTTGTTGAAAATAAATGGATTAACAGGTAAAGAAACCAACTGTTCTTTGCCTGCTTCCGGTTGACTTTGGGGCACTGATTTTGAGGATGTTGTCCTAGTCCCAAGAGCAGGCTGTTCTATTTGCTGTTCAGGATCTGTGATATCATCTGTGGCTAACAGGAAAATGCAGGTCCAGCTTGATGTAGTCTGCCAGGTTAGACTAGAACACCTGGAAATAGCTGCTTTGGCTCTGCTGTACATGTAGGAAACACCTGGGCCTGGCAGGATCCTGGCAAATATAAGGGTAGAAGACAAAGTTAAGTGGGTTAGGGAGACATTTTGGGGGGAATGTGTATTTGAAACTTTTAGTCCTATGGACTTTCAGGCCCATGGTCTTGGTAGTTGGGGAAGGAGGGAGTCCCAAAACCAGAAAATGGGGTAGGAATCCCACCCTCTGAAGTTGGTGATATGTGCAGTAATTATCCGGATCCATTTGACCAATGAGGTGGATTTGGGTGGATTTCCTGTAGTTTACAAGAATCCTTTTTTAATTTTACAAAGGGAGACAGACTTCAGTCATGTCAGCATTTTAAACCTGTTAGCATTATCATTGTAATCTATAGTGAAATATGTCTATACTTAAAAGACAAACCAAAGGAAATTTAAAATCTTGAGCTTTGAGCTATGATAGAAAATCATATGATGGAATGTTTTTATCAGAGTTGGATTAATAAATTTCAGTGATTGATGTCAAAGCTCTGAACAGTCTTAATATAACAGTTGTTAGTATTTATTTAAAAATGGCACCTCACACAACAGATATTATATGAAAGATATATTGGATGGAGGATGAGAGGTAAAGGGAAAAAAAAAGTCAGTTCTGCCAGTCTTTGGGGATTCCTCACAAAGTACAGTAGAACCAGAGGTACGGGGACACAAGCTAGCAAAGCAGGTTGTCACAAGCTGTGCCAGGGGCCACAGGGAAGACTCGAGAGAGACACAGCTCACCTAGTACTAGAATTTTCCAACTCATCTGATGAAAAGAAAAGAAAAGCCAAGAGACTATATAGGTAGGAAGATAAAGATTATTCACCCAAGGGCAGGCGTCTGTGTGGGAGTTGGAGAAAAGGGCCAATTGCAGCCTTGAAGGCTGTGGTTGGAGAGTACCTCTGTTCTTCAGTGAAACAGGGAGATAGTGGTCAGTCTCTCAGACACAGGGAATCATTAATCTGCCAGTGTGGATGTATGGATGTAGTGATCAGGTAGCCAGGAAAGAGGAGTCCCAAAACCAGGAAAAGGGTTGGGGTGGGGAGGGGAAATCCCACCTTTTGAGACAGACAATAGGTGCAGTAACTTATCTGGAGCCCAGCTGAGCTGAGAGGTGGATTCGGGTGGATTTTCTGCAGCTTGCAAGAATCCCTTTTAAGTTTTACAAAGGAGATAAAACTTTAGACATGGTAGCCTCACCATTGTAATATGCATTGAAACATACATGTAGAGAAGGCAGGAGACACACACCTTTGTGTTAACAGCATAAACACTCTTTAAGGTGAGCTCTGGAAAGGCAGAGGCCTTCCGTGAGGTAAAAGGGGCAAAAGCTCACTCGATCTTAACCTTTAGTATGATTACACATCATGGAAGAGAAGCTTCTTTCTATCCAGAAGACTGGATGTAGAAAAGACAAACCAAAAGGAGATTTAAAAATTTGAGCTTGGTTGATCACCTTCCCCTGAGGGGGTGCAGCCCTACCAGGCCACAGAGGAAGACAATGCAGACCTGATAGGCTAGGGTCAGATGGGAGGGGAGGAGGACCTCCCCTACCACTGGACTGGGGGAAGGGCATAGGAGAAGAAGAGGGAGGGAGGGTGGGATTGGGAGGTGATGAGGGAAGGGGCTACAGCTGGGATACAAAGTAAATAAGCTGTAATAAATAAATAAATAAATAACCTTCATAACTTGCATTTATCAACCTTGATACATCTTATTAGACCCTCAAACATTTACAACTTGCATTTGCCAACCTTAAAACATCTTAGACCCCCAAACATTTTCTTTAATCACTCTCTATAACTTGTATCCAATGACCTTAAAACACCTTACACCCATCAGAATAGCTAAGATCAAGAACCCAAGTGACAACACATGCTGGAGAGGTTGTGGAGAAAGGGGAACCCTCCTCCATTGCTGGTGGGAATGTAAACTTGTACCACCACTTTGGAAATCAATCTGGTGCTTTCTCAGACAATTAGGAATAGTGCTACCTCAAGATCCAGCTATACCACTCCTAGGCATATATCCAAAAGAGGCTCAAGTACACAATAAGGACATTTGCTCTACCATGTTTGTAACAGCTTTATTTGTAATAGCCAGAAGCTGGAAAGAACCCAGATGTCTCTCAGTTGGGAAATGGATACAGAAATTGTGGTACATTTACACAATGGAATACTGCTCAAAAATTAAAAACAAGGAAATCATGAAATTTGCAGGCAAATGGTGTGATCTAGAAAAGATCATCCTGAGTGAGGTATTCCAGAAGCAGAAAGACACACATGGTAGATACTCACTTATAAGAGGATATTAGACATATAATATAGAATAATCATACTAAAATCTATACACCTAAAGAAGCTAAGCAACAAAGAGATGCTGGGTAAGATGCTCAATCCTTATTCAGAAAGGATGGGATAAACATCAGAAGAGGAAGAAAACAGGAAAACAAGACAGGACCCTACCACAGAGGGCCTCTGAAAGGGTATCAAAGCAGAGGCTGAGACTCATAGCCAACTTTGGGCAGCGTGGAGGGAATCTTATGAAAGAAGGGAGAAACAGAAAGATCTGGAGAAGACAGGAGCTCCACAAGGAGAGCCAAAAAAAAAAAAAAAAAAAAAGCCTGGGTACAGGGATCTTTTCTGAGACTGATACATCAACCAAGGACCATGCATGGAGATAACCTAGAACCCCTGCACAGATGTAGCCTGTGGCAGCTCAGTGTCGAAGTGAGTTCCCTAGTAATGGGAACAGAGACTGTCTCTGACATGAACTCAGTGGCCCGCTCTTTGATCACCTCCCCCTGAGGGTGGTGCAGCCTCACCAGGCCACAGAAGACAATGTAGTCAGTCCTGATGAGAACTGATAGACTAGGATCAGAGGGAAGGGGAGGAGGACCTCCCCTATCAGTGGACTTGGGGAGGGGCATGAGAGGAAATAAGGGAGGGTGGGATTAGGAGGGGACTAGGGAGGGGGCTACAACTTGGATTCAAAGTGAATAAACTGTAATAAAAAATATCAGGTTTAAAAAAAAAAACACCTTGGATCCTCAAACATTCAAAGCTTGCATTAGACAATATTAAAAAAAACTTTCTTAGAGATACTCATAACCCAAACTTCTGTATTTTTACTTCTTGTATCTAATCATTTACTATGAGACATGGGTGAGACTGTTGTGAACATTCATTGTCCTTTACCTAAAGGGGTGGTAAAAAGGTTCCATCTGAGACCTGTTTCTTGAATCTGGTAACAAAGCTGACTGTCTCCTGCATATGAAGACTGAGAAGGAACCTGAAGCTTCCCAAGAGAGAAGTTGGCAATATGGCAGTATGGCACGGGACTTGAGGGTGAGGTTAAAAGACACCTTTAGCATTACCCTGAACTCAGGTAGGCTAAGGTGCTCAAAGGCTGGAAGTGTCTGGCTCTTGTGCTGGTTGAGCCTCCATGGCTAGGCACGGAGGACAAGCCTGAGTGGGAGGAAATTTTGACTTCAGAGAGGCCAGTCCACCGCAGGGAGGGCATAGCTTGTTGAGGCAGCTGTAGGACCAGCGTCTTTCCTGGCTGCATTTGAAACAGATAGCTGCTGGAGTTAACTTTGGCTACACCCCCTGTGGGATGCGGCACTGCAGACCTCCTGTTTTCTCTGCGGGAATGCCGACAGCCTTAGAGAGCAGCTGGGGTCTGAAGCATAGTTTTTGCTGTAGCTGACCTGTCAGGAAGGCTCTTGTGCTTTAAAATTCATTTTTACAAACTCCCCAGCCATTCGGTTAAGATGGCACTGAGACTGTGTCTGCATCAAATATATCTTTGGGCATGTTGAGGGACCTGATCATCTATGAGATGACTATTAACTTGCATTTGTTAACCAGTATATATTAGGACTTTAGGTTTCATCCCTGTTAAGTTAGAGCCTTAAAAGTCATAAACATGGTCCTTTCAAGTGAAAGCATAACAATTTCCTGTATTATTTAGTACATAAAAAGACCATAGCTTAAAAAAGTCTAAGGCTACATTATAGATTAATTACCACATTCAGAAACTAAGACCAAGCACATTTTAACCTTTTTGATAGTGACCAAGTTTTAACATTCTATTAGAGTTTAAGGGTATCTAGGTAAAACCTTTTACCTGGTAACCCCCAGAGTTATAGGTTTCAAAACCAACAATATAGTAAAACAGTATAAAGCAATTTAAAAATTTTATGTGGATTTATTATACCAAATCTCTTTGCCAGAAAGACTACTGGCAATCTGTATCTGGATCACAGGCAGCTTATGGCAGGGGAAAAACGGCATTTATTCATTAATTCAGGAACTGATAAAGACATAAGAAATTAGACACACATTTTAAATTAGTTTGTTAATCTGAATAGACCTTTAAAACCTTGAAATTTTGGCATCATCTAAAAATTATTTTAAACCAGAGTTCATCATATATACAGCATGTTGTAAAAACATAACTTTGAATTTAAAAATCCATGCCAATTGAAAAGGAGACTCATTGCTTTCTTAGTCTAAAAGGAGATAAAATAAACAGAGAATTAATTATGATCAAAATTGTTCATACCATGTGGTCACCTTAAGATTTACAGTTTAATCTTAAGATTTTTTTTTTTTTTTTTGAGAGTATAGAAAGAAACCAGAGAGTATTTTTATTTAGGGGGATAGCAGGCAGAGAGAAACAGACAGGACTTTGAGAAAAGAGATACAGGGAATCACTTTTTACTTCGCTGATTGCTCTTAGTATTACTGGATAGTACTAGATATTAGACATTTGAGTAGGGCAAATATAGGTGTAGAAGCCAGAGGTTTCCTGAAGGGAAGAGAATATGAGGAAGCCATTCCTGTGAATGAGAAAGGGGAAATGGAAATGGACCGTGTGGCTAGTGGTCTGTCAACCAAATATCTCGGAAGATCAAGGGCTTAGCCTGGCCAAGCCTGGTGCCTGGAACCAGGGCTTTATCAGCAGTACAGCCATGTTCTCATTGAGGGAATCTCATCCTCGGGAAAGGCTAGGGGCAGAGAGGCAGTTTTAGAGTGGAGGTAGGAAGGGGTACAGTGGCCTTTTAGAGCTTACAGGAGACTGCAGTTTTGCAGCTCCAAAAACAGTGGGACAGAAACAAGATAGTGAAAGCAAATGGCAGCGGGAAACCACAGCGTTTTCTTTATAACCAAGATGGCTGCCAATCATGTGACTGCCCTTCATTGCCCTAAGTTAAGATGGTGATGAAACCATATGCTTGCCCTTATAGAGATGGTAGTGAAGCCATGGCTCCACCCTCTTTATCCCAAAATCAACATGGCAACTAGCCATGAGTTGTGTGCAGCCTCGGTGGCATGGCAGAACCAGGGTGACAGGACCCAGGGCCTTGCTGAAGGCATGGCGGTCCCAGCCCAGCAGTTCTAAACTGACAAGGCTGGGCAGGTGTTGAAGCAATCCAAAAATCCTGCTCCGAATGAGGCAGGAAATTTAAACCCAAATTCTTGGGGCCTGAGGCAGTGGCAAATTTTAAAGCTGTTTGAGGGCAGTTTTAAAACCTTCCTGCTGTGCAGGTGGGTCTCGAGGCCTGGTTTACCTAATAGTGAAGTCCAGCACAAGCAAGCAATCCTGAAGATGGGAGCAGATGGGCGGGGGAGATTGTTGTAGGCTGCACACACTTCTGAGCAGCTGCCAGAAGCAGGACAGATGCGTGTGGCGGTGGCAGTCGCAGGCAGAGACAGGTTAGGTGATCGTGAAAGGAGCAGGAAATGAGGGTGCAAGAGAAAGATTTGTTGTGGGCAGGCGTGTGAAGAAGGGTTCTAGCATGTCTAAACGTTGCTAGAAGAGCCCTTCCGTATGGGCCACCAAGTGTTAGTATTTATTTTTAAATGATGCCACACACATACACACAACAGACAGAAAGATTTATTGGATGGAGGTGGAGAGAAAGAGGAAAGGGAAAGAGAGAGATGGGGGTGGGGAGGAAGAAAAGGCAGAGAGAGCAAGAGAGGAGAGTAAGAGAGATACAAAGTGGCAGGTTGGTCCCTTTTATAGCTTGTGCATGCACAGCTGAACTGCATCTGCCACACACCTGGTGGGCAACACACGATGACATCATAGGTTACTAGGCAACCCAGAAGCAGGCTGCCTCGACTGACAGAACCAGCCATAGGTAATTTGGGACATGATGGAGAGAGTGGGAATTGAGAAATTACGGGCTAAAAGAAAGACGCAGAACTTATGGTTTCAGAACTACTGAAAGTCAATACTGAAAGCCCTGAGTTCTTTCAACAGCTCCTTTTTAAAGACAGAGCAAAATGAGTCACCTCACTACAAGCAAGGATGCAAGCAGCTCTCATGCACACAGCTTGAGAATGAACTTTGGCTTCCCACACTATACACTAACAGCAGCACAGCAGCAGGAAGAAATCTGAAGCATTTTTCTCTATCTATTTTGGATAACAAATTATTATTATTATTTTTTAGGCCCTCTGGCCTTCATAACTTGCAGTTACTAACCTTAAAACACCCTCTTAGACCCTCCATCCTTTGTAACTTGCATTTACCAACCTTGAGACATCTTAGACCTTCAAACACTTTCTGGAGAGAAGCTAAATAACTATGGGGCAGTGTGGACCATGAGCACATGGCCATGATGGATGGCCTGAAGGAACAGAAGCAGCCCAGGCAGGAACAATTGTTCCTGCTACATCTGCTTCCCCTCTCTTCTACTCCTGGCCTCATAGTCCCTCTGAGACCTCCATCCCGGGAACCTCAGCTCTCCTTACTTCTCTTCCTCAGAACTTTCATTTTTATCTCCCTTGGGCACCTGGATCTTACACCTCTTTGGCCCACTGATTTTCCATACTCCATGTAATAATGATCACTCCCTGTCTCTTCAGATTCTTTCAGGAAAGAATTAGCAAAATTACTCAATGGCTTCTGATAGAAGTTTTCCAGGCCTCCTCCCATTGCCTATCAGCCTCACCCCTTGGTTTGGAGCAGCATTCCAGATTAATTCAAAGTGGCTTTTATTTTTATTTTTCTAGCCCCGGATAGCCCCACAGAACCTGGACAGTGATCAAAAACCATGTTTTTGGCAAGTGCCTGACTCCCTCCTTTCCTAGCAACAAGGAACCCTAACCAGCAGGAAACAGCTAAGAGAACTGCACCCCTCTCTCCCACTAACCCTTTCTCTCTCCTGCCTGGTGTTGGGGTGTTGGAAGGGATGGGAATGGAGTATGGAGAAAGAGATATAAAAATATATAAATAGAAGCATTGATTTGTTTTCAAAGTATGCACACACACACACACACACACACACACACACACACATACACACACACACCCCTGCCCCATCACTGTTCTCTGTTTTTTCAAGAGACAACCTTAGCAATTTGGAATAAACTTTTCCTCTCTTCACCCACAGAGCAGCTGCTTTGGTTTCTTTGCTGTGCCATGTTATTCTTCTAGTAGAATTACAAAGAAGCCCGGTGTAGCTAAGGTGTTATAAAAATGGTGAGGGTAATATTAAATATGGCTTCCGGTCCAAACAAGGAAACCATGATGCCCCTGGGTTGTCATCTGGCTTCTGTTCTGAGTGTAGAAGGTGAAGAATTTTCAAGCTCTTTTTGGCAGACTAGGAATTTCTCCCAAGGTGAAGGGCACAGGTGTGATGGGAAATCCAGCTGTGTCTGTTGCATCCCCCCGCCCCACTTCTTTCATATCTCTGAATGTGAAGTTATGACTCTGTTGGTTCAGTTTTTAATGCCTTCAAACATTTGGAGTTTTGTTTTATTTTATTTTTATTAATTTTTATTTTTTATATTAATCACAGGTTATTTACTTTGTATCCCAGCTGTAGCCCCCTCCCTCATTACCTCCCAATCCCACCCTCTCTCCCTCACCTCCTTCCTGCCCCTTTCCTAGTCCACTGCTAGGGGAGGTCCTCCTCCCCTTCCATCTTTGTTTTATTTTCTTGTCCAGTTTTTGACTGTTATCTTCACATGGTTGCAGATGTTCAGAAGCAAGCAGACCTGAACTGGAGGTTGTTCTCTTTCCTCTAAAAACTATTTCTGTCATCTCTACTCTCTCAGCCTCCTTTATTATCCTTTAGTCTAAGCAGAAGACTTGGTTGCTAGTAAAACAAACAAAACAACAACAACAAAAAAAAAAAAAAACAGAGCAGAGCACTCAGCTGGACTGGTTTTTGCTGTTAGGAAATGTACCAAGTTTTAAATTGTGAATTGATGCAAAGACAAGAAACCAAGCAGAAGTTATGCTTCTTGACAATTTCACAGTACACAGTAGAGAAAACAAAAGTGCAGTTCCTGACACATATGAAAGAGGGTCTGTTGGTAATACAAAAAAAAAAAAAAAAAAAAAAAAAAAAACAACCACTTCGGGAACAAGGACAGCTTGGGAGTTCTTACACAGCCTGGAAAAGTATAGGATAACCACAGTCCCTGACTGTGTCAAAATGAGAAGAAGGATAAACAGAAGATGTTATCATCAACCAGATTCTTCACATTTTCTGGAATTAAAAGTAGGCTGAAGCCAGGTGTGGTGGTATAGATCTGTGATCCTAGCACCTGGGAGGTAAAGGAACGCTTGAGGCCAACCTGGTCTTTGTAGCTAGGTCAGATATGCCAGGGCCTACACAGGGAGACCCTGAATGCTGAATGAATAAATAAATAAGCAGGGTATGCCAGGTCAAAGACCAAAATATAGAAATCAAAGAGGGAAAATAGATCCCAAGCATCCCAGACTTTATAAAGTATCTTATGTGTCTGGCTCTTTAAATGACCCTATGCCCTTCAGTGTCAGTTGGCTCTTGAACTTCTGGGAACAGGAGAAAATACAAAAGCCAGCAGAGGCTGAGAGCTGAGAGAGAGGAGGAAGAGAGAGAAGTAGGAGGAGTAGGCAGAAACAGGCAGGGGTAGATTCCAGGAGATGGAAAAGTAGATTCAGAGAAGACAGTTGATGCGAAAAGAAAGGAGACTGAGTAGGGCTATAGAGAAGAAAAGAGACTGAGCAGAGTAGAGACAAGAGACAGCTGAGAGTGGACTGAGCGGGCAGAGTGAGAGGAAGAGACAGTTGTTGACAGCAGAACCGGGAGAGGCTGAGCTGAGCCAACAAAGATGCTTTAGGAGAAAGTTAGGAGAAGAGCCCCAGAGTAGCTAACGACAACATAGAAAGACTTAAAAGCGGCATTTGACAGTGTAGTTACCAGACATATACTCTTAAAAGGCTGGAGTAGGAGCTGTTGAGCTATACTAAGTGTTATAACTATATTGACATCAAGGTACTTGTATATAGGGACTATGCTCACACATACACCATATAAACTAAAGTTCCCTGAAAAGGCCACATCTGTGTTAAAAATTCTGCAGGGAACCGGCTGATTATATATTTGCTATAAACTACTCCATGATTTCCTAATATATTTAGCAAATGCCTTTATTTTTTATTTTCTTTTGTTCTCTAACTATAAAAGTTTATGCAATCTCTTCTGTGGTGTGACATGCCTTTGAAAGCATCGGCTCCAAAATAATGATTTCTTACTTTCTTTAGAGCAACATTTGTGCTTTGCATTGACAGCAGCAACGCTGTTTTACCCTCTGTAGTGTGCCTTAGTCTACCTCAAATACTCAGAATCCCTAGCTCAATGGCTGAGAACTCTTTTAACTCAGAACTATGAAACAAGTCAGTACTGCCTGGACTCACAGAAGGCTGAAAGTGCTACAAAAACTATACCCCAAAGACTTATATATAATGATCAAGATAGGACATTAAAAAATGTTTTTATTGAAGCTGGAGGGATGGCTCAGCAGTTCCCAGTACCTGCATTAGGCGGCTCACAACTGCCTGCAAACCCAATGGTTTTACAGGTTGAGAACGTAATGTAATTGATTTTTCTGTAATACTTTCTCTTTTCCAGTGGGATTCCTTTAGGTAAAGGTTTATGTGTGTTTTTTTTTTTCATTTATATGTATTTGTATGCCTCCTTTTATGTGTATCACATGCATAAAGGAACCCACAGAAGCCAAAGGGCCTTAGATCCCTTGGAAATGCAGTTATAGGTGGTTGTGAGGCACCTTGAGGATGTCAGAAACTGAATGCTGGTCCTTTGCAAGAGCAGCAGGTCCTCTTAACTACCGAGCCAGCTCTCCATCCCGCTTCAGTGTGATTTCTACAAAGTGTCATCCGCTTAAACTAAGATAAGATGAAAACAATGACTGTAAGATTTACCTGGCTTACTGTTTAGTCCCAGATTCTTTCATCCATTTTATTATTTTTTTAATAATAAAATAGATTTGCAAAAGTGAACACTTCAAACTATCTATACAGAATACTTTTCAACATTCTTTAAACTTTTTTGATTTATGTATTTTGTGTATGTGAGTGTTTCGCCTGTAGATATGAATGTGTACCACATGTGTGCTTGGTGTTCATGGAGGTCAGAAGAGGGCATCATATGCCCTGGAACTGGAGTTACAAAAGGTTGTGAACCACCATGTAGGTGCCGGAAATGTATAAAAGAATGTATGAATCCTTCACTCATTATAAACAAATTCATCATTTCTTATCTTATTCCATCTCGAGTCTCTTCTCAAAGGCTGTTGAACCTTATCTGTGCTAGACCACATGATGCTACATCTTATTTTGGAATTCTAGTTCCACATGCAAGGAGTATTTTGTTCTGTTAGGTTTCAGTGTAGGGAACTAAATCCAAGGCAAATGTTCTATTTCTAAACGGGATCACCTGCTCCCAGAATGTTCTTAATCTGTGTCTTTGAAACTGCTCAGAGTGTGTTTATGTGAGTGCAAGAGTGTTATGTTTGTGTGTGTGTGTGTATGCGTATATGGGTGCACTTGTGTATTGAAATCAAAGATGTGTCAAGTATCCTCCCCCATCACTCTCTTACATTTTTGAGGTAGGGTCTCTCTGAACTTGAAGCTCTTGTTTTTTCAAGCTAAGCCGGCAGCCAGCACCCCCACCCAGACAGTGCTGGTTACTCATGAGGCTGGCCTCACTTGTTACAACTCAGATCCCCCTGGTGATGATCCCCACTTTTAACTGCTGAGCCCTATCCACAGCAAAGCAAAGCTCATTGTAAGAGCTGAATTTTTACTACAGAGAGGACATGCTTTTAGATGCACTTAGCAAATGCTGGCCTCCTGTTTTTTTGTTCAACCTGGAGCTTTGATCTGTTTGCCTTAGTTTCACATGACCCTCTTTCAGGCTCTGACTGGCATCTGAGTTCTTTCCTCTGCTGCAGGCTTTTCTTCCTGTGGCTGGCCTTGGCTGGCTAGGCAAGAGAGGAGGGGCTCTTTCCGTTCCATTTGGCAGAAAGAAGACTTTAAGCTGTAAATTGATTTCTCATGGTATCTGCTATGGGATACCATTAAACACCCTCCAGCAGCTAAGAGCATCACTTCAAGCTTTGTCTTGAAGCCTATACTTTGAAATAAATTGACCTTATTTCATCTCCCTAAACATGTTTAAAGTAAAGGAAGAAAGTTAAAGCTCATTTTACAAATGAGGAAACTAGACCACAGAGGTTAAACCAGAGTAACTGATTCATAAAACTACTTCATGTCAGAATGAATAAAAGCATGGGTCTCTGAGAGATTTGAAATTATGTTACTGAAATATAACCCAGTTAAAAAGCAACTGATGGGGAAACTGTTGTTACTATGCCAACTGAAAAGGGTTAATAAGATCATTGTGTTAGAAACCTTGTAAATCCCTAAGCTACTGCCTTCTCAGGAAACAGGGGCGGGGAACTCTTTAAAGAGCCCCTAACCTACAAATTAAAGCAAGGATTTAGTGGATCTTGACATCATTCTTTCCTTTTCATTTGTTTGTTTTTGTTTTTGTTTTTGTTTTTGGATGGAAAAGTCTTCCTCTTTCCCTGTAAACATATTGTGTGGACAGTTGCCAGCATTGGCTTTTTGTTTGTTTGCTTGCTTTTTTGTTTTGTCTTTTGGTGCAGTGTTTACTTATTTTTTTTTTAACTCTTCTTCTGCTTGTCCTGTGAGCTTACTTGGGCTAATCCTTTTGCTCACCCTAGTTGCGAGGCGGCAGGCCAATCCCTAACTAATCAGCGATGGTGATCTCATCAGTGTGATGAAATGATGGCTCTGGGAAAAACACAAGCCAAGCACTATCTTCTCCAGACCTTTGCTGGAACCGCTGGAGTGAACGCCCTGTTCAGACTAGGGAGACTGCTGAGCCATTGGAGCCAGAGCTGCTGGAAGCCTTTTGCCAAGAGACCCAGAAAGCTTGCCTAAGATTGGGGCCACATCCGGGGAGAGCCACACAAAGACAGAAGCTAATTTTAATGGCATTGTTTTAGCCCATGGACTAACTGTTCCAAAAAGAACCCACAAACTTTCAGTCACACAAGTCAACAGATTCACAGACTCATTCATTTTTCTTAAAGTAGCTTAAGTTAGGTGTCTATCAATGGTATACAAATAATAGACGTAAAAGAGTCCAAGCATAGTATTTGTTCTGTAGTATCTTTTGGCATCAATGAAATGGGCCTGTCTGCAACCACATCTCTCTCCTCAGAAGAAAAGAAAAATCTTTGGTGCTTTCAGGAAAGCCCGCTCTGACATTGCTGGAGATCTTGAATAAAATCAGCCCTGGGACCAGCATTCAGACACAAGAGACAATAAATCCCATGTTCAAGTTGGTTTCTACTGTCTCAGCCATTTGCTCATTGTGCAAAGTTTAAACTCATTAATATCTTGTTGATATTTGTCCTGAAAAATTCTGGAGTCTACTGGAAACTACAAAGACCAAATTTCTTTCCTTGTCTCCTTTTTATTCCTCTGGGGGGAAGAGGCGGGAGGGTCAGCCTTCACTTCTGCCCAGGTTTGTCCTGAACTGGACTCAAATAATCCTTCCTCTTCTTGCCTTGTCACTCACTCTAGCCTCATTTTTAGCCATTAGAAGAGTATTGGTTTTTCAAAATACCACATGTGCTCTTTCTTCCATTACTGTTCCCAATGTAGAACACGGCCTCCAGTGAACGGGCTGAGACGTGGAATGGGCAATTCAATGTAATGTGAAATGAAGTTGGACAGAGGTAACTGTAGTCACAGGCTGGGCAGGTAGTTCACAGGGTAAAATCATTGGGTGTGCAAACCTAACGACTGGCGTTTATCCCCAAAACCTGCATACAGAGGCGGGTGTAGTGGTGCCCGTCTAAAATCCTAGTACTCCTTGGCAATACAGGAGCTGGAGCTCTGGAGGCTTATCCAGAAGATTGCAGGCTAGCTAGCCTGGAATATACCGTGAAGCAGGAAATAAAAGAAATTTATTCCGGGGCTTCGACACCTGCTTTAAAAATGTAGAAGGCAAGAATCCACTCCTGAAAGCTGACCTCTAACCTCTACATGTGTGCCCTGGAACACAGACACAGACACACAATTTAAAAATAATAACAAAACCCTTACAATCACAGATACTATTCCTGGCATGGGTTAAAAAAATAAACTAAATTAAAAGGCAACATAAGGATGTGGAATTGGAGAAGTGTAAGAAAGATTTGAGGCTGGAGAGAACATACTGATCTTGTAGAGGACCCGAGCTCTGTTCCTAGCACATCATCAGATGACTCACAGCTGCCTGTGGCTTCAGCTCAGGGGACCAGCTCTAGGATATCTAATGCTTTTTTGGGGTCTTCTTGGGAACTGCCTCATGCACACACACACAAACCCACACACATACAGATACATAATTTAAATAAAAATAAATATTTGAGACCTTGAAGAGATGTCTCCGTGGTTAAGAGCACTGGCTGCTCTTTCAGAGGACATGGGGTCAATTCCCAGCACCCACATGGCAGCTCACACCTGCCTGTAACACCAGTTCCGGGACTTCTGACACCCACACATAGACATATATACAGGCCAAACACCAATAAACATAAAATAAACATAAATTATATATTTAAAAATAAATAAACAAATCTTTGAAAAAGAAAGGAAGAAAGAAAGATTGATTGACTAGTTTGGGCTGACAGTGGTGGCTCACATTTTCAACCCAGCACTCAAGAGGCTGACTCAGAAGAATTTCTTGCTGTTGGATGCCAGCCTGTCCTGTAGAGTACTGGCTTATAGAGCATAACATTCTGAGAGAGAGAGAGAGAGAGAGAGAGAGAGAGAGAGAGAGAGAGTCTGCCCTTCCTCAGATTACAGGCTTGTGTCACCAAATTTAGCAGCATTTTTTTTTTTTACATTTTATTTTCAATTCATGTTTAAATTTTTCTGAGTGTAGAAAGACTGTCCCCTAATAACGTTCTCATGCTGCTGCCTCATATTGAATTGGGTTGTTTGTCTCTGTCAGGTCCCAAAGAAACCTGGCTGACTGAGGTTCTTAAACATATGTTGGCTTCTAGGTCCACTCAGTAGCTGTGATTTCTCTCCACTCTTTTCACACACATCCTACTCCCTACCCTAGACCTCTTCAGCCCCTGAGCTTCCCTTTCCTTACCCCAGCTTCTGATTCCATTAGGCCATGTCCTCTCTTGACTCCTGGTATTCTCTCTTGCCTCTCTCTCTTCTCTTCCTCTCTTGCCATTCCCTTTCCCCCATCTCGTGACCCAGTCTATTCTGCTGGCTATGTTTGATCTGCTACTTTCTCTCTGCTCAGAACTCTTCCAGATGCCTCTGGCTGAACTCTCCCTCATATCTACAATAAAAAGCTTTCCTTCAACCGTACCCTGGAGTGGTAATACGCTTATTTCATCCATCTGGTGCCAAAACCCAGGAGAGGCATCAGCCTCTCTCCTAACCAAACCAAGCTGCTGATTTGACTCTTCAAAGGTATGTTTCTGCTGGCTTCTCCTATGCATCATGGTTGACTCCAAATTCAAGAATTTGTCTCCTCAGCAACTTCTTTCCTGCCCCTGCTCTAAGAGTTCATCTCCCCTCACCTATTTGATAAGTGTCTCTCTGGCTCCTGGAGCCTGCTATGCTCTTCTGGGGTGCCTGTCACCTGGGCATCCCTCTGGCCTGCCACACTGTCATGGACATCTGTCTATTAGGACACTCCTCTCTTTCTACTGGAACCCTCTCTTTTCACGAAAGACTTCCTCAGTCCACTTCTTTGGCTGTTTCTCTTCTACCTGCTCTCACCACTTGTCTCTCCTCCTCTGCTGGGTAAGAGTGACTCCAGAGCTGCCTGATCTGTCTACTGCTGCTACAAAAGCCACACTGGTGTACCAGGATACTCCTCTTGTCTTACTGGGCCCCTGTCCTGTGGAAAGGGATGCCTCTCCTCTGTGATTTGGGACATGTTTCTCTGACAAGTCTCTCAGTCTACTTGGGGCTACTCCGGATTGAAATTCTTGTCAACACAACACTTAACCTCTGCTGCTCTCTTGTTCTCAGCTCCTTCCTGGCTCTTCCTTGCCTCCTCCTAGGAGCTGCAATCCTGCAGCATCTCTATGTCCTCCGCGGCCTCTCTGATGTTGGAATGTGACCCTCATTCCTCCTGGCTTCCTTGTACTGTCTCTCAGTTCTCTCTTGGAGCTTACTGGAAACCTCCCTCCAGTGTCTGCAACCCTTCCTCCTTTCCTCATCAGACTCAGTTTCTTTCTCAGATTCAGGGATTCCAATAAAGCCTCACTGTCTTACTGCAAATAGTTTGGCCTCAGTACTGCTTGATAGCCAAAGACAGCACACTTAATTTCAAATTCTATTATGACAACTTCTGCCACCGAACAAATGACCATAAAACCTCTTATTTCTAAACTTTTCTGTCTAAACTTTAAGTCTCTTATCTCTACAATTTTTTTTAAATTTCTACTCTTAAAAGTCTTTTATCTCTATGATTTTTTTTTCTTTTTGCTTTATTTTTTTTTCCCCGTAAACTGTAAACTATCTCAGGATTTGCAAGTTCATTGCGTATGGCTAAAAATCTGTAAATTTTGTAGCAAAAAAGTTAGCTTGAAACTTGTAACAAAAGGCTGGTAGTTAAAAATCTATGTGTAATCTTAATTTGCTATATGTGATTCAACTCTTATTTAGAAAAATAGAGCTACTTACTGTACATGTAACTCAAATTCAACTCTTGCTTAGGAAAAGAGATGTTTTTAAATGGTAACCATGTAGCTTGTATCCACTTGGCTGATGACCTCATGAGGATGGAAGCACCCATGTGGCTGGCAACCATCTTTCCGAAGGTCAGAGAGTGCATGAAGTGTAACTTTACCACCATCTTGATTAAGACAACCATGTGCTATAAACCAATTAGGACAACAGTTATACAAATTCTTAGTCTTACTGAGCCCTCTGCTTAGGAGTGTATTTCCTTTTAGGCTAAGGAGGCAACACCAAATCTCCAAAAATATTTTGTATGATGGTTATAAGAGTATACTAAGGTCGACAGAAACTAACTTAGAGATGTCTATCTAACTATTTATGTTTTTGCCAACTGCTCAACACCAAGCATCTAAAATTTTTTTCAATAAAAAAAAAACAACATATGCTTGACGAATAAGGTATGTTTGATAAGTAAGGTAAAAACTAAAAATAAATAACTCAAATTTTTTAAAATAAATTTCTAAGGTCTGAGTTGAAGATATATGTCTAGCTTCTTTGTCTTTGCAAATATATTTTATGGTTTAATGTTTTATTTTGATACTAAAAGATCTTCAATGCAAGTTTGTTGTTTGTTTTTCAAGACAGAGTTTCTCTGTGTAGCCTTGGCTGTCCTGGACTCACTTTGTAGACCAGGCTGGCCTCAAACTCACAGAGTTCCACCTGCCTCTGCCTCTCATTGCTAAGATTACAGGAATGTGCCATTGTGCCTGGCTCTCCTCAAGTTTTTAAGGCTCAAAATTAACAGAGATAAAGCTGTAAATTCCTAATCTTATAGAAGCTACTAACTTATAAATTGTTAAAGATAATTAAGACATGCAAGTTAATGTTCAACCACTCTACAAAGAACTGTGCTCATAGTCATGGTAAGCACAAATGTAATTCATTTACAGGGACAAACTTTATTTAGCCTCCTGTATATGTTTTCAAGGTTAAGCTGGAAGAAAGTAACTAAAACTAAGTAAAAGTTGTTAAAAATCAGGCATACTTGCTAGATGGTCTTCAGACTCAGATCTGCTGACTATGGAATTTAAAGTGGTTAATAAAAAAGCTTCCTGTGATAGATAAAATGGCAGCTCCTGACAGCAAACCTAAGCTCTCCAAAAAAATGACAACGCCACTTAATAACCTAAAGAACTGCCCCATGTCTCACCCACCACTAGGGCCCTGCCCAAACTGTAGACACTTTTGGAGTGATTGCCCTACTCTGCCTCTCCAAGGTAGTAAATTTTCCCATGTTCCTCTTCCATAGGAAAATCTCTTGGACATTCTGCGTTTGGCAGCTGAAGACATAATGCTGTCCTACCTTATCCATGTCGACACTATTGTGGGAAGCCTAGATAGCCATCTAGGCGGGGTGTAAGACTCTATCATTTTGTTTGATACAGAAGCCATTTGGATTATACTTTCTGCTATAATGTATCCTTCTTGGATCTTTGTTGGTGTTGGTGGCTAACAGCAGCAAAGCAGCTCCGAACTCCAAGGCTGCAACGGCCTGGTCAGTTTGTTTCATATATAAAAATCATGCCCTCCCTTTCTGAGAGCTGGTGTATCTATAACTGCTCTCAGTAATCAACCACTTGTGTCTCTAGGCAAATAACTGGGTAAAAAATGGTTTGAAGGTATGTAAATGCAAGTTATAAAGGTGTAAATCTACTGCTTTTTCTGCAATATAGATTTCCCTACAGATTACAAGGAGCAGTTATATATTATATACATTATATAATATATTATATATATATATATTACAAGGCTAATATAAACATTTCTCTTTTTGTAAACTTTAAACATTCTTGTAAATGTCATGAAGTCCAACTTGGACCCACTCTCACAGGGCAAATGGACTCCTATCAATCAACAGCCTAAACTTCCTTACCTACTGCCTATTCTTTTTTGTTTGTTTGTTTGTTTTATTTTTCAAGACAGGGTTTCTCTGTGTAGGCCTGGCTGGCCTCAAACTCACAGAGCTACACCTGCCTCTGCTTCTCAAGTGCTGGGATTAAAAGCCTGCAACACCACTGCCCAGCTTCTTACTGCCTATTCCTGAGGGTGCCTCCTCTCTCATTCTCTCTCTCCTTGTCTTGGGACTGTAGTCCTGGAAGTTTCAAATGTACGTCCAAGATAAATATTTTCCCGTAAACTCCTTCACTTTACCTTCTGTCCCTAGTCCATATCTGTTCTAGCAGGGTTCCAACCAACCGCATACTCCAAAACTGCTTGCAACACTCCATTCCAGGTAGTCCAGCATCACAGACTGCACCAAAGCTGCTTGCACTTCACTAGCCCCGGGTGGTCCCTCAGAACCTGGGCAATAAGTAAAACATGTTCCCCAAGCCTGTACTCCTCTCTCCCTTCCAACGTTCCAGCCTTCCTGGGCTCCTGACAACGAGGCCTTAATTTCAGCTAACAAGCAGTTACAGAAGATATCTTAGTCAGAGTTCTGTTGCTGTAAAGAGACACCAGTACCACTACAACATTTTAAAGGGAAACATTTAACGGGGCTTGCTTACAGTTCTAGAGGTTCAGTCTACTGTCAGCATGGTAGGAAGCTTGGAGACACACATGGCACTGAAGAAGGAACTGAGAGTTCTCCATCCAGATCCGAAGGCAGCAGGAAAAGAGAACCACGGGGGGTCCAGCCCCAGTGACACACTTCCTCCAACAAGGCCACACCTCCTAATCCCTGTCAAGTAGTGCCACTCTCCAACGACCAAGAACTCAAATATATGAGCCTGTGGAGGACATTCCAGTTCAAACCCCTACAGAAAAGACTGTGTCACTTATTGTAATCAACAAAAGGTCGGAATTTCTCCTAAATGTTTTTTTTCTATAACTCACTCTACCACACCATTGATTTGTTAGAGAAATGAGGTCAGTTGCCCCATGAAATGTCCTTCCCATTAGGTCTGACTGAATAAGGAAACAAATTGTTTGGGTGTCCTTCTCTAGGGCATCTTGTCACTGTCTCTGCTCTTCCTGTGGTGACCTTGATGTCTCCAGTGACTCTTGATTTAAATGTCAGGATAGATGCAAATTTAGTTCACACACCCTGTCGTCTTCCTCCCAATATAATTCTACTAATAGCTTCTGCTCCTCTATAAAATCATTTCTTTGATTTCAGACAGTATCTTTGAGTCTCTACCTGTTACTCCATCAACCAAGATGAGCCTGCCGTGCCCCACCCCATTTGTTTTGGTATGTTTTTGATTTGCACTAAAGATTATGGAGCTACTCCTCATATTAAGACATTTGTGCTTGGATGTTCCATTCACCACCACTATCTCCTCCTCTTCCTTCTTCTATTCCTCCAAGTCTTCTCCCTTCTCCTTCTTTAGTTTTTAAATTGAAAAAAAAAAAAAGAGTATGTGTTGATGATGTACAACACAGTCTTTTGGAATATGTATACATGCGGTATGGTTAAAACTAACATAGGAATTTTATGTTTTTGTATGGTGCGCATACTTAGAATCCTTTTTTTTTTTTTCATTTTCCAGTATATAACACATTGTTGGGGGCCAGATGGCTTATCTCCTAAAGGCACTTGGTGCCACGTCTGACGACCTGAGTTCAATTCTCAGGACCCATACAGGAAAGGAGAAAACCAAGTACCTCAGCTTGACCTATTCAAGAGTGCATATCCATTCACACACACACATATGCACACACCTATGCTAAGTGTAAAAAAAATTAAGAACTGAAAAGAAATTACTTAAAATAAAACAACTGGGTTTACAAAAGTTCAGTGGCAAAATGCATGTTGATGACACTCAAACCCCTGCATCAATAATAAAGCATCTAAAGCTCTTCCTTCCTACCTTTCAAAGTCTTCTTTTCTTAAGCCATTATTGAGAAATTGTGCCTTCGCGGTATCTTTTCACCAATAGCCCAAACTAAACTTTTTCTATGCTTTGTTGTATATCACTCGAACCTCTAACATGTACTCTGCTCTCCTAGATATCTTCATGCCTTTAATAAACATTTTTACTTTTTGTTTTATAATTTATTTTTTAAACTATGTGTGTGTGCACGGGCATGGAACATGGACACGTTAGAGCAGTAAGAATCCAAAAACGCCAGACTACTTGATCTTTTTGAGCTGGAGTTACACAGGCTTGTGAGCTGTGAGCTGCCTGGTTCAGATGCTGGAAACTGAAGTCAGTTCCTTGAACCGCCAAAGACCTCCAGGTCTTCACTTTTATTTTATACCTCTCAATAACCCTTAGTAATTTTATTTAATATTACAGTATTATTAATACTTGTTAGATGAGAAAAACGATGACTCTAAGTGATCCAGACTCAGGGAACATCTGAATTTTAGGTTGGATCCTCTGAGGAAAATTTTGCTACCTTGATCAGTAATGACCCCAATATGAATCCCTTGGAAAACTAAAGAAAATGAATTTTAAAATCCACTTAAAATTTGAAAATTAAAAATAAGTAAATCATTATTGATTCTCTCACTTATTCTACTACCTCTCCATATTCAATTATTTCTGAGAGTCTGTGTTTGGCTAGACATTGTGGCCTACACCTTTAATTCAAGTACTCCGTGAGGCCAAGAGCCAAACAGATCTTTGGGAGTTTCAGGCTAGCCAGAGGTATATCGTAAGAAGAGTGGGACAGGCAGGCATGGCATCACATACCTTTAATCCAGAGGCAGGTTATTTTCTATTGCTTTGACAAAACACCATGACTAAAAAGCAAGTTGGGGTTGAAAGGATTTATCTGACTTGCACTTCCAGATCATGGTCTATCATTGAAGGAAGTCAGTACAGGAACTCAAGTAGAGCAGGAACGTGGAGGCAGGAGCTAATACACAGGCCATTCGGCTGGTGCTGCTTTCGCATGGCTTGCTCAGCCTGCCTACTTACAGTACCCAGGAACCAGGCCAGGGATGGCACCACCCACTGTTGCAACAATAAACCTGCGGCAGCACATTTATTACAAAAGAGATTTATTGTGGAAGGGGGGAACAGAAAGAGAAAAAGGGGTGGGCCACCCCAGGGAGAGAAACCAAGGGAGAACAAAAATCGAGAGAGAGAGATTGAGAGAGAGAGAGAGACAGAGAAAGATAAGAGAGAGAAAGGGTGTGTGTGTGTGTGTGTGTGTGTGTGTGTGTGTGTGTGTGTATGCAAATTAGTGGGCCACCTTTATTTGGTATGTCTCCATGGTGGCAGGCGATGATGTCAGAGGTTGCTAGGCAACCTAGAAGTGGACTATTGGAATTGGCTTGTGAACTAACATTACGTCTTCAGTAGGCTGTACCCTCTCCCATTGACCACTAATTGAGAAAATACCTTACAGCTGGATCTCATGAAGGCATTTCTTCAATTGAAGCTCACTCCTCATTGATGACTTGAGAGGTCTAATAACTCCAAATCCTCCAGGAGACCCCGAGAAAGCCCCAGTCTGTTTAGCTAATCTGACTCCATGACAGGCTTCATTTTCAAATAACTAGGCATGAGTTTCTGTCTCTCAGAACATAGAAAAAGAATTTCTGGAAAAACTGCAGCTCGCAGGCAGCCAACCAGCTTAAAGGTTAACACATGGGCTTCAGCTAAGCACAATGATTTAGCAAACCTGAGGAAAAGTTCTTAGCAACTCTGAAAAGTTCCTAAATGTTTAGCCAATCCTAAATTCCCCCCTACCTCCTGAGTCACACTAACCAATCAAATGAAATGTTACCTCACTCCTTCTGGAAACCCTCTAATTGTTTTCAAATTGGGCCTGCATGTTCTCTTCATAGTTGCCATTCTAAGGAATAGTGGCCTCAGCACGCTGGTAAATTTCTGCAGAATAAATGCTCCTTGCTTTTGCATACTACTTGAGTCTGGGGTGGTTCTCGGACCCTAACAGACTCTTGTTTACATCAGAGTGACACATAAAACTAGCCAGTACACAGGTGGATCTCTAAGTTTGAGGCCATTTCAGTCTACATAGTGAGTTCTAGGCCATCTAGGGTTACATAGTGTATCAAAAAGAGAAATAAGAAGGAAGGAAGGAAGGAAGGAAGGAAGGAAGGAAGGAAGGAAGGAA
>NW_026596109.1:15514712-15594726 GCF_907164565.1 Psammomys obesus | reverse complement strand
GAAGGAAGGAAGGAAGGAAGGAAGGAAGGAAGGAAGGAAGGAAGGAAGGAAGGAAGGAAGGAAAGAAGGGAGGGAGGGAGGGAGGGAGGGAGGGAGGAAGGAAGGAAGGAGGAAGGAAGGAAAGAAGGAAGGAGGGAGGGAGGGAGGGAGGAAGGAAGGAAGGAGGAAGGAGGAAGAAAGAAGGAAGGAAGAAGGAAGGAACTGAGCTACATCTCCAGCTCTAAGAGTCTTTTCTTTTTAATGCTAAAACTAGATTTTACTATTTCCATATGGTATTAAGTAGAAAATGTTAAAAGGAAAAGCAGGATTCCTACTTAGTGTTATGTTGTGCAGGCAATCCAACTGGCCTTCCCTTAGGGGCCTTTAGGGTCCTGAAAATGTCCTATGTCAGTACTTGGGTCCTGTGACATCATCTAGGCCAAGTACATAGTGACCTATTGGTCACTCCCCGACTCTCTTGCCTTCTTGCTCTTGCATTCTCTTCCTCACTCCTGCTCTCTTCCCTGTCTCTGGCGCCCCCTCCCCTCTCCCTTTCATGTCTCACTTTCTCCTTCTCTCTCTCTCTCTCTCCATCTAATAAACCTCACTGGATTTAAGATCAGTTGTGTGTGTGGCATTTTTATATAAATAACTAACACTTAGTCAATTCTCTGTCACACTTTACAAAACGTGTTTTCATCATTTCTATTTTTAGTTCATATGATGATTATGTAACTCTAGACATATGCTTATATATTTAAACATTGATTTTACTACCTATAAATAGCATCTGCTGACTTCCTCCTATGAAACTCTGTGCAATGCCTTCTTGTCTTAGAGTAGGATCTCTTCCCAGTGTGTTGGAGGCAGAGGGTTACGTGTTGGAGGTCTGGGTGACAACCATGCAGTAGTGAAGGTGGCAAGTTGTCCTATTGAGCAATGGTAGCGGAAGCTTCAGTTTGTCCTGGGGGAAACACTGAGCTCAAAGAACGTTCCAGAGCAGTCCTGGGTGAAAACAATGGGCCAGGGATTTGTTCTCCTCCTTTGACTAGGGGACAAAAATAAAGGCAAGACACTTCTCTTCGGCTGCAGACAACCCTGGAGGAAAGACGCAGCAGGAGTTCATACTTCAGGAAGCTGAAGAACAAATCATATTGTCCAGAGGTGGGGGCTGAGCAGATTGTGCCAAAACCACTGCAACTGCTTCCTTGTGTTACCAAGGACCACTTCCTGCCTGTGGGTTACCCCACAAGCATCACAGCTAGAAGGGACATGATCCAGTGAAGGTAAAAGTGAGCCAGTGCTGGGTCAAAAAGTTTTGGAGTCTGACAAAGAGATTTATTTTTCTTGCACATTTCAATACACTTTGGGAAAAGGTGTCCACCTGAAAATTATGACAACAAAGCTACAGGTGGGACTATATTGAAAAGTGAATCTCTTTAGTAAAGCACCAGTGACTTTTATCATAGAATGAGTTCTGCTGACACAGAAACAGCGCTCTGGATACACACGCCTTCAGAGGAGGGCTTTGTAATCAGCATAAAAATGGACATTAGCCCTCTGTCAGAGTTGGTGAAGATCGTTTGTAGGCTGTCGTTTTGTTCTGACAACTGTGTCCTTTGCTTTACAGAAGCTTTTCAGTTTCATGAGGTCCCATTTGCTGATTGATCTTAGAGCCTGTGCTGTTGGTGTTCTGTTCAGGAAGTTGTCTCCTATGCCAATGAGTTCTAGGCTCTTCCCCACTTTTTCTTCTAACAGGTTTAGTGTGTCTAGCTTTACATTGACATCTTTGATCCACTTGGACTTTAGTTTTGTACAGGGTGATAAGAATGGATCTATTTGCATTTTTTTCTACATGTAGACATGCAGTTAGACCAGCACCATTTGTTGAAGATGCTGTCGTTTTTCCATTGTATGGTTTTGACATCTTTGTCAAAAATCAGGTGTCCATAAGTGTGTGGATTTATGTTAGGGTCTTCTATTCGATTCCATTGATCCACCAGCCAGTTTCTATGCCAGTACCATGCAGTTTTTAGTATTGTTGCTCTATAGTACAGCTTGAGATCCATCAGGGATGGAGATACCTCCAGAAGATCTTTTATTGTAGAGGATTGTTTTAGCATTTCTGGGTTTCTTGCTAATCCATATGAAGTTAAGAATTTTTCTTTCAAGGTCTGTAAAGAATTGTGTTGGTAACTTGATGGGAATTGCATTGGATCTGTAGATTTCTTTTGGTGGGATGGCCATTTTTACTATGTTAAACCTGCTAAGCCATGAGCATGGGAGATCTTTCTATCTTCTGCTATCTTTTTTTATTTCTTTCTTCAGAGACTGAAAGTTTTTTTTCATTCAAGTCTTTCACTTTATGTACTTTCTGGCTATTGTGAAGGGTATTGTTTTTCTAATTTCTTTCTCAGCCCATTTGTCTTTTGTATATAGGAGGGCTACTGATTTTTTTGAGTTAATTTTGTATCCAGCCACTTGACTGAAGATGTTTATCAGCTGTAGGAGTTCCTTGGCAGAAATTTTGGGGTCAGTTAGGTATACTATCATATCATTTGCAAATGGTGATACTTTGACTTCTTCCTTTCTAAACTGAATCCCCTTTGATCTCCTTTAATTGTCTTATTGCTCTAGCAAGGACTTCAAGAACTATGTGGAAGGGATATGGAGAGTGTGGGCAGCTTTGCCTTGTCCCTGATTTCAGTGGGACTGATTCACATTTCTCTCCATTTAGTTTGAGGTTGGCTATAGGCTTGCTGTGACAGAGGGCTAATATCCAGAATATATAAAGAACTTAAGAAGTTAAACAGCATCAAATCAAGTAATCCAAATAAAAAATGGAGTACAGAGCTAAACAGAGAATTCTCTGTAGAGGAATATATAATGGCAGAGAAACACTTAAAGAAGTGCTCAGCATCCTTAGCTATCAGGGAAATGCAAATTAAAACAACCCTGAGATTTCACCTTACACCCATCAGAATGGCTAAGATCAAAAGCTCAAGTGACAATATATACTGGAGAGAATGTGGGGAAAGGGGAACTCTCCTCCACTGCTGGTGGGAATGTAAACTTGTGCAACCACTTTGGAAATCAATCTGGCACTTTCTCAGACAATTAGGAATAGTGCTACCTCAAGATCCAGCTATTCCACTCCTGGGCATATATCCAAAAGGTGCTCAAGTATACAACAAGGACATTTGCTCAACCATGTTTGTAGCAGCTTTATCTGTAAATAGCCAGAAGCTGGAAAGAACCCAGATGTCCCTCAGTTGAGAAATGGATACAGAAATTGTGGTACATTTACATAATGGAATACTACCCAGCAATTAAAAACAAGGAAATCATGAAATTGCAGGCAAATGGTGGGAACTAAAGAAGATCTTCTTCATTTACTCTTCAAAAAACTGTGCTGTGAAACTCGGGTTATGCTTAAGTCCGTCTACTCTCTCATCTTACATAGCTACCAAATTCTATGGACTTCTATGTCCCCACTAACCTTTAATTTCACCCTCATTCTCCTGCTGCCTAGTTGCTTGCCTTGTTCAGACTCATCCCTTCTCTACCAACTAGCCTCCCACTGATGGCTCAGAGGTACAAAACACAGTAGACAGTCTAGAATTGGAAATGGATCTACTTAGGGCCATTTAAAATAATAATGGGCTGAAAATATAAAAGGGCTTGGGTTTAGTGTCCAGTGTTGCAAAATTAGAGGAGATAAATTCGAGAGGGTGAATTTATCGAAAGAGATGAATTCAAAAGATTTAAAAGAGAAAAGAGATAAGAATCTATAGAGAGAGCTAGCAAGATGACTCAGCGGTAAAGATACTTGCTGCCGAGCCTGATGACCTGAGTTTGATTCCCAGAACCCATGTAATGGGCGAGAATCAACCGCTCCAAGTTTTCCTCTGACCTAAATTTTATAGCATAGTCTACTCTGGAGTGGACATTGACATTTCCCCAGTGAGTAAATTCCCAAAATATCCAGTTTCCGAGGACTTTCTTGCTGTGGTTAGACATAGAGAGCAGAAAGAGGGCAGTGCAAGACAAGATAAGGGCACTTTTACCAGGCCTCAGCAAAGTGGGGCTGTTTGCTCACTCACATAGTTTACTCATTTCCTATGGAGTAATACTAGGTTGAGAGCAGTTAGACTTTTTTTTTTAATGATTATGACTGTTAGCTGTACTCTCAGTGAGCCATAAGACAAAAATCAGTTCTGTTTTATTTGTAAGAGACAGACTAGACACTAATATTTACTGTAATCCTTGGGAAGATGGACCTAACTAGAATACATTCTTCAGACTCTGACATATGACATTTCTTATATTTTGGCAATAGCAACCCTTGTTCATCTGGTCTGCTTTTTGCCTAAAGGGTAGAATTTAAAATCTATTTTAAAAGTATTCCTGCCCCTAGCATCTAGGAAGCCATGGGAGTATAATGTCCAGATGGTGTCATTGCAGTGACACAGGCTAGAGTCACCAGCAAGATTTTAGAATAATAAAGCCTGTTGTCAGCTTCTTGATGGCAACTCAGTCTCTTATCACACCTTTGTCAAGAGAGTTGATGTCCACACTTTGTGTTTGAGCTTATTCCGTTGTCTTGGAATCACGACTTTTTTTTTTTTTTTTTAATCACTCTGTTAACCAGTGATCACTCCAATGATGGCTCTTCTCAATAAACTAAGGCCTGCCTTGTCTTGAATGTACCAACCCGCTGGACTTGTCTCAGTCTCATATTCTAGGTCAGCAATGGGAATTAGACTCTTTCTGAATCACCAATAAGATGGAAAGAGATTTGTGGTCTTGAAAGTAGAGTAGCAAAGCAGGCGACTTGCAAAATTCACATGGCTTGCTGTGGCTGTAGTCTGTCAAATCCTTACTGTATAGCCTTTAGCAGTGACACATGAGCAAGCTGACTCCTTCCTGGGTTGTGGATAAAGACAAACATTTATGAATGCATCTAACAATAACAGGTCCTATTGCTGGGAAGACATGGGTAATTGTTCTCATGATAATGCAACATGAAGTCTCTTGTTCCCTCAGGAATTTCCCTTACACAATAGGTGTCTTAGTCAATGTAGCATTTAATTGGAGCTTGCTTAAGTTTTAGAGGTTTAGTCAAAGTCTGTTGCACAGAGACAGACCTGAGAGTTTTACATCTGGATTTGCAAGCAGCAGAAAGGAAAAAGAAACTGGGCTTGGCTTGAGCATTTGAAACTTCAAAGCCCACCCGCGGTGACACACCTACAGAAACAAGGCCACATCTTCTACTCCCTGTCAAGTAGTGCCATTCCCTAATGACCAAGCATTCAAATGAGCATTCAAATGAGCATTCAAATGAGCCCATGAGGGCCATTCCTTTTCAACACATGAGGAATTGCTTATCAATCTAACTATGAACTTGAGTTTTGCCTATAAGATCATGAATGTCAACCCATAACTTACCTACAATAAGTTTGCTAGTGTCGGACAATTTGCAGTAGATTTAGATTGCAAACTAACAAGTTTAAAGACATGAAAGGCTATAAAAATGCAGGAAAATCATACTTAATTTTATTATTGGAAGAAAGTCATCATGCTTTAATAAAAATTATTTGATTATGAAAGAACTCACACTTGTACAAACTATTCTGACACTAAATAGAAACACTGAAATTGATTTCTATTTTAAAATTCAAAGGTATTATCAGTGTTACACTTAGTCTTGACAATATAGATTTAGAAATAAGAGGACTTAATTCCAAGGACCCAGCCAGTCTCAATTGGAGTCACATAGCCTCCATGGGCACCAGCTGGTACTGATTGAAGTCACTTAGTCTCCAAGAACATGAGCCAATCCCAATGAAGGTCATGTAACCACAATAGGAATTCCCCTTTGGCTTTAAAAGGGGACTTCGAGCTCCCTTGGGTTTGTGGCTATTTTGTGAAGGTGATGACCCCAGTATGCTGGAATTCTCTGCAAAATAAATGCTCTTATTTTTGCATACCATCTGAGCCTTGGATCTTTATTTGGTGATTCATGGACTCTAACATTTGGGGGCTCATCAGGTATGTTGACAGGATTCAACATAGAGCAGATAACTAAAGACAGACAAAGATTAGCTCAGATATGCTGGCCATCAAGCTTGTCAGAGATCTGATGAATATGGCATTTAACATGTGTAAGCTTATTATGACAGACAGAGAGACCCAAATCCTAACAGTAGCTCCCCATGGTCTCCAATAAGATTTGGGCACAATGACAGATGACTTCAACTCTAGATTGTGGGATGCTAACCACTGGGCAAGACTGCCCCAACTGGCCCACTGCTAAGGCCCAGGCTAAACTGTGGACAAAACTGGATGCCTAGAGAGTCACTGTCTCACATTGCTGAAAACAAGGTGAGGTTGGTCTCTCCTGTTCTTCTTCCACAGAAACAGCCTCTCATCTTCTGTGCTTGATAGCCAGACTGCCTCTGCCCATGCGCCATGAAACCACAAGAGCTGAGGACAACTGTCTAGATGGTGGACTGACTAGTCATCTCTGTCATTTTGATTGGTACATAGATTCATCTAGGTTACAATTTATCCTCCTCAGGCCTCTGATCACATTGATGGCTAACCTAGTAGGAGCTTAACAGCCAGAGAATAGACAGTTAAATCCATTGTTAGTTTATTAGTTGATTCATTAGCTAGTTAAAACTGCTAGATACAGGCTTGCCATGCTCATAGACTTCATGTTAAAAGGTAAACAGATTTCAGTGTAACTTTTTACTATTCCATCATTTAAATTACTGCTCCAGTAATCAATTGCCTGTGTCTTGAGGTGAGTAACTAGATAAAAAAAAGTATAAAGTTTATGTAAATTCTGAGGATACAAAAGTTTAAGTTATAAGGATCTTTTAAAAAGGTGTTTGTGGGTCTAAGAAGGTATTTTAAGGTACGCAAATGCAAGTTGTAATGCCATAAGAAAGTAATTTATGGCATAAATGAAAACTTTCAGATTTTCTCTCCCCCCCTTTATGCTGCCTTATGTTGTTATAAGATTTTAGAAGTTCATAATTTTAACATTGATCAATGGAATTCTAATAAGCTGGTGGAGCATGAGCTGCTTACTATTCAGTCACAAGGTCAAGATTTTAATTTCCCTTTGGTTGTCTTCTGAATATAGACTTGTGCTTCTTATTATGCTAAAAATATCTCTGTCCAAACTGTATAACAGCCTGCTAGACTGAGAAAATAGTATTTATGTTTTTTAACCCAAAGCTATAGCTTTTAGTAGGTCTCAACAGCATCAGTCTACTCCTGCTGTCTCACAGACACCTGTTAACTTCTTTTTTCTAAAATATGGCTCTGAATACAAGGATGATACTAATATACTTCCTTTTGTAAACTAAAATTCATATAGCCTTCAGGAATCAAAAAGTCATAAGACCTGTCACACATCAGACTCCAGATAAGTATGCTCGCCTGATCTTGAAATTGGGTTTTTTTTCCTTGTTCTTGGGATGCCTCACTTCCCCGTTTACTAAACAATTTCAACTTCTGTCCCTAGTTTATATTTGTCTCAGCAGATTTTTACCTGGTTGACAGACTCCCTTCAGGGATTGCCTGTGGATTGCAAGCTTCTGTGTTCTAAACTTGCTGGAAGCTGATATAAACCAGTCCAGCCAATCTGATTGCCCCCGTCTTTTCAACTGGATTGCTAATCAAATGTTTCTGATAAGTGGCCCATTGCCTAGCCTTTGACTAACCTTTCAGCTTTTCTAGGCCTAATGTTGGCTTGAAGAAGTTACATAAGAGAATATGTTGCCCATTGTCCTACCTAACAGTTGAAATGCTAAGTCAAAAGAAACTCTGTCATAAGAGACAAATGGCTTCCTATTGACATGCCAGACAATCGACCATTAGTTCTGTTTCTCTTGGTCATGCTTTGTGCCCTTGCATGATTATGTCTAGCATTATAAAAAAAAAAAACAAAAAAACAATTGTTAATGATCAGGTCTACATAGTCCAATTCATGGGTGTTAAAGTAACAATACCAGCCCTTGGCCACATCTCAAGGATTTGAAAAGGAATCTGACTTGAGGGGGGAGTGAGAGGACTTAATTCCAAGGAGTCAGCCAGTCCCAATCAGAGTCATGTAGCCTCCACGGACACTAGACAATCCCAATCAAGGTCACATACCCACAGTAGCAATTCCCCTTTCTGGCTTTAAAAGGAGCCTATCGGGTCCCCTCAGAGTTGCCACCATGTTGAGAAGGTGGTGACCCCAGCATGCTGGAATTCTCTGCAGAATAAACACTTTGTTTTTGCATTCCATCTGAGTCTGGCATCTTTCTTGGGTGATTCACAGACCCTAATATTATTATCACAGAAATGAATACCATAGAACATATATCATCCGTGGTGGGTTGAATAAGGATGTTCTCCATAGGGTCATATATTTGCATGCTTAGACTTCAGTGAGTGAACTGTTGGGAAGGATTAGGAGATGTGGCCTTGTTGGAGGGCATAGATCCCTGAGGGTGAGCTTTGAGGTTTCAAAAGCCCGAGTCATTCTTCCAGTCCTCTCTCTCTCCTCTATCTCTGCCTGCTGCCTCCTGACCAGATGTGAAATTCTCATGCCTGTCTGTGTGCCTCCATGTTCCTTGCCATTATAATAGTGGTCTAACCCTTTGGAACTGTGAGCAACCTCCCAATTAAATGCTTTCTTATATTAGAGTTGCCTTGGTCATGGTATCTCTTCACAGCAATAGAACAGTGACTATGACACCAATAGCAAAAAACCTTTACTGCTAAAAGAAGAACACAGAGATATGTCAGGGGGCTGGATGTTCCTGTAAGAGTATTTTGGGTAATGGGGGTGAGCCTTATCTAATCGGTTGGAGACCAGGAGAGAAAATAAGGCTCATCTTTAAAGGTACTTGCTGCCAACCCTGATGACCTGAATTTAATCCCTTAGACCCACCTGGTGGAAGGAGAAAATTGACTCCCCCAAGTTGTCCTATGAGCTCCATATTCATGTGTTTGCACACTTGGGCACACACACATAAAAACATGAGTGTGCTTGGAAAAAAGGCACATCTTCAACAAGTGGTACTGGACGGCTGCATGTAGAAGAATGCGATTATATCGTACTTATCACCCTGCACAAAACCCAACTCCAAATGGATCAGATACACTGAACCTGATAGAACAGAAAGTGGGGAAGAGCCTTGACTTCATTGGCACAGGAGAAGACTTTCCGAACCGATAGCCAGGCACTAAGATCAGCAATCGATAAATGGGACCTCATGAAACTGAAAAGCTTCTGTAAGGCAAATGACACTGGCATTCAGGCAAAGGAACAGCCTACAGAATGAGAAAAGTTTTTACCAACTCCACTTTTGATAGAGGACTAATACCTAAGGAACCAGATATCATAAAATCAAATAATCCAATTTAAAAAAACGGGGTGCAAATTTAAACAGAATTCTCAACAGAGCAAACTTAAATGGCTGAGAAACACTTTTTTAAAATGTTCAACATTCTTTGCCATCAGGGAAAGGCAAATCAAAACTACTTCAAGATTCCCCTGTACACTTGTCAGATTGGCTAAAATCAATAATACAAGTGACAGCTTATGCTGGTGGGATTGTGAGATAAGGGGAACACTCATTTATCGCTGGTGTGAATGCAAAATAATATAGCCACTATGAAAATCAATATGACAGTTTCTTAAAAAATTGTCAATCGATCTACATCAAGATCCAGTTATACCACTCTTGAACATATAGCCAAAGGACATTCCGTCATACGACAAAGACATCTGCTCATTTATGTTCACTGCTGATTTGCTCATAATCCTGAGAACCTGGAAACAATCTAAATGTCTCATTGTTGTAAATGTAAACATGTTTTTGTTTTAATTCCAGGTGTGGCATTCAGATTGTCTACGGCAGCAAATTATTTCCCTGATACAGGCTCTGAGAGGTGCCCTTGGCCAGCTGCAGATAGTTTAAATCTGAGGACTCTGGAAAGAGAATAAATGCTAAGGCCCAGAGAGAAAAAGAGAGCTCTGAGAAAAAAGAAGGCTGCTGATGCTTTCCCCCAACTGCTCCTGCTTGTGGTTGATGCCGTTTGATGAGAAGAAGTTGGAGATATCCTGAAATGAAGATTAGACTTTTCACAAGGAACCTGATGACCCTAACCAGCAGGAAGCAGCTAAGATAACTGTGCCTCCTCTCCCCACTAATTCTTTCTCTTCTACCCGGTGTTGGGGTGTTGGAAGGAATTGCATGGAGAAAGGAGGAAGAAAAGATAAGAAACATAAATAAAATAGTTTTTAAAAGGGTGCTATATCCCACAACTGAAGAGAAAATGTGCTACATTTACACAACAGAGTATTACACACCTGTTAAAACCAATCACATCATGAGATTTGCAGGCAAATGGATGGAACTAGGAAAAAAACATTCTGAGTGAGGTTTCTCAGAACTAAAAAGATGAATATGGTATCTATGCACTTATAAGTGGATATTAGAATTAAATAAATGATAACCAACCTACAGTCCATAACCCAAAGAGGTTAGGTATAGAGGAAGAAACTTTGGGTGGGGGAAAAAAGGATCTCCCTGTGAGGGAGAAACAGAATAGGTTTTCCAGGTAGACTGGGGGTAGGTGGGGACCAAATGGGAGGATCAGATGGAAATGGGGAAGGGAATGTGGGAAGAGACAGCTGGAATTGAGTGCATTTGAGGGATGGTGTTGAAATCTAGTGGAATGAAAAGTTCCTAAAATTTATGAAGGCAATCCTAGTAGGGTCTCCTAATAATAGGAAAAACAGAGTTTGAACTAGCCATCTCCTATCACTAAATAAGGCTTCTAGTAGCAGGACTGGGGTTGAATTAAATTGAGTTGTTCGCCAAGAGGGTCTCATGAAAATCCACCCCCCCCAAAAAAAAAAACAAAAAAACAAACAAAAACAAAAAAACAAATAAAAACAAACAAAAAACAGACTTGTGGCTATAAACATGTTTTTGTTTTGATCCCAGGTGTGGGATGTGGGACTGATTCAGATGGTCCACAGCAACAAACCATTTGCCTCATGCAGCTCTGAAAGTACCTCTTTGCCAGCTGCAGATACTTTAAATCTGAGGACTCTGAAAAGAAAATGAATGCTAAAGCCCAGACTGTGGAGGAGCTACAAGAAAAAAACAAAGCTGCTGCTGCTTCCCCCTGTGGCTCCCAGTTGCTGTTGACAAGAAGATGGAGATCTCCTGAAATGAGGATTGGACTGGCTCCAAGGAACCCAATGACCCTGACCAGCAGGACGCAGCTAAGAAAGAGAACTGCGCCCCCTCTTTCACTAAACCCTTTCTCTCTCCTACCCGGTGTTGAAAGGTTGGAAGGGGGTGGGGTGGGATAGGGAGAAAAAATATAAAAGATGCAAATAAAATAGTTTTTAAAAACTACACTAACACAGACTGTTGCTAAGACAATGGGTTGATCTCTTCAAACCGACAGTGAGGCCCCACTGCCAAGGGCAACACCCACACAACTCAAATGTACATGGAGAAGAAAAGCTGGTACTTACATGGAGCCTTTACCCCTAGTTTCTACTGTCTTTGGTGTGGGAAGATACTGCAGGCTGCCAAAGGAGAAATGTAAACATCATTCCAGCCATAAAAACTTTGCTCTACTAGAGGGCAAATATAGCACAGAACTTGTGGGAGCTGCCAACCCCTTAAGTCTGATTTGACTTAAGGCCCATTCCATGAGATAGAACTCATACATGACACTGTCTGGGTGACCAAGAACCAGAAACGAGATAGCCCAGAGACCTAGCATAGAACCATATACTAGTTGCCTTAAAAAGAAAAAGTAGCAATAAAGAGAGTTCTAATGATATTTTGCTATACGCATAGATCAGTGCCTTATTCAGCCATCACCAGAAAAGCTTCCTCCTGAAGTAAGACAGAGTCTAAATGGGAGGTCATTGGAACTGTTATGCCTAGTTCGTCAGACCCCCCCCAAAGACCAACAGGAATTGTCTCCACTATAAACACATGAGGGTTTAGTACAGGTCACAAGCTCTCTGTGGAAACAGAGAGGTATGCGGCCCTGAGGTCTGAGGGAACAGGGTTTTTAAAGGGCAAAACTCAAGCAGGGAATTTCCAAGCCTTCGTTTATTTTAGGCACCAAGGCCATAATGGTCCTGGTACGTCCATCTGGAGGATATCTGCTCCTGTCAGAGAGGGGGAACGATTAGCACATCTTGTGATTTTTATTTCTTAGTAACAGGACCATGTGGCCTTGGTCACCAGCTAGGGGCCATCTAGCTAGGTGGTTTGCCAGACAATGGTAACTCTCAACGGCAAGCCTGGTTACTTTTCTGCAGCAGGGCGGGTCTGTCTCAACTTGCCCGCTTCTTTGTCTACACCAGGACCACAGTCATGTTGCCCCAGGAATTAAATTTCAAAGTTTGGACCTCTCAGAACACACAGCTCTAAATGAGATGTCTTGGTCAAATCCCTCCCCTCAGAGCTCAGAGAAGCCTGTGGAAGAGGAAGCAGAAAGAGTGTATCGGTCAGAGGGGACGGAGGATGCCAGGAGAACAGAACTAGGCAAGGTTCGTATGAACTCACAGAGACTGAAGTAGCAAGCAAGAGCCTACACGGGGGTTTGTTCTCTGCATATGTGTTATAACTTTCAGCTCGGTATCTTTTATGAGGCTCCTGAGTGTATAAATGAGTGGCTCTCTGATTCTTGTGTTGGTCATTGGTGACTCTTCCTTGTGTTGGATTGCGTTGTCCGGTTTCAACGTGATGGTCTCATTCTGCCTTACATTTCATTTTGTCATGTTTGATTGTTATCTCTCAGAAGCCCATTCTTTTCTAATGAGAGACAGTACGGGAGCGGATTCAAAGGGGAGGAGATATCGGGAGCAACTGGGAGGAGTAAAGGGAAGGGAAACTACAACCAAGATAAATTGTATGAGAAAAGACTCTATTTTCAATAAAAGGAAAAAAAGAAAAGAAAACGTGAGTGTGCACACACATATGTACACAAAAGTGTAATTTCTATAATTAAATTTTTTTGTCAAGTGTGGTGGAGTGTGCCTTTAAATCTAGCAATGGGAGGTAGAGGCAATCAAATCTTTTTGAGTTTAAGGCCAGCCTGGCTGATCTCTTGGATGAGTTTCAGGATGGCCAGGACTACATAGTGAGACCCTGTCTCTAGACATCGACAGCAAGCTGGGAATGGTGGCCCATATCTTTAATCATAGTACTTGAGAGTCAAAGGCAGCCAGATCTCCATCTGTGTGTGTGCTATGTGTTTGCAGATGCCTAGTGAGGGTAGGAGAGAGTATCAGGTCACTTGGAGCTGGAGTACAGATAGTTGAGAGTTGCCTAGCATGGGTATTGGGAACCAAAATTATGTTCTCTGAAAGAGCAGCAAGCATTCTTAACTGCTGAGTCATCTCCCCAGCCCAGATAAGTGTAACTTGAAGAAAAAAAAAAAAAGTCTCACCTTCTCTAAGCAAGACTAAATTCTGTAGCTAATTGCCTTCAGATCTTGTCTAAAACTTTGGCTTATCCCTCGGTGTCAAGCCTGCTCTTACAGATTCTGGACTAGCCAGCCTCCTTCATCATGTGATCTAATTACTTAATTACTCTTTCCACATATAAAAACAATGTATTGTTCTGTTTCTTAAAGCATCAACACAGCTGCAGCCTACTTAGTCAAATACAAATAACGAGATTCATAAATAAGAGAGGTCCCAGGAGATTATACAAGCGCTGAGAGATTCCTATTCCCTTATGACGCTGTCGCCATTGTAACCCTATAGCAAAATGTATACTTCACACATAATCTTGTTTGTGATGTCATTGTAAACAATGTAGCACATAGGATTACGCTTGTTTGCTTCCTTGTGACAGGACTCACTATTGTGACTCAAGTGGTCCTTGAGTTCTCCATCTTCCTGTTTCAGTCTCCTGAGGGGCATATGCTATCACTGCTGATCTATACTTTTTATTGTGGTGCTATGAAAGTGTGTGTGTGTGTGTGTGTGTGTGTGTGTGTGTGTGTCTATCTGTCTGTGTATGTGTGCTGTGTGTCTGTGTTGCTGTATATGGATGTCTGTCTGTGTTAATTTCTTTTTGGTATGTTCTTGGTAGTGAAATTGCTCTGTTTAACCTCATCAAGAAACACCAACCCATCTCTAGAAGAGTTGCATCATTTTACATTGTAACCAATAGAGTATTAGGGCTCTAATATTTCAATCCAAATCAGCTCAGTATTGTCCATTGTTTTTAATTATAGCCATCTTAATGTGAAATATTATCGTTTTGTAGTTCTGATTATCATTTTAATGTTTATGCTTTTAATGTTTATGTATATCATTATAATGTTTAATGTTTAAGATTTAGATAATTCTATGTTTAAGATTTAGATAATTCTTTGTGAACTCTTTTTTTTTTTACTGTCTTGATGTTCTTGGCAGCACATATGCCATTTTATTTTGGTGAAATCTAATTTATTTATTGTTCTCTTTTTGCTTGTGCTTTGGTTTCATACTTTGGAAATCTTATGGGGTTTTTGGGTTTATTTTTAAGAATTTGTATCTTTCAGCTCTTAAAGGTCTTTGATTAATCTTACATCTTTAGCTTACTGCTATAATTTATTTTGAGGCAGCATCTCATGAAGCCCAGGCTGGCCTTGAACTCACTTTGTATTCAGCACATGGGTAGAAGGTCAGAGGACAATTTGTATGAAGGAGTTGGCTTTCTCCTTTTCTCTCTCCTTTCTATTTGAGTTCTAAAAATTTAACTCGTGTTGTCAGGCTTATGTCAAAAGCCCTTACTGGCGGAGCCATTTCACTGGCCCCAGCTTTTTAGTTTTTATATATGGAATGAGGTAAAAATCCAGCTTCATTCTTTTGAAAATAGATATTCAGTTGTTCCAGCCTATCTATTGAAATATTATTTCCCCCAATTAATTGTCTCAGAAACTTTGTTGAAAATTCAAGAACCATACATAATTTATTTCTGAATTCTCAAGTCTCGCCTATTGATCTCCAGTGCCACACTATTCTGATCAATGCACCTTTGTAAAAAGTCTCAAAACAGAATATTTGAGCCCTTTACTCTTGTTTTTCATCAAGAAGGGAAATGTGATCTGATGAGTTATGAGTAAGAACGATTTTCCCCAAGCTTCCTCACTTTGATCCCACACGGCAGAAGGAAAGAGCTGCCTGTAAGTCCAGCTGGAGGAGGTCCAAGAGATCCGGTACTTCTGAACACAAGCAAGTCCCAGACGCAATCCCAGGCATTCCAGAACCAAAACCAGAAAGAGACAGATCTCTCCTGTGTGGGGAATTCTTTTCTATCTTTTCTTTCCCTCTTCAGGGCTAACGACTGAACGTGGAACCTCACACCTGGCCGGCTCTGTCGCTGAGCTTAGACCAGCTGGAGATGATTTTCTTCTGGAGGTTACGTGGTTTGAACAGTCTTGAGATGCAGCCCAGACTGGCCTCAAATTAGTGCCTCAGCCTTCTGAAGCACACAGGGACGTGTGCTTCCATGCCCAGCTGGGAACTGATTTTGTGCGAACCTTATTGAACTTTCATACAAGTTCAGGAGGTTTTGTGGTTGAATTGTTTGAATTTTCTACATACAAGATTATGCAGTTTGTAGAGATTGTTTTATGCCCTCCTTTTTCAGTTGTGATCCCTTTTTTTTTTTTTTTTTTTTTTTTTTACATAATGGTTTGACTAGAATATCTTGTACAATTTTCAGTGACAGTGAAGAAAACAAACATCGTGTCTCTTCCTGATCTCAGAAAGAAGTTTACAATCCTCTGCCATTAAGTATTAAGTTCTCTGTGGCCTTTCAAGGAGGCCTTCTGTTAGGTTGAGAAAATTCTTTTCTTTCCCTAATTCATTACATGTTATGATATTGGGTTTCTCAAAGAACAGCTTTTTTAAAACCTTCACATGCACCCATTTATGTATTGTTAATTTGTTGTATGTGTGTGTGCATACATGCATGTGTTTGTGTGTGTCTGTGCCTGCTCTTGCCACAGCCCTTGTGTGGAGGTGAGAGGACATTCAAGAATTGGATCTTTTATCAGGTAAGTTCTAACCCTGAACTCAGGTCATCAAGCTAATCAGTAAGTACCTTTACCTGCTGAGCCGTCTCACCAGCTTAAGAATTGCTCTTAAAGTGACCAGGAATAATTTTGTTGTTGTTGTTTTTTTGAGACAGGGTTTCTCTGTGTATCCTTGGCTGCCCTAGTCTTGCTTTGTAGACCAGGCTGGCCTCGAACTCACAGAGATTGCCTATCTCTGCCTCCCTGAGTGCTGGGACTACAGGTACGTGCCACCACAGCCAGCTCCTGGAATATATTTTATTTTCACTTAGATATACTTTAAAGTTACACTCCAGCTTCTAAAGTAACGAGGCTTACTAAAAGGTTTCTCTGGAACTCGGAGCGCTTAATGGTGTAGTCTTTATCGACTTTCAAATGGTATATGACACATCCTGGGACTGAGGATGCGTGGGAGAACTAAGAAGTGGGGACAGATCATCACTTCTAGAAGCACAATTTAAAGTGCCAAGTGCAGCAGATCTCGTGTTGTCTTAGATTCATTCTTAGGAAATCACTTATCAAACGTTTGGCTTCAGTTTAAATCCTTGTAGTGGTTTAACTCTAATTGGGGTTTAAAATTTTTAATAACAAGACTTTTGTTAATTATGATAGGACTGTTTCAGAAAAGATTCCCATGTGTATTTTTTTCCTTCAGAAATACATCATATTTTGAGTTTTAGCAAGTCCTACAGAAGAATTCCCAGCACAGGTGCATGCGCGCGCACGCACACACACAAAGACTGAGACACACACTTGTTCCATTTTGCATAAATATCCTCACACTTTCCCCACCTTGATTTAAGCAGTTTATCAATGCCCCCGACAAGCTTGAGAGATCTTCCCAGTCCCCAGCATGTTTCATCTACCAATGAGTCTCTTTTACTGAACCTCCCCCTTCCTCTTTGTTTTGATTAACCAATCATGTCAGATTGTGAAGTCAAGCTCCTACCAGTAGGATGATATGCAGTCATCATCCCACTGTGTCAGGGGTAAAAAAAAAAAAAAAAAAAAAAAACAGAGGCCATTTCAGCCAAGTGTGCTTGTTTTGGGGTCGCGTACACCCTTTTAACAAAAACAAATCACCTTGCGGAATGACTCTCATGTAGTTTATGTGTTCTTCTGTGCAACACTACACACTTATTAACCACAACTAACAGGGTATTGGTTAAAATGCTTCATAAATGCAAGAGAAAACAAATGCTCCCTTTAGTAAAAACAAAATAAGGGCATTTGTTACGAGGATACACTGATATCTCATAATACGGAAGTTAAGAATGTCCACTAGGCCCCAGAAAAAGACTGAAAATGAGATCCAAAAAGTCGTGAAAAACTGAAAAAATTCCAATTAGACTCAACCTCTATTTTTCTTTCTGCAGGATGATTGTCCCTTTTCTGTCCTCATCAGAGAAAAGCAATGGCCATCTCCAAATAATGCCTCCTGTCTAGACTGACTTTCTTTATTCTTCTCTCTTAATCCTTAAAAAGAGAAAAGGCTTATTGGCTCAACTGGATCATGTGTCTGCTTGAGACTAGACATAAGCAGCCTTCTGCCTACAGTCTATGCCAGTAAAAAGGAAGCATTCAAGTAAATACGTCCTTGTTAATTTTTGGTGGTTAGAAAGATGTGCCAAATAATACCTACCACAAATAGCTAGGACCACCAAACCCAGTTCTTCTCTCCCATGCAATAAAATAACAAATCATCCCTTCTCTTCTAGGGTGAAGTAACTGGAAGAGCAGACAAAATCTCAAGCTATTAAAAAACACCAGGTCCTCACCATGAATAGGAAACAGTAAGTTAGCTATCTTGTCAATAATGCGTCTCACTGGGCGTCCCTGCCAAAATACATAGCAAAGTGAGGCATATTAGGCATGACTATCAACCCTTGAGTAGGATCAAGGCTGCCACTGTAGATTACATAGAAAGTTTGAGCACAGCCTGGACTACATGAGATCTTGTTTCAACAAACAAACAACAAAATACACTGTAGAATAAAATTTAATACTAAGTATGCTAGCTCTTGATATTTTGCTTAAATCCTTTGAGTTTTGCAAATAGGGCTAAAACTCTTTTATACTTAAAATAACCAAAATCATTTAATCAACTTATTCCCATAGTCTTCATTTCTTTTTGTTATTATTTTTTCAATTTTTATTATATTTTTATTTATTTATTTCAAAGGACAACCTGTCAAAGTGGGTTCTCTCCTTCCACCATATGGGTCCCAGGGATTGGATTCAGGACGTCAAACTTGACAATGTGTTCTTCTGTTCCTTTACCTATTGAGTCATCTTTCTAGCCCTGCTTTAATTTTTTTTTTTTTTTTGGAAGTAACCCAGTCAGTGTAGTATCTGTGTACCTGTAGTACAGATTGGCTTACTCACTGTAGTACAGATTGGCATCAGACAAACAGCAATCCTTTTACTTTAGCCTCCTCAGTGCTGGGATTAAAGTCACACCTGTCATTAGCTTTATATGGAAGAGGCAAACAACTTGGATACTGACTTCCTATAGCCTCCACACTGTCCCGTTTGTTGTGTTCTTAGGCTCCACTGTCTCCTGAGGACTTGCTGGCCTACCATGTGGTTGCACCTGTAAGAATAGAAAGAAAAACTAAGTCACTTACAGATAAAAATTTGAAGTTGAACACCATAAATGATGTTAAACAAAGGTATTCTAAAGAGGGAAATGTATGTGGCAGGGTAGAAATAAATTTTAATGTTATCTCTATTATCTCTGACCATGGACAACTCATTTCAGTTTCTTGTATTGATAGTATACAATGATGTCACAACCTGTAACGATACAAAAATGTGAAAATTCAACAGATAAAAAAATTTCCATTATATATAACTGCTGTTCTGATAAGGGTCTGCTTATAGGGTCAGAAGCATTATTTCTTTTGGCTTTGGCCTCCTCTAGGGCCCCAAGTAAGTTAATAATATCTGTACTTCTATAATGCCCCAGAAATGTTCATGTTTTCTATGCTGTATATAGTAAAGTTTTACCACTGAAGAAGGTTCTAAGAAGTCAAATGATTTACCCAAATATACACAATTCATAATAAAAAATAGAAATGAGTTCAGCCTTGAACTCTTGATCATCCTGCCTCTACCTGCCAAATGCTCAAATAGCTGGCATTTTATTTTCTTTTCATTTGTTTAATTTTAAGAGATATTCTCACTCCATAGCCCAGGCTATCTTGGAACTTATTATATAGCCTAGGCTGGCCTCAAACTCACTGATCCCACTACATCAGCCTTGAAAAAAACAAGATTTGAAACTTAGATTCAAATCCTACCTTTTGACATGGGGTCCAGTTTATTGTATTAGCAAACCTCTGATGTTTAGAAAAGCTCTTAATCCAGTTCCTTATTTTAAGGGTTCATTTAATATGTCTCTGTGTCTTTGTGTGTACATGTGGCCAGAAGAGAGTTTAAGATTGCCTGGAGCTGAAGTTACAGGTAGTTGTGTGCTGGAAATTGAACTCTGATCATCTGGAAGAGCAGGAAATGCACTTAACCACCAGGCCATCTCCTTATCCTTTATCAGTTGAGCTCCACACCCTAATTTATAATATTGGACTTAAATAGAAGACTCGTTGAAGAGTGTTTGGCTGGGCTGGGGAGATTGGTCAGTGGCTAAGGGCACTGCCTGTTCTCCCAAAGGACCCATGTTCAGTTCCCAGCACCCATATGGTGGCTCAAAACTGTCTCAGAGGATCCAACACCCTTACCTGGCCTCTGTAGGCACCAGGTACCCATGAGGTACACAGAAACACATGCAGACAAAACAGCCATACACATTTAAGAAATAAAAATAGATCAGATGTCAATAACTTCCTTTAGTGACTTAAATTTTACATTTCTTTAATTACAACTTCGCCTTATTATTTCTTATATATTTATACTTTTGTTACCATGTAATAAAGATGTCTTTAATTTCAAAATACTGTGGAAGCATTGCACAGTTGAAAGAACACAGAGTAAAGTAGAGAAATGAAAGTCAGGTTTGTGATTCTGTGGTACAGTGGTTTGGCAGAGGTCTAGCAAAATATAACTGGTTTCATTTTAGGACTTCTAAATGTGGACCTCAGTTCTCATGTGTGTAAAATGGGATCATCTACTAATTTCACAAATTACAGTAAAAAAGCTAAATCAATATTAACATGTGGGTGATGGACAGCATGTGTTTGGAACTCTCTGCGTGTGTGTGTTGTATTACTGGTTCACAAAGTAACCAATATGAAATAAACATAGACTAAATGGAAACTTCATGGCATTGGCTAGGGAAAGCTGTAAATATGTTGTATTTGGAAAAAATTAAATACAGTTTGACTTACATTGAGGAGGCTGTGAACACCAGAAAGCAGAAAACACTAGTTTTATAATTTTTGGATATTAAATTCTAGCCTAAAAGCTCACAACATGGAACTTGGATGAAAATTCATTCAAGTTTGCTCATCGAAGAAGCAATAGCCTGTACTAGAACCCTTTTCACTGGAAGATGTAAGCAGTGTTTATTCTACTCTGAAAGACTCAACGTCAAACTAAGGTGTGATTCTTCCAAGGTGCATCCAGAGGAACCAATGAGTTATGCTTACTCACAAACCTAAGGACAGGAGCATGGAAGCAGCCACACTGGAAGGTCTACACCCATCAAGAATGTTGGCTCTCCTCATCCATCCCTACTATACCCCCTAGCCCCTTCCTCAAGACCATGTGCAATAGGACAGAATTGCATTCTGCTGTTTGGGAAGATGACTGGCTACGTGAGTAAGAGTCCCATGACCTTCCCTGCCCCTTTCTTCTATGAGAAAAGTTAAATAGTTAGTAGGCTTAGCTGTGATGCTCTTTTGTGAGCAGACTCAGCAGAAGTAAAGATGGCAGCTATTTGGCTTATAATCCTATACAACAGACCTTCAACAGAAAACAAAGAGCCTTCTCAGAGATGGAGACATTGCATGTCCCCTTTCCAGCCACTGCTTCTTAAATGCTTTATTCATCAGCCATGTATAGGGTGGTCTGAATAGGTTTAATTCCCATAGATTTGTGTGTTTGAATGCTTGGCCCATGGGGAGTGGCACTATTAAGAAGTGTGGCATTTGTTGGAGTAGGTGTGTCTTGTGGGAGAAAAAGGGTCACTGTCAAGGCCAGCTTTGTGGTCATATATGCTTAAGCTAATGCCCAGTGTGGCACACAGTTTCCTTTTGCTGCCTGTGGATGAAGATGTGGAACTCTCAGCTCCTCTAGCACCATACCTGCCTGCATGCTGCCATACTTCCAACCATGATGCTAATGGGCTACACCTCTCTCTTTAACAGTATTTGATTCTACTTATAACTTTATAATCATAAGTAACTAAAAATTATTGTCTTCCTTCCCCACTAGATTGTAAACCCATTGAGGTCAAGCATTCATCTGTGGTTTCTTAGTCTTATTTCTCTAGGAACCAGCATAATATCTGATATGTAGAAGAACTTTGTTTAGGCTAGAGATATAGCTCAGTTTATTAGGGTGCATGCCTGATATGCAGGATACCCTGGTTTCAGTCCTCAGTATCACATAAATAGGATTGGTGACAAATGCCTGTAATTCTAGCACTCGAAGGTGGAGGCAGGGGGACCAGAAGCTCCAAGTCATCTTCAGCCACATACCAAATTCAAAGCCAACCTAGAAAACAGGAGACCTTTTATCAGAAAATAAAATGGGCTATGAAGAAGGCTCAGTGGGTAGAGTGATTGTCACATAGGTACAAGGATATCAATTCAGATTCTAGGACTGGGGAGCCTAACCAGCTAGTCTAGCCAAATCAACAAGTACCAGGTTTGGTAAGAGACTAGTGTCTGAAAAAAAAATAGGGTGGAGAAGTGACTGAGGAAGACATCAGACTTCCAACTTTGACTCCTGTGTGTGCACACACATATATACATGCACTAAAAACACAGATAAAATAAGGTAAAATAGCCGCAACTGATATTCCTGCATGTATGTTCAATGTGGAGCGCTGTGCTTAAGGGCTCTGACACTTGCTGGGTAAAGTGGCACACAGCAGGCCAACCAGGTCCATACAGTATAACCTGATCTAAAAAAAAGAAATTAATCAAGCATAGTGGAGGAAAATTGCAACAAATTTAAGGCTGCCCAAATTGCATAGTAAATTCTGTGTTACCAAGAGCTATTCAGAGAAACCCTGTCTCAAAAGTATTTTCCACCAAATCTAATTGTTGGTATAATGTTCTTGTGGAATGCATACAACTTACCCTTGTTCATTCAAATGCTGATTTCTCTCCCCCACTATCTGGCTTCAATCCAGACACTGCATTGTGATGTTTATTCTAAGCATCACCTGTCTCAAGTGTGTGTAAACATACCACCATTTGTTCTTTATATTGTCAATAAAACAACCAGCCACAAAGCTGAGCAATGGAGAGAATAGGGTGGGACATTCTGGTCCAGAGGGGAAGAGAAGAAAGTGAGTGGGAGGAGAGCAGAGATGAGCAGGACTTGGAACCAGGAAGAGAGATGAACTGGACCTAAGATATGACTCAAAGCAAGTATAATGGGTGAAATCTGACTGGGAGGAAACTTTGCATGCTTAGAGGTTTAGGATGCAGTAACTATTGCCCAGAATTTTGCTCTAGGTGAATTAAATAATTCCTAGTCTCTGTGTGGTGATTTGGGTATACAGCTGGTTTAGGAATAACTGCTCTTTAACTAAAAGATAAATCAATAGTAAATATTAATAATTGACAGCATCTAATTTTGAGCCATTTGGGGGGAAAATATTCCCTAATTTTTTGTTAGCCCTGTTGTTTCCCAGTTTGCCTTCTTTGACTACCCACTAAAATTACCTCTGATTTCAAGACCTCTCAGATTTTTGCCTACATTTAACTTAAATTGTACTGACTTACTTTTATTTTGCCCAAAGCTGCTCTTTCTCAGTTAGCCTTTCTAGTTATTAATAGCACATTTCATGACATATATATAGAAAGCTAATTTAAGCTCCGTAATGCCCAGAAACTTTAAGCCACAAAACACAATAAATGTTTTAGTCCAAGCCACTTTGCTTTTGTACTGTTTTAAAGGCTTCAAATAGGCACAGCACCATATGGTACTGAACATATGGCACACAGCAGTCCCTATTCATATGGAAGATATGCTAATGTTATCCTGTACAGGAAGTGAAAAGCAGAACCAGACTCATTTTTAATATGTTTATCTGGTATCAGCATCTAAAAATACTCATACCCAATGTCACCTTGGGAATAAGATAGAAGCTGAACAGAGATGCCTGGTGCGGGAAGTTAGAGTCAAGGCAATGACTCTCATAAAACAGCTTCTGAGCATCATCAAGGCTTCAAGCTCAAATGAACTCATGCCTTCATGTGTCATACACACAGTGTTACTCTAGAAGCCTTGTAGATTGTCTTATAGTTATGAGCTATGGCTCTGTCTTAGAGTTTTAGTGCTGTGAAGAGACACCATATCATGGCAACTCTTATAAAAGAAAGCTTTTAATTGAGACTGGCTTACAGTTCAGAGGTTTGTCCCGTTGTTATGGTGGGAAGCATGGTAGCACACAGACAGACATGGTGATGGAGAGGTAGCTGAGAATTCTACATCTCAATCTGCAGGCAGGCAGCAGGAGAGAGAGAGAGAGAGAGAGAGAGAGAGAGAGAGACTGGTCCTGGCTTAAGCTTCTTAAACTCAAAGCCCACCTCCAGTGACAAACTACCTCCAACAAGGGCATACCTCCTAATGGTGCCACTCTCTGTGGGCCTGTGGGAACCATTTCCATCCAAACCACCACAGACTCCATCAGGCCAATGACCTCCTCGCCCAAACACAAACACTTAGTACTAGGTATTGAACCAAAAGTCTTGTGTAAAATATGTTGCAGTGCCTCCTTTACTGACTTGAAGTGGAATTAATAAGTAATGGAATCTTAACAAAATGTTACCAAACTAATATTAAGATCTAAGAATACAAAATAAAGAGTAAATAAATTATACTTACAAACAGTGATGGGCGTGGCTGTAATATCAGCACTCTGGAGGTAGAGGCAGGAGGATAAGAAGCCCAGGGTCATCTGTGGCTACGTAGACCCTGTCTCCAAAAAAACCAAAAACAAACAAACAAAGTATACATTATGATGTAATAGCTACCAAAAATGTAAAGTCTCAGTTGTTGAGGCTCTATTTGGGGCTAGAACCACTGAATGGAACCGCCGCTATGACTACATATATATAGTGTTATATATTTCTGTTAGAGATTCAATACAATGAGCAGTGTTGTGATGTGAAATAGGACTTTTCAAATAAGTGAAATTTCCCCAGCAAGTAATGTTGTCTCCCTTTAACCTATATAATAGTTACATCCCTAGAGAAATTGTCATCTTTTGTACCTGCTGATGAGCCCATCAAGCTCTAGTGCATAGTTCTAAACCCAAGGTAGCACAGACAGCCCTAGTTAAAGTCAGTGGAAGATAAAACAACAGCAGCAGCAACAACAAATTCATAAATATAGGAAATAGATTGTATGGAAGAATTGGATCTAGCAGGGTAAGATGGAGATGGAGGTGGGGAGTGATCAGAACATTGCATACATGTGTGAAATTGTAAAAAGAACTAGGTCAAGTCCCATTGCCTTTGACCTCCAAAGCTGTCCTAGCTATTTATATAGTGATAGGCTAATACACTTTTTGTTTTTGTTTTTGCTTTATTGAGAAAAGTTCTCATTATGTAGCCCAGACTAGCCTCACACTCTCAATTTTCCTGCCTCATACCAACTCACCAATACATTGCTAAAGGAAATTCCTGGTACAATGAATGATTGATGCAAAAAGAAGAAAAATACAAAAGCCAGGAAAAAGAAAACGAAGTGTATAACACTCATGAGCTGGGTGTGTATCACATACCTGTAATCCCGGCAATCAAGAGTCTGAAACACAAAACTCACAGGGGATTTAAAGCCAAACTGTGTAATGAATTCTAAGAAATCTTGGGATATAGAGTAAGCCTGGCATTCAGTAGAATAATATGGAGCCAGAAAAAAAATAGGCTTTATAGTACTATTTAATATTGTGCATGACTCTGTTTTAAAATTTTATAGATTTAGATGAGTGGGAGCTGGGGAGAATCCGGAAGGAGCTGCAGTAGGGCAACCATAATCAGACTGTATTATAGTTGAAAAATATTTTTTCAATGTTAAAAATTCCATCTAAGAACTGGCAATGGAGAAAAAGAAAAGAAAATCAGTATAAATTAGTAAAAAGGTTGAAAAATTATTTTTAAAATAAATTCAGTGTTAGTACTTTCAAATGTGAAAAAAAAAAATTATTTTACAGCTTCTCTCCCTAAAATCACAAGTGAGAACGAACCCAGATACCCTTTACAGTTTGGCTTTCCTCATGGGTCTGATGCTAACCGTCCACTTAGAATGAGTTCTCCCCAGACACCCAACATTTGCCTAGTGCTGCATTGGCACTGTGTCTCCCAGGGACTGACATCTGAATTTTTAAAGAAATCCTCACTAGGGGAACATTCTTTCCTGCTTCCTCTGTGCATAAGGGAATATCCCAAAGCATGAAGTAGAAGTTTAACAGGTTGGTTTTCCACATATTCGTTTATTCTCCTCATTGACTACACCACATTTGCTACCTGATGGCCAAACCAGAAGTTCCAAAGGCTCTGTTCTGTTGTAGCCAGTTGTCACACAATCCCCACCAAATCTGTGACCTTGTTACATCATTCATTGCCTTCTCGGCTCTGATTTCTCATTTGAATAATTTCCACATCTTACCCTATAAACTGTCAATATTCACTCTCCCTATCAATATTGTATGTATTTTGTTAACAAATGGGTATCACAGTTTGTACATTCAGAACCTACTAACACAAACACATTTACAACATATCCAGTGAAATGTACTTTTCTTGTGGGTTGAGTAATCCAGTCCATTTGTGCTTATGTGAGAGTGAGCAATTAGCCTAGACTTGAATTAGTCAAAAATAAATTCAATGGACATTTATTTTTAATATTTTAATTATATATATATATGTGGGTGTCCTCAGAGGTCAGAGGTCTTGGTTCTCTCTATAGCTGGAATTACAGATGGTTGTGAGCTGACATGGTCTCTAGGAATCAGTTCTTCAAATGTTCTTAGCAACTGAGACATCTCTGCAGTCCTCGTCATTTCTTTTTATTATTATTATTTATTATTTTTTAAAGACCTATTTATTTATTATGTATACACCATTCTATCTGCATGTGTGAGGGCACCAGTTCTCGCTGTAGATGGTTGTTAGCCACCATGTGGTTGCTGGGAATTGAACTCAGGACCTTTGGAAGAACAGCCAATGTTCTTAATCTCTGAGCTATCTTTCCAGCCCCCAAGTCATTTCTTTACAAGAGAAAAATTTGTCACCAGGAAACCCAAAGAATAGGCTGAAATCAACCTACATAGTCGAGTTTATCATTTCAATCAAAACTCATATTCCTTTCTCATCAACATAAATGCTTGGTGAAAGCATACCAGAAGACTATTTTATGTGTGTTTAAATAATGTCAATAACCTTTTAATTTTTGCAAATGGAATTAATGTTAGTCTAAGGAAGGGTTTGGTAAACTATCTCACACTGCTTCTTTATAGGCAATGTATTAGAGAGCTGCTAAAGAAGGAGGCAACTGACAATTAAAACCCTTTCAGGCACGACACATAAGATACTATTTTTCAAATAAGTAAATAATGTAGAAATAAGCAGGCGTATTCTTATTTAATTTAATAAAAATTGACTTGAAATTAGAGAGGGGAGGAGGGGAAGCCCCTGCCCTGGAAAGTTCAGGACAGAGGGTAGAGTTTGCCAGCCAAGCACTGAAGCAGATAGGGACTGAGGAATGCTGGGAGAACCTGGAGCTGCTTGTTCTGGGCCTGAAGCACACCATTCCAGCCTTTTGTTAATAATAAGCGATTAACAGGCAGAGATTCTCTTCTGGCTACTTCCTGCTGACACTGGAGCCACTGTAGGGAGGTCAAAGGCTGAAATGCTGGCCAGGTCCAGGAAGAACAGGCTGTTTTGATGCTGTCCAGGGTCTGTGAGAACATTTGTGGCAGTGAGGGAAAGTGCAGGTCCAGCTTGACAGAAGTCTGCGAGGTCAGACTGGAACACCTGTGGTAGCTGCTTTGGCACTGTCGTGGATATAGGAAACACCTGGATCTGGCAGGATACTGGAACATATATATAGGCAGAAGACAAATTTAGGTTGGTTATGGAGATAATTCCTTTAGGTGTACATTTAAAACTTGGGAGAGCGAACACAAGTGAAAGGTTTGGATCAAGAAGAGTCTTGAACATGGGAACCTCCATTTACCCGATTGCTGACAGTAATTAAAAAGGTTTTGCTTTGGATCTGTCATCTAAGGAATTGAGGCCAAGTTTGGTTACGAGAGGTGTGTAAGCTTAGAGGCCCTTAAAGCGGGTGCTAGGTGTGGAAATCTGAAATTCTCCAGAAGACATCCCAGAGGAGAATCTGGAGGAATGGATGAATGGCTATTCCCATTGGACAGGTAGGAGTCAGTGACCTGTCAAGGCGCCCCAAGAGCAAGGTTTGACTCAGTAGATTAGCAGCGTACAATCTGTTCCAACAGCTCATCAGCGTTGGCCAAAGACCAGAGGTACAGTTGTCCGTTGCAGACATGGTTTACCTAGCTAAGATTGCATAGATAAGCAAGAGGGGGAGGGAGCAAAACTGTGCTGGTAGAGAGAAAATCTTACCCAGGAGAGAAGAAGGTCCTAGATGAAGGGTTTGGATGTAGGTTGGCGAGCAGAAGAAAGCATTTGTGCCAACCAGAAGTGAAGAGTCTCCAATCAGGTGGTGTTGGGTATAGGAATATGGCAATTAAGTAGCCAGGAAAGGGAAGTCCCAAAACCAGGGAAGGGAAAGAAATGCCACCCTCTGAGATAGGCAATAGATGTAGTACTTATCTGGAGCCCAGCTGACCTGAGAGGTGGATTCAGATGGATTTCCTACAGCTTCCAAGAATCCCTTTTAAGTTTTACAAAGGAGATAAAACTTTAGACATGGTAGCCTCACTATTGTAATTTGCAGTGAAACTACACTATGGAAAAAGACAGCAGACACACACATTTGTGTTAACAGTATCAACACTCTTTAAGGTGTCCTCTGGAAAGGCAGAGGCCTTCTGTGAAGTAGAAGGGACAAAAGCTCACTTGAGCTTAACCTTTAGTATGATTACACATTATAGAAGAGAGGCTTTTTTTTCCTCTCTCTCCAGAAAAAACTGTATGTACATAAGTCTAGCATAATGAGAAGCATTTTTTAAGTCTATACTTAAAAGACAAACCAAAGGAGATTTAAAATCTTGAGCTTGGAACCATGATAGTGGGTGGTAGAGTGGAATGTGGGTTTTTTAGAGTTAGATTAATAAATCAGAGCTTTATTGATAAAGGTCAAAGCTCTGGACAGTCAATACAACAGTAGCATAGCAACAGAAGTAAATATTAAGCATTTTTACCTATTTAGGATAACTTAAATCACCTTAGGCCTTGCAACGTTTATAACTTACATTTACCAACTTTAAAACACTTTCTTAGACCCTCATTTATAACCTGTGTCTACCAAACTTACAACACTTTCTTAGACCCATAAACAATATTTTCCTTAGACTTTTGTATTAAAACATTTTCTTAGACCCTCATACACTTATAACTTGTGTTTATCAACCTTAAAAAATTTTCTTAGACCCTTAACATTTTCTTTAGGCCTTTGTATCTAGTTATTTACCATTAGACATAGGAGAGACTGCTATGAACATTTATTATCCTTTACTTAAAGGGATGGTAAAAGGTTTCAGTTGAAGCCTGTTTTTTGAGTCTGGCAACAAAGCAGGCTGTCAGTTAACTGCTTAAATACTGGTCTCCTGCATATGAAGAGAAGTCATCTGAAGTCTCCCAATACAGAAGTTGGCAATATGTCCCTGGGACCCGAGTGTGAACTTAAAACAGACCTACAGCCTTATCTGGGCTTGGCAAGACTAGCAGAGGTCGCTGAATCTAGGAGCCATCATTTGTCCTCCACCAGGCCAAGGAGCTCGAAGGCTGGAGGTGTCTGTGGCTCCATGGCTGGGCAAAGAAGACAAGCCTGAATGGGAGCATTTTGAGTTCCAGAAGCCAGTCTGGCAGCAGGCAGGGTGTGGCTTGTTGAGGCAGTCATGGGACCAGTCCTTCTTGCTGCATCTGAAACTGTTACCTAGCAGAGTTGACTTTTGGATATACCCTGGCAGGATGGGGCATTGCAAACCTCTTGGTTTTGTTTTGTTGTTGTTGTTGTTGTTTTTTTGTTTGTTTGTTTTGTTTTGTTTTGTTTTGTTTTGCAGGAATGCTGACAGCCTCAGAGCAGCAGCCGAGGTCTGGAGCATAGTTTTTGCTGTAAATGAGCCTTTGGGAAGACTCCTCTCATTATTTTTACCAACTCCTATATGGTGACTCAGGGACCATCATCAGCTGTTTAATTATTTAAACTGTATAATTAAGATAGCAGTGAGACCATGTTTGCATCTGTAGGACTATAAATATATTTTGAACATGTTAAAGGACTTGGTCATGTATAAGATGACTATTAACTTGCACTTGTTAACCAGTATATATTAGTATTTCAGGTTTCATTCTTGTGAATTTGGAGCCTTAAGTCATAAACATAGTCCATAAAGAAAGAGAGCATAACAGTTTTCTGTATGGTTTAGAAAACAAGACAAAGCATATTTTAACCTTGATAGTGAAGATACAGCACAATGGCTAAGTTTTAAAATAAATAAATGCCTCTAAAATTAATAGAGCTTAATTTAGAGTATCCTTGGAATTATATCATATAGTTTAAAAGTATCTAGGAAAAAACTTTTACTTAGTAACCCCCAAGTTATGAATATAGAACAGTATAAAACAATTTAAAGTTACATTTGAATTTATTATGCCAAATCTATTAGCCAGAAAGCCTAGTGGTGAATCCAGATCACAGGCAGCTTGTGATGAGAGAAACAGCATTTATTTATTAATTTAGGAATTGATAAAGACATAGGCAGTTAGACAGACATTTTAAATTACGTATTATGTATAAATTAGCTTAATTTGAATAGATCTCTATAACCTTGAAATGTCAGCATCACATAAAAATTATTTTGAACCAGGTTGGATTATGCATGTAGCACATTGTAAAAACTTTGAATTTAAAAATCCATACCCATTTAAAATGAGACTTGTTGCTGTCTTAGTCTAAAAGGAGATAAAATAAACAGAGAATTAATCATGATTAAAATAGTTCATACCCTGTGGTCACCTTAAGGTTTACAGTTTAATCTTAAGATTATTTTTGAGAGTATAAAAAGAAACCAGAGAGTATTTTTATTTAGGGGGATAGCAGGCAGAGAGAAACAGACAGGACTTTGAAAAAAGAGAAATAGGGAATCACTCTTTATGTCACTGATTGCTCATAGTGTTACTGGATATTAGAAATTTGAGTAGGACAAATACAAGTGTAGAGACCAGAGGTTTCCCAAAGAGGAGAGAACATGAGGAAGCCATTCCTGCAAATGAGAAAGGGGAAATGGAAATGGACCATATGGCTAGCGATTTGTCAACCAAATAGCACAGCAGGTCAAGGGCTTAGCCTGGGTAAGACAGAGAACCTTGGTGCCTGGTACCAGGGCTTTCTCAGCAGTAAGGCAGAGGGGTAGGGAGCACATCTTTTTTTTTTTTTTATAAGCAGATGGCTGCCAATCATGTGACTGCCCTTGATTGCCTGAAGTTAAGATGGCTGTGAAACCATGTGATTGCCCTTAGTGGAGATGGCAGTGAAGCTGTGGCTCTACCCTCTTTATCCCAAAATCAACATGGCAGACCAACAACTGAGATTGCAGGATCCAGGGCCTTGCTGACAGCATGGCAGTCCCCGACTGGCAGCAGTTCTAAACTTGGAAAAAATGTAAGCTGTTTGAGGGCAGTTGTAAAACCCTCAGTGCTGTGCAGCCGGTCCCGAGGCCTGGCTTACCTAACAGTGAAGTCCAGAGCTAGTGAGCAATCGTAAAAGCCCAGAGCTGATGAGGGTATCAGCAAGAAAAGGTTCTGTTGTGGGCTGCACACCCGTCTGAGCCCGTCTGAGCAGCCGCCAGAAGCGTGACAGATGCGTGTAGCAGCTGCAGGGGCAGGTTAAGTGATCATGAAAGGAGCAAGAGATGAGGGTGCAAAAGAAAGATTTGTTGTGGGCGGCCATGTGAAGAGGGATTCTAGCTTGTCTAAACGTTACTAGAAGAGCACTCCCAGGTTTCGGCACCAAATGTTAGCATTTATTCTAAAATGCCATGCACACAACCGATCTTAAACCCAATGGGGTTTATTAGATGGAGACGGAGAGAAAGAGGGGAAAGAAGAAAGAGACCTGGTGGGGGGAGAAGGTGCCCCAACAGAGAGAGGGGAGAGAGCAGGAGAGGGGAAGAGACCAAGAGTAAGAGAGAGGGGGAGCGGCCGACAGGTAACAATGTACCTGGCCCAAATGATGTCATGGGATCAGGCACTGACACAGAACATTGTCAGGACCCTAAAGACAGCTAAGGGAAGGTCAACTGAATTGCTTGCACAACATAACAATGACAACAACAAAAAAGAACAAAGACATCAAAGGTCCAAGAGCCCTCTGCCGTGGCATCTTGGAGAAAGACCATAGCAGTCTTTATTTTTTAATCAATGTGGTTAATTCAGTTCCCCAGCTCAGTCCAGAAGGCTGCCGGCCTGCCAGTTCCATCTCTAACCCACCATGCCTCTGCAGCCTCCATTGCTCTGTGAGAGATGAGCCTCAAGCAGCAGCCTGGAGCAGCCCCTGTGAAATGCCCTGACCCATGGATGAATGAATGTGTGTTAACTAAGGCATGTGTGCATGCCTTTCAAACCGCGAAAGATTTGGGGGGAGGGAGAAGGACGGAGCACCCTTGCTAAGGAACCGTTCCTCCCCTCCACCTTCCCAATAGCTGAAGCGTGGAAAACAGCTGGTGTTTCCTGGGCAGGTGTGGCAGGATCCGTTAGAGGCGGAGGCAGCTGTGATTGCATTAGCCAGCTCTGCTCTGCTAAGTCCATTCAGTTTGTCTCCTGTCGGTCCGCAGCAGGTTTGAAGCTTGGGTTGTATCTCTGGAAGCTTATTCCCCTGCCAAACTATGGAAAAAAATATATAATTTTAAAGGGTGTGAACACATTAAATTAGTTGGGCTCCAATAAGTCGCTGTTAATGTAATGGTATGGTCTAATAATGCTTATTATTAGCCCTATAATTATTATGGTGGTAAGACTTTGGAAATTTGGTACACCGACTTTTAAGCTTTGAATGTAGCCAGGCTCCTGTAACAGAGAGCTAGTTCGTTGAAGGAGGGGTAGGGAGGGAAAGCGTGAACTTGCAGACCAGCTGCAGGAGGAGTAAGTAGGTTCCAGTGGCCAGGTCAAGACTGAGAACCATGTGGAGGAATTGGACTCTTAATCAGGAATTTGGGATCAAATTTACAGATAAATGATTCACACATACCTCAGCAGTGGTCAAATTTGAGACTTGGTCTGAGGCCGTCCCTGGCAGGAGCAGGTGTGCATAGCAGTAACGGTTCCCGTCTGGCTCTGACCATTGCATGCTTAGCCACACAGCTTGGGAGAGCAACCAGGTGGTTAAACAGGGCTTGGAGTGAGAAAAAAAGGTATCAAGAAAGGAAAGACTAGGAGAATATTGTTCGTGAGGAAAAGATGGCTAATTCCTAGAATGCACATAAACTGGATGATGAAACATTAAAATTGGTAAACGAGACAAAAAAAAAAAAAAAAAAAAAAAAGATTTTTCCCTGTTCAGGCAAAACCAAAAGTAAAAACATGACCACCACCAACTATGACTCCCTTAGCTGTCTCCTTTAGTTACATATCTCCATTGCCTGAAGATTATCCCAAAGCATGGAGTGAGGAACTTGATAATCAATCTAATCTTTAATTCTCTCCACATGAAGACTTAGGAGAGCCTATGAAAATGCTGGCTTTACAATGTAGGCTAGCGAGGGCACTGCAGAGAAGAGGACTCCTTCCTCCTGGCCTTATGAGCTGCGCTTGTTATTTCCAGTAGAATTCCAACAAAATCAAAACGTTTGAACCACAAAAAAGCCCATTAGAAAAAAAAAACTTAAAAATGCTTAATGACTTTTAGAAATTATTATGGGATATTAATCGGCCATAGCCAACTTTAGAAATTACTTATGCACTAACCAATCAATTTAAAACTCTCGAAGAGGAGACCGCATTGGATAGTCCTTGAATATTACCTCGAAAAACAAGAAAAGAACTAAAGGTATTTGAATCCAGACCAAAAGTGTCATTTGTGTATCCTGTGACTCCTTAAACTTACTTATTTTTCCCACTAAAATGGTTTCCTACAGATATGATAGCATAAGAGGATTAACTTTTGGATGGATTTATTTATACCATAAGCGCCATAAAATACTAATTGCTTACCTTACTCTTCTTGCTCAATTAGAAATTAGGAGAGGACCTGGTGTTAACAATTATATGGATTTGATCCCTCCTGTATTATATTACAATTATTTGACAGTCAGTTTTTAAGATTGTTTCAAAACTTTAAGGATTTCCAGATTTCATTTGCAAATTACTATGGATAGAAATTCATTATCCAACTAATTAAACTACGGGATTTTTCTCATAAAACTGAATTTGTGATTACAAAAGTTGTCCAGCTTTCTCCCATTTCACAGGCAGATACTTATTTTATTGATGGTTCATTTAAGGGTATAGTAGGGATTCATGTCCAAACAGTCATCAATCTATGAATACTTTTTTTTTTTTTCTCTTCAGCCTAACAAGTGGAACTGGCTGTTTTGAATCATCTATTATAGTTAATTCATATTGTTTCAGATTTTGCATATGTTCTAGTGTTAGTTCTAACAATTGAAACTGTTTTATTCAGTTATGCTCCCATTACTACAAAAACTACCATACCTAGTTAAAGCTCACACACATCATTTGCTCGTTACTAATATTTATGCACACTCTAACCCCTCTGGTTTTATTGCATAAGGAAATAAGCAAGCTGATGCACTAACCTGCCCTGTTTCTGTTTCTACTTCTCCAGGACAAGAAGATCAATACACACACACACTAATAGACTTCGTGTATAATGCCACTTAGACAAGCTATAAAAGTTGTGCTTTCTTACTCCATCATAGTCATATAGCTGGAGTTTACCCAGAGGTAAAAATACTGATGAATTATGGTCCATGGATGTTACTCACTTTGCTCTGGTGCCTCAGACACCATCCCCGCACATTTGCATAGACGCATGTTCTAAATGTCTTTGGTCTGTGCCTCAGTCCCCCGAGAATGCTTCTGTAGTATGCTCTTCTCTTATACAAACTTTTGCTGTTAGGTAAGTGTTTACTTTGATAAAAACTGAACACGGACCAGCCTAAAATAGTAAAAAATTTAAGAACTTCTGTAAAGAATAGAATATAAATCATATTGCAGGCATTCGTTATAATCCTCAAGACCAGAATATAATTGAAAGATCACATAGAATATTTAAACAATTATTAAAAAAAATTAAAAAGGGGGATTGCACTTTTCTTAGCTATTCTTTATTTTTAAAATTTGCCTCAAGGTGATATATTATGTTTGAGAGCTAAAACAAACAAACAAACAATAAACATTTCTCTACAGGACACTCCGAACTGCCTTCAGACAAGACTGTGGTTTAAACAATTTGAGACCTGGAAGCCTGGTTGGCTGAAGAAAATTGGGAAGCTGTATGTGTCTGTCATTGCAGACGGATCTACTGAAACATTATGAATTCCTCTTGGGCTTCTCTGGCCCCTGAACACCAAGGTACAATGGTGGAGGGCAAAGAGATAGGGAGAGTCGCAAAGGGCAAAAGGAGCTATTGATTACATTGTAAGTAGTCAAGTCTGCCCAGATGGAGTCAAGTTAAGGCCCTATGCACCAAGGGAGAAGTTATTCTATGAAATATACAGAGCCTATGTCACATGAGAATGTCTTTTTGGTGATGTTAGGTGCTCTGATCTGTGCATCTGTGCTGAGTGCCTCTGAACACGGGCACTAATCTTACATTCTTTTTAAAGCAAAGGAGGCTTTGCTTCAACTTGTAGATTGGACGGACCCAATAAAGGTAACTCCTGTTACCTTTATTAATGACTCTGTGTTTATGATTTGACCTTGGGACAACAACAGACTCATTCATTCATCTGGAGAAGGGAGTGTGTTTAATTTTTTGTTGGTATTTAAATCACTTCCTATTAACACTGGACATTACATTTGTATTCCTATTAAAAGCAAATATAGGCTTATGTTCTACAGGATACCAGATCTAATAATTATATGGGTCTTTTTTTCAAACTATTCTCTATTTTTTTCTGATAAATAATGTAACCAATATTACTGGACATAGTTTAGAGCCCTATTCTCGGTGGCAAAGTATTATTACATACAATGTTTTCACTGTTTTATGTTTATAGTTTGCTTGCTTACAGCATAATCATGCTTCAAATGATAATTAAATTTATCTACAATATCTCAAAACCACTCTGAATATCTTGTGTTTACAAAATTAAAAAAGGGGGGGGGCGGGTAGGAGAGATATTAGAACTTTGTCAGGGAATGGAGTCATCTGAGGAGAATTCTGAATGCTTGTGAGAACACTCCAAGAAAACCAGGCAAGAGCCTTGTGGCCTCAGTTTCTTCAAAACAAAAGACCGTTTCAGAGATGTGTTTTCTGCTGCTCCCAGGTGTAGCAGATAGGACTGAGTTTACTTCTGATCACTCATTATCTCGTGCTGTTGCTATTCAATTAACTGTTTAAACTATCCCTTTCTATGCCTCTATGAAAAAACTGGTTTTACCATGTGTGGCTCATCCTTGTGATTATGCACAGCTTGAACTCAGGATAACATTATTAGTGTGGCCCTTCATAACCCTCAGAATATAAATTTTTTTGAGGCTCTGAATAAAGTTGGCTATTGTATGAGATTTTATTGGCTCCACTCTCCCAGGCCCCACTGCCTCCAGAGTAATGACACTCTACCACAGAGCTATTTTCCCAAACTTCTATTTATGTTTTGTTTTGATACAGGGTCTCATGTTGGCCTTGAACTCATTGATAGCTCAGGCCTGGACCTTGTAATCTTCCTCCTTCCCCTCTCTGGATTAGGTCAGATTACAGCTCATAATTCCATCTCATTCTATGAACAGCTGTTATTAGAGAAAAAGAATTGTAAACTGGTCTTGAAAAAAAAATGATGATATATAAAGCTCAAGGTGAAGTTTAATTAATGAATTAACTATAGTGTGTGTGTGTGTGTGTGTGTGTGTGTGTGTGTGTGTGTGTTTCTAGGGAATCTAACTTAGGACCTTAGGCTTAGGAAACCTGTGCTATACCACTGAGCTATATCCTTGGCCCACCAAAGTTAGAATGCTTGGAGCCTTGAAAATGACTTTGATTTTCCCAGGGAACCAGCCTTGAACTCATGTTGTAAAACACAGATCAACTCTGTCTCTAAAACCACTGAAGAGCTTTCTTACTGAATTATGACTCAACTCTTTAAGGGAGGGTTTTCTTACCATAATATTGCAGCCAAGCTGATTCCACTAACAATCCTGATATATTAAACAGACTTTTCCTGGTTAGCGTCAATGGTCAATTTAACACAGCCTAATGTCAGCTGAGAGAAGCCTCAATTAAGCAATGGCCTAGGTCCGATTGGCCTGTGAGATGTTGTCTTGATTATTAATTGATGTAGGAGGGTCCAACCCTTTGGGAGCGGCACCATTCCTCAAGAAAGTGGTCCTATATATTTAAGAAACAAACAAACAGTTAGCTAAGCAGAAAGAAAGCCACCAGGCAGCACTCCTCCATGGTTTCTGTTTCAAATTCTAGCTGTTAGCTCTTGGCCTGACTTCCCTCAGTGATGGACTGTGTCCTGAAAATACAAGCCTAGTAAACCCTTTCTTCCCAAGATCCTTTTGGTCAAGAGTGTTTTAACACAGCAGCAGCAACAACAGCAAAAGCTAAAACAATACGGTATTACAATTTTTTTGACTGTTCTTTTCAATGGGGTCTTACTGTATAACTCAGGCTGTTCAGGTTGGCTAGAACTCACAGCAATCCTCAGCCTCCAAGTACTGGGATATTACAGGGAAAAAAAATACCACATGCCAACATGCTCATTTTTAAATTATTTTTTTCTTTTCTTTTCTTTTCTTTTTTTTTTTTTTTTCTAATTTATGCTATGGATGTGTGTCTGTGTGTGGGTATATGCACCCACAGTGCCTGAGGAAGACAGAAGAAGATGTCAGATCCTCCGGAGCTGGTAATTCAGAACGTTGTGAGTCACCTGAAGTGGGTGCTAGGAGCAAACTCTGCCCTTTGCAAGATCAGCATAATGTGCTAAGCCCTTCCCCAGCCCCAGCGAATTTTTAAAATATCTATTTTACATTTTAAAAACTTGGTATCAACTTCAGAAATAGTTGTTGACAAACACCTCCCAAGAATAATGAGCAAGGAGCTAACACATTCAGTAAAAATGGAAGAAAATTATCCCACTTGGCCTTACCTCCATTTTTCATTCCTAACTTAGTCCAAGCCAAAGTCTAAAGAACCCAACTGTTTTATTCACGGCGAAGTAATAATTAGCATTCACTCTTAGCAAAATGGGCCTAGCAATACTTTTTTTATTTGTATCTTCTTTGGTTAAGAATATTGTGGCCAATAATTACATGGCAAATAAAATGACTGGCTCGCACTGTCAAGGAAGTATTTTTAATAGCAAAATGCCTTTATATAAGGGCATATTTTTATATTCTAAAATAATGTCTTCATTATCTTGGTTGCAGTCCAGCTCTTTTAAGTCTATAAGAAATATGCTATGCAGGAATGTTTGATGATTAATCAGATTTGAAATTATACCTACTCTCCTTCGGTTCTAGCACAAAATGTATCAGTGAAGCCTGCAATTCAGAAAATTATCTTCTCCTGTCTTACCACAGGATGGTGATGTCAGTCTACATATCCAGATCATAAATGTGTTAGCAAAAATGAATTTTGAAAACGGCTCTATTCTTGGACTTTGCAAATTCTTCTAAATTGTTGTCATTAATGACAAGACCAAAAATACCTACTGAAAACTGCTCCACACTTTGTTTTTGTCTTAAAAATAGTCTGATTATGGCTCCTATTATACAAATGGAGGCAGTTTAAATAAATTTCCCAAGATAATACAACTGGCTAATGGTGGAATATGGATTAGAAGCAGGTCTCAAAGACTCAGGGTCATTCCTTAGACCAGGACTGGTTACATAATTGAAGGATCCAGTGCAATATGAAAGCTCAAGACCTCTTGTTCAAAAAACTTATTAATGATTTCAAGGCTGGGGGATCCTGGTTAGTGAAAGAATTCTGACCTCGTATGCATACTGTGGGTTGGGTTCCCAGTACCACACACGCTGACTGATAACATCAAGAGAGAGTGGAGCCCTGCTCAGGGCAGTCACATACTCCGTACCAGCGTGAGCTGGGTAAAGTTCCCCTCAGCAGCCACTCAAGAGCCTGCAGACTAATTGGAGGAAAAAGGACAAAGGCTCAAGACTGTAGAAAGAGGGGATGCTGCAGGTCAAGAAATCAAAGTTGGAACTGGAGAGATGGCTCAGGGATTAAGAGCACTTAGTGGTCTTAAGAGGCCCGAGATTGGTTCCCAGCATTTACGTGACACTCCTAACCACCTCTAACTCCAATTCCAGCTGATCCAAGGCCTGTTCAGACCTCACTAGGCTTTGGCCTGCATAGACATACACTCAGGCACTCACACGTTACACATAAAATAAAATAATAAATATTTAAGAAAAAAAAAGCCAAGAGTTATTTTGTGCCATCTCCCCCTTCTCAGTGCTTACCGCCCTTTGCTCTTTGGTGTGGGGTCCGGAATGGTCTCCAAATCATTCTCTTCATCACCAACCTATGTACTGGAGTTACAGGAGTACGCTACCCCTCTGGGCTTTTTAGTCTCCTTTATAGTCATGTGCTAACAACCTCTACATCTGAAACAGCATTTTGTGATAACTAAATAAGACTCTTTACTGTTTAAATCTCACAGAGCTCTGGCCTATGCCAACCCTAAAGCTGAGAAAACTAATTGAATCCAAATTCCATAAAAGAAGTCTTATAAAACATTCTCTACCAGAGAGGCAGATTTCTGTGAGTTCAAGGCCAGCTTGGTCCATGTAGTGAGTTCAGGACAGCCAGAAATGTATAAGTGAAACGGTATCTCAAAAAAGAAAAAGATTCTCTTCTCTCATAGAAGAGACTTCCTCACCTCTATATCCTCCTCCTCCACTTGATTTCTTGTTTGTTTTGCTTTATTTTTGTTTGCTTTTGAACACAGTTTCACGCATGCTACCAACTGGGCTCCATCCTCGAGCCCCCATCAGCTTACTTTTATAACTATAAAAGCTTTCTGTAACTCCTATTGAGAAACAAGGTTGTTCAGGCCAACATGAATTTGTGTGCTCTTAGGGCATGGCCATTTGTATTTGACTCAAAACAAAGTATTTTCTTATGAGTTTTTATTTAATGTTGGCACCAAATTGACTGCCTTTATCAGGTCCTTATTCTCATGTTTCAACCTAATTCGGTAAGTATTTTGTCCAAGCCATGATCTTACTTACTGTCCTGTGTATATGAAGCCTGGACACAAACAGAGACATCTCAGCTAATCCTTGGAATTATCAAATTAAACTTTATTATTACACTCTGTAGCAAAGTGTCTCCATAATTTTAAATAAATTCTAAATATCAAGCCTTCTCTGCTCTTAGTCTGATTCCTTTTTTAAATAAACAACAAGTCTGGAATGATGATCCATACCTGCAATCTTATTATCAGAGACAAGAGGATTACTACACATTGTATACTTGCTTAAGCTGCAGAATGAGATCCTGTCTTCGAAAATCGTCAAAACAAACTTCAATCATTTTACCAGTGAATTTTTAAGCATCTCCTGGGGCCTGCTCCTTCCTGGGACTATCTGAGCTGTTACACTCTGACGATGAAAAAGGGCCTCAGATGCTTGCAATCGCAGGTACCTTGACTTTTCTGCATTTTCCTTTGGAGATCTTCCCAAGCCTTTCACTTAGCACTTCGGTGAGTGAAAGACTGAACTTAATGGATGACATACCCTAAAGTAAACCTTTTTCCATTCAGCACATATCCTGAGAACAAAGGAGGCTGTTTGTGGGGTATTCAGAGTAATGGTGACATGAAGTTTACATTCTGGAGACCAGAACAAGCTCTGTGTGAACCTCTGTGCTGGTGAAGGTCTGCACTGCAAACAGATGTGCCTGTGTTTCAGTACGCTTTTGGCCTAACCTGATGCCTAACCCAGACTCTTTTCCCCTTCTTCCTCTTCCCATACCCTATTTTTCCATCCAAACACCCACCCACGCATCCACCCACACACACACACACACACACACACACACACACACACACTGTGGTTTCCTTTTCCATGTGAAACTTGGTGGTTCCTATTTTTGGTTCCCTCCTCCTGTGTGTTAAGAAGGAATCACAGCCAGCCCAAACTGAGACTATTCACACATTAGGATTTAAATGTGGACTGCTGGGAATAGCGTGACTCTATACCTCATCAACAGCTAAGATTAGATAAGTTTACAGAAGACCTGCAAAGTTTTCATGGAACGGATACCTATATACATGCAAATTTCAAGGACGGTAGTTCTCAATCCTATCAGACCCAGTTTAAAAATAAAGTTCTAAAATAAATACTCCTGATTTTCCTGGAATTAAATGAGTATATAATATGATCTATTTACACACAGGCCAAAAAAAATATAATAATATATGCTGTCAGTGTAATATAAAGGAGAAGAAAAATTAGAATCGCGGTTTATGTTGAAATAATTACAGACTCTTTGCTATATCAGCACCCTGCAGGGCATTTGAAAGTCAGACAGGAGAGCTTTGTTCTGTGAACTGTTCCACTCATCTGTCAGTCCTGGCCCTCAGCCACCAAATGCCAGTTCAAATGCATTCAATCATCGTGATAACCAAAAATACACCCACCAATCCCAAACAACAGCCAAAAAAGGCATACAACCCTACTGGTCTGAAGAAAAGAGGCTTGCTTACACACTAGATTCCCTTTGATTCTTCTTGGGTCATTTTACCTGGTGTTAGGACAAGATATACTTGCTCTCTTCTCAGCTGAGTTTCAGAACTTGGCAAGCCTGAATTCAACAAGTATGTATTTTCTATTTGTACACATCTATTTTTAGGTCACTAGTTTTAAAATAGCACACACAAACATACACACACTCCACTTTCACTAAGGTTCATGACCACATAGAATGATGCTTTGGTCAGGTCGTGGTCATGATGTGCATGGACTGTTAGTAGAGTGAGGTAGGCAAAACACTGTCTGCTATATTTAAGTTTTGGGGAGGTAGAAAAGATGGGTGTGCTGGTGTTGGTAGGCTCCATAGATTGGCTGCTGATCCTGTACTCTGTTTCTTGGTTCTCACTGGCCTCCAGCATAAGATTAGCTAGAGTAAAGTCTCTAATAAGTATGTTTCCTCAGGCAAAATACAGATAACACTATCTACCTCTCTTTCTGCTTGCTGAATACAAAATTGTGGCCAAACAATGATCCTAAAAGAGTAAGAATCCTCCCCCATTACCATACCTCTTCTGTTTGCAGATTGTTTACATGTTGAGAGACTGACAGAAATAGTGGGAGGCCAAGAAAAGATGGTGCAGGATACCCACCAGAGAAGACTACTTGGGCAAGGGTTTAAACCAACAGGAAGTCTTTGTTAGCTGGCTGGTGACTTTACTGAATGTTCAGGGTACCAGCAGAGGCTCAAAGTGAGCTTGCAAAGTGGGGGAGGCAACAACAAACAAACAAACAAAAAGATATCCTGGGTTGACGTACTTCAGTTAACAAAAACAGCCAGAAGTAGAACTATAGAAGCCAAGAAGTAAGGTTAGTACATTTAGATACCTTTGCAGAACAGGTTTTGATGATGAACTAGGTTTCTGTTTTCATTTTGGCAGGTAGTGCTATCTACATGCTGAGGTTTAGGACCAGAATGGTACTTCCATTATAGAGTTAAGGTCTAGGGGTCTATTACAAGGATTCCTTCAAAGGCATGTACTAACATCTTCCTTTCACCATCTAGGCCTCATCCCCTCACTGACACCATCTCTCAATAATGCTATCCAAGTATGAACTTATCAGAGGATAACCTGCTGCTGAGGTCACAGCTCTCAAGACCCAGTTACTTTCCAAAAGTCCACCCTCTGGCAAGGCACACTTCAAATTTAAACTATAATTCTTCATTTCTGACCCCTCCAAGATGATACCATCTCTCAAGGAAAAACCAAGAGTCCCTAAAGTCTCAACAATTACAGAATATCTCCAAAGTCAGAATTCAAAGTCACTTCTAAGAGTCAGGAAAAACTCCTAGCTTTGAGACTGTAAATTGAAAAATAAGGTAAATACTTCTAACAGACAATAGAAGAAACCTATTTCCAAAGGAAGAAATAGAAAAAGTAGCAAAAAAAAAAAAAAAATGAGTGAGTTCAAAATAAGATCAAGGCTCAGCAAGGCAAATCAGAAAGCCTGAGTTCTATCTCTCCTATCTGAAGCACATAGTAACATGATATGATCCCCATCCTTCAGCCTTCCTTCCGGACTGGATTAGCTTGATGACTGTGAATCTTCCCAGAAGATATTCCATGTTCCTGGAATCTATATGCTCCTTTGTTCTCCACTGCATCTTAGGCTTCCCTCTTACATGACTTCATACATCAACCTTTCACAGATTTTCCTCCAGATTCCAACCCTATATCCTGTACCAATTTTTGTGGTAGCCCCTTCATCTCTGTGACAAAATGTCTAAGCAAACAATTTAATGGAAGAAAAACTTATTTTGGTTCATGGTTCCAGGGATTTCATTGTGGGCATCTTACTCCATCTAATTTACACCTAGAACATCATGGCAGCAGATGGCAGAGAAAACCTACTCACTTGCTGGGCAAGGTGGCTTCTGCCTGTAATCTCAGTTTAAGGGGGTCCAGTATGGAAAAGTTAACATGATATTCCAAGCCAACCTGTGCCAGCCTGGGTTAGGATGGGACCTTGTTTCAAAAACAAAAACAAAGCACTAAGAAGTTTTGCTTTTCTCGTGGTGTTTGGAAAGTGGAGACAGAAAGAACTTAACAAGATATGCCTCTTGGGCTGGTTGATTTTGTGTGGCAACTTGACACAGATCGAGTGAAAGGAGCCTCAGTTTCGGAAATGCCTCCGTGACATGTATCTGTTAGGCATTTTCTAAATCAGTGGTAAATGGGGGAGGGCCCAGTCGATGGTGGGTGAAGCCATCCTTGGGCTGGTGGTCCGGGTTCTGTCAGAAAGCAGGGCTGAATAACCGATGTTAAGCAAGACAGTAAGTGAGAGACCAAAGAATTAAAAACTAGGTTTTGGGGGTACTGAGCTAAAAAGTTTAAAACATATCAGGACAGTTGACCTTGCTGCTTCTAGGCAGATGCAGCCAACTGCAGGGAAGAGCTGACCTTGCTGCCCATGAGAGGTACTATTGCCAGGAAACTGGCCCAGATGGCCTTGCTCCTGGAAATAGCACAGACTACCCCCCACACACACACACCCTTAACAAGAGAGAGAACTGTTGTGGGCATTAATATTTATTATTGATTTATCTTTTAGTTAAGCAGCGGTTAGTCCTATACCCAAATCACCACACAGAGACTGGGATGTATTTAATTAACCTAGAGCACAATGCTGGGCAATAGTTATTCCATCCTAAACCTCCAAGCCCACATGGTTTCCTAACATTCAGATTTCACCCATTCTACTTGCTTTTAGTCATATCTTAGGTCCAGTCCATCTCTCCACATGGTTCCAAGACCTCTCCTCTGGATTCTCCACTCTCCTCCCTTAACTTTCTCCTCTTCCCTCCCAACCAGGATGTCCCACCTTGTTCTCTGCATTGCTGAGCGTTGGGGCTGGTTGTTTAATTGACAATTTAGAGAACAGAACAAATGGCGGCATGTTTACACAAACTTGAGACAGGTGATGCTTACAATAAGCATCACAATGCAATATCTGGATTGAAAGCCGATGGTGGGGTAGAGAAATCAGCATTTGAATGAACAAGGGTAAATTGTATACATTCCAAAAGAACATTATACCAGCGGAGGATAAAGAAAGCCAGAACCAGTCATGATTCTGGCACTTTCCCAATGCAAATAGTTTTGAAATGTAGCATCCCCCTTTTCTGTATTAACCAATAGAAGCTTGCCAGGCTAGAATCCCCTGCTTTAGGCATGCTGGGAGGGACTGGGATCTGTAAATCACCCACAGTCTGGAGGTCAGAGCTCTCTGGTGGACACCAATGACTTGGTGTCTGTGAGAGTCCAGCTGGAGCTTCGAATAAAGATCCTCATGTGTTTTGCAGCAGACTCCACTCCCTGGTGGTCTTTTGGGGATCTCACAAATTGGGCATAACATAAGCAGCACCTCTCCATGGCCTCTGCATCAGCCCCTGCTTCAAGGTTCCAAGCCCTGCTTGAGTTCCTGTCCTGACTTCCTCCAATGATGGACTCTAATCTGGAAGTATAAGGCAAATAAACCCTTTTCTCTCCAACTTGCTTTTTGGTCATGGTGTTTCACCATAGCAATAAAACCCTAACTAAGACACCCCTCAAAGGTAAACACCCAGGGACATACTTCTTCCAGTCGGGCTCTGGCTCTTACTTACTAGCCCTGCAGCATAAACTCAACCGTGGGTTGACCTGATGCAGTCTCCTCTCTAGTAGCAGTGCTACTAGTTGGTGAGCTAGAGAGTTGGGGAAAAACACTTTATATCACAACAATAATGGGGACTTGGCAGGGAAACAGCTATTTCTCATCCAGCAAATGCAGCAGGAGCTGGTCAGGGAACAGAACATCAGAAATGAATCTCCAGTTTTCAGAATCTGGTCCAGCAATTCATTTTTGCTAATGTCCTGTGAGTAGGTCTTGACAGACTGACACATGCATGACAGACAGGAGCAGACATAAAAACTCTACTCCTGACTACAGGGGATGCTCATTTGTATAATGTATTTTCCCCTTGATATCAAGAGAAGGAGAGGTCATGCGTAATCAAAAGGCACAGTCGTGATCTACTGCCACAAATCTGCTACCATAACAAATCTTTGACATATAGGCCCAAATATCAAGATCTTCAGTGTTCTCTGCATTCTCTCCTCAGCAACAACCTAGATTTGAAGTTGACTCTGCGTCAGAATGCTGCTCCTAGAAATGCTCCACTCTGCTAAGGATCTTAGTTTTCAGCAGTGACTCTCATTGTACTTACAGATTTCCTCCACCAGTAGGATACATGAGTACTCTGTTCTCCTTCTTATGCTAGGACAGTGTTCCTGCATGTAAAAGAGGTGTTGTACCACCTTACACATTTAAACCGAGTATCCCTGACCCCTGACCACAAAGAATCAAACATATTCACCCTAGAAATCCCTTCCACCGCCCAAAGGTTTATAAATCCCCAACTTCAAATAAACAAATGCTATGGGTGTGTGCTACACACTTCATGATACCATCTGCCTTCCACCATGGCCACCCGAGACTCGTCATTTATCCCCTGCCTGGCCAAGTCTAACCCAGCCTGCCCTCCAGCCTACTGGGCCTGGGCCTTGCCAGGCCTGTGTCTCAGCTACAAGCCCACCAGGCATGGGCTTTCATCCAAACCTCTGCCGTGCTTAATACAGCAGCTTAACCAAGAGCTGTAACACTTTGGTGTCTCCATAGGCTTTGGAACACCTGAGTTTCCACTAACACCAGAGATCTCATTCTGAAAGAGATCTCTGACACTCCATGAGAAATTCTTTGCACACCCTGGCTGAGTGAGCATCGGCCTCTCTCTAAAGCACTCGAGCTGCTCCTGAGAGAAACAAGAACCCCCATTCTCTGTCCAGAAGTTGAGTTCCAAGCCCCTGCCAAAATCTACCCCCACATCAACCCCCCCAGCCACCTCTAAACAATGAAGACACTGAACCATCTTTCCAACCTTAATTTTTTATAAGCATATAATTTTGAAATGTATAAGAAATGAAAAAAAAATACTGAACATGTTTTGAAAATAATGACCAGTAAGAAACCTGTTAAGCATGACCTCACCAAAGTAAACAACAGCTATAAGTCATGTAGCTAACATGTACCCCTGGGTTAAAAGTGGGACAGTCTGAAGTTTTTCTCTCCCAGTCCCACAACCCCTAGTCAAGTCACAAGAAATGTAAATCATACTTGATCATACTTGAGAGACCTGTTACAAAACACCTAGGGTCCCTCATTGTCAGTATGCAGACAAGTGTTTTAAAAAATGATTCAACTTATGTCTAGGCTATCCTGGAACTCTCTACATAGATTAGGCTGGGCTTAAAATTTTTTAAATAAAAAAACACTGCAATTTTCTAGAAACCTTACAAGAAACCCTTGATATAATGTTAGTGGCTCCTGATTTTTACCTTATCAAATTGTAATTTCATACAAGGTACTTCTGAATGCACCCTGTAATCTCACTTGTCAAAATAAAAGAAAAAAAAAAAGTTTCTTTAGCAACCAAAGTGGTAACTTTGACTCTCCTTGAGGAGTCCATCAGCACACTTCCCCCTCCCCCGAAATGCCTTTTCCCCTTGAACTTGCATATTTGAGAAGCCCACAGCCATGCCCTTATCTGCTTTTACTCTTTGCTTGAGTACTGCTCATTGTATTTTTAACTAGGCTTCATATTTTTAGTCCTGAAAGTATCCCCTTTATCAAAGCCATGGATCCTAGTTTGGCCCTAGCCAAGGTCCCTAAAAAATTAGGCAAACTCTTTAGGCTAGTGAGAGTGACAGCATGGAGCTCTTCCCCTGTCCTTTCACAACGGCTAAGGGCCTGTTTCAAGGCAAGCAAAAATCTGAGTGAAGGATGTATTTGTGGTCAAAGAACTAGATGCAATCCCAGAATTTGGAAGGGTAAGGCAGAGGATTATATCGTATAGCCGGACTTTTGGCCACTTTATTCTTTTTTTCCTACTCCACTATACCACTTCTATCCCATTCAACCTCCCAACACTAGATAGGAGAGAAAAAAGATTAGAGGACAGAGGGGGCATTAATATCCTGAGTAGGGGCGTTGAGCTCCTGGGGGCAAGTTTGATCTTCAGTGTCAGGATATCGCCAATCAGCAGTGATCCAGCAACCAGCAGCGGCATGCTCCTGCAGAGGGAGCAGCAGCTGCTGTGGCTCTCGGGGCTCTGGCATTTACATACCGTTTGCAGGTCCCCAGAGTTCCAAACGTAAAATATCTTCAGCTGACAAAAATCATGCCCCTGCCAGAGCACAAAACAAATCATAGGTAGCTGCTGTGGACAGTCTGGAGCAGCCCCATATCCTACACCTGGGATTAAACAAAAAATGTATTTACATAACATGTCTGTGTTTTTAAAGAAACCAAAATTCTCACTACAATGTTGAGATCAAGCTATATACGCTGTTCTGGGACTTCTGCTTTATGAAAAATGGTGTATAGCAAGCTATGATTTGCCTTAAGGGATTTCATGTCCAGCTTGGGTGTTATTTTTAATTTAAATATAGAGACAGGAGTATTCCACAGTTCAGTACATAAATAACTTTGTGTCCAGTACCATCTATAACTCTCAGGTTGATATATAATCTATTCCTAAAAGCAGAAAAAAAATCACCTTCTAAATTTATCTAAGTAAATTTAGATCATGTGAGCATGTGGGCATATTAAAATCATACAAAAAAAAAAACTAGGCCCAAGAACTTAATAAACACACCAGACCAAGGAAGGGCCTAGCACCTTCTTCTGGACCCATATAAATGAAGACAACTAATACTTCTGTGGCTGTGTCCTCTGCCAGCCTGTCACCTGACTACAGTGTGTACATCAAAGAATAAACAGGTAACTACCAGCTATGCCACAGGCTTAGCTCAACTCAGTCTTCACTATTGGTATGGCCTGTTTGATACTTAATTGCTCCTCAGCTGTGCATTCATACATCTGGAAATGCTGTCTTTTTGTTCATCTCTCCATGCATTTGGATCAAGTCCTGTCCCTTGTCTTTATGGTGTTCATGGTCAAAGTGGAACTGTATGTCAGAAGTATAAATGGATCTATTTGTGTCTTTCCACAATGTCAAAACGTATTAAATAATAATAAATTCACAAGGTACATTATTTTCACCGGCTGCAATTTGCTAAGTAGTCCTTATCTCCCTTGATAGGTAGCCATGGCATACACAGGTTCTTTAATTCCAACCTAAACTACCAATATAAAACCTCAGATTAGACAGTATATAGAGATTGATAGATTGATAGATAGATAGATAGATAGATAGATAGATAGATGATAGATAGATATGTATGTATAACATATATATTAAAGAGACATTTTACAATGGACCATATTCTATAAGCTACTCTTTTTTAATGTGCCCATGTTGAATGTGAAACTGAATTTTTATTTTTATTTGTTTCCTTTACTTTTGCAATGATGAAGATCAACCCCAGAATCTTGTGTGTTAGACAAGTGCTTAACCACTGGGCTATGTTCTCCCTGGCAATTCTTCATTTATAAACTTTATTCAATTTTGTTTTAATGGGCCATGTCTGTAATCTTAGTTACTCATGAGACTGAGGAAGGAGAGCTGCAGGTACAAGGCCAAAACTGGCAACAAAGCAAGACCTTTGTTTCAAAATTAAAAAAAAAAAAAAAAAAAATTAAAAGAAAGTATTGAACATATAGCTCAAGTGTACAGCTAGCATGAATAGTGCGTGTAAGGCCCTAGTTCAACAGCCAGAACATAAAAAAAGAGAAAAATACTAATTTATAGAAGTCTTGTATAAACATAAGGGCTCACAAGGAAAAAAAGTTTATTTTAATTTTGCGTGCATGTGTGTGGTTGTGTGCACATGAGTATAGGAGGACGGCATAGTGTTGTGAAAGTTTGAGTTTCTGATATATAAACGTGGTTTTGCTTTAATCCCAGGTGTGGGATATGGGACTGATTCAGACTGTCCACGGCAGCAGACTATTTGCCTCATGCAGGCTCTGAGAGGTGCTCTTTGCCAGCTGCAGACAGTTTAATTCTGAGGACTCTGAGAGGGAATAAAGGCCAGAGCCCAGAGAGAGAGAAAGGGAGCTCAAAAAAAAAAAAAATGCTGCTGGTGCTTCTCCTGTAGGTGTAGCTAACCAATATCTGATTGGATTTAAGGCCCATGAGATGAACCCGTGCCCGACACTGCTCGGGTGGCCAAGATCGTGGGACTAGACAGGCCAGGGACTTAGGCGAAATCAAATATTACATTTTTGTAAGGAACATAGCAACAAAATGACTCTTAAATATATTCTGCTATACCCATAAAACACTGCCTTGCTCAACCATTATCAAAGAAGCTTTCTTATGGAGTGAGATCCCAGGAATAGACCACAGACTCAATCCAGATTGTAATTAGTTAAATTTAATGAAGTTGCTAGCAGGACCATGATCTCTGAACCAAACAGAGACTGCATGTGAAGGGGGACGAGGGAAGAATTTATAAAGGTAAAAATCACAGGACAACCTTGAGTATCTGCACAAGCGAACCAGGAGCTGTTTTTCTCTGTCAAGATTAGATGGTCAAGATGACCTCAAAATAGTACATGAATATCTGTGTAAGCTGGTTATAAAAGCCAAAAAGCCATCAGTCATATCCTAACAAAGCAGGTAGTAACACGCTGTACATTTCCAGATCAAGGTCACTGAGTCAGGGTTACTGGAAACTTGTACAAAAAGCGATGTCTAGCATAAAATGGAGTTTCTTTAGTCATCACAATCTCTACCGGCTTTAGATCCTATGAAGGAAATCATTGATGATGTTTTCAGCCAGTTTATGATACAGGGGACAATGGAAACACACAGAAGTTACAGAAGGAGAGTGTTTTTAGCACATCGCGTTCCCCACAGCCTCTAAGGGAATGAGCTGAGGAATTTAATTTTTCTGATTGGCCTGTGGGAAGGAGGTAGGGAATTCAAAGGAGTAGACACTGACATTTATAAATCAGCATTAGGAAACATAAAGCGGGGAGACAGAGAAAATAAACATTTGCTTTACTCGTGCAAAATTAATAAGATCCACTTAACCAACGCCAGCCACCATCTCAAGCAAATCTTTTTGTAAGTGCTCTGTTAACTCTGACTTTAGTAGGTATTTTGGATGCTTAGGAGCCTGGAGGCCAGCATGAGCTTAGGTATGCTGATAGGCTCCACAAGTAGCTTCCGCCAGAGAGAGGACAAGCAGCTCCTTTTCGTAGAAAGAAACTAGTTTTCTTTGGGGTCGACACTGCAGCTTTTGTTAATGATAAGGGGCATTATTCTCTTTCGTAACTGATTTTCAGCTGAAATAAGGATGTTGTCCGGGCCTGGGAATGCTGGACTGGCATTCAAAGGCTGGGAGGGGACGGGTACATCTAGTCTGCCCTGTAGGTTCTGCTGGCGCCTGAGGCTAGTGAAGGGCAAGTGGCTTTGGGGCTGTCTGGAATGCTGGTCCAAGGTGGAGGCTCAAGCTAACAGGAAATTCAATCCGAAGCATCTGGTTTACACCATCTTTTTTTTTTTTTTTTCTTTTCTTTTCTCAAGTCCAGGCTTGCTGATTCCAAAGGACCTGAAGCTGGCATGTTTAGAGCAGTTTGTAGTCTTCAGTTGATTGGATATTTGCTGAAACAGGTATAGGAATAGAAGTTATAGTTAAAGAACTTAGGGGGGAAATTATTATTTTGGGTATACCTGTGAAATTTCCAGGTCTGTGGTACTGGCTGTTAGGGCAGTGGCCGAAGTCTGTTTTAATCTTCTGACTCCTTCTCATTCTCTGGCTTGTTCTGCATACACCTGTGTCTAGTTTGATCTCTCTTCAACCGCTCTGTAAAACTCTCCTAGTAAAACTTGCTTCTGAATTCCACGAAGTGAACCGCCACAAATGGGGTTCTGCGTTCCCCGGAAATGCCCAGACGCTGCCAGGCACAGAAGGGCGCCCCAGTGTCATCTGTCTCCAGGCAGAAAAGGATGAAGCACCAGAGGGTTTCACTTCCTTCAGGAACAGCGAGCTCTAGCTGCGGAAAAGTGGAGCACGGAACGAGGTCTGTGCTGCAGGATTTCTGGTTTGGCTGATGACGCAGGAGAAAACGATTTCTCTGCAGCAAAGTGCTATGGCCCTTTTAGTTAGACAGCCAGCACCAGACAGCAGCGGAAGCCTGACCTGATTCGAGTGAACAGAACGGCTGCTTTGGGAACAGTCAACAGCTTGCTACTGCAGATGGGTGCTGCTGGGAGCAGAGTGGCTCGAAAGATGGCAGCAGCAATCTGCGCCGACTCACTGTTGTACAGCTGACGCCCTTGAGACAAGATGAGCTTCTACAGTGGTTTTGACAGTCCCACAGGGACAGTCTGGCCGGAAGTCAAGTCCAGGGGTCCAGCAATGAAATCTTCAGGGATCAGGGGAGCCCTTCTTTCCCCAACGTTATAACTCAGAAGAAAACAGCCAGTCCCAGATGATCTTTGGTTACGTAGATGGCACGCTTGATAGTGTGTGAAACAGGGACTAGTAAACCAGAAGGAGGCCCTTTGGGTTTGAGTGCATTTCTTAGGCTCAGACTAGGGTGGGGAAGTTAGAGGGTCACAAGCTTAAGCGACTGACCAACTGTAACCACCTTGGGGCTGTGTCACGTGATCCTGAGGCAGGTACAGAAACAGAGAGAGAGAGAGCTTTGTCCCACACCCTCCATTCTCAGGAAGAGATTTTAAATCTCAAGTTTGAGATTTCTGGGGTTTGAACGCGCTCTATCTCAATAGTTCCATGCCAAACCCCTGGTGTCCCACACAGACCATACAAACCCCTGGAGGATTTGGCATGGAGCTAGCAAGCCCCCCACACAAACTCAGCTCCACTGGACTGCCTCTCAATTCCTGACTCAACTGAACTGCTTAAACAGAACGCCTAGATCTGCATGCCTGTCTCCTAAATGCTGGGATTAAAATCATGTACTTCCAAGCCTGGACTTAAGCTTTTCTTTACTTAAAACTTGTTCTATACCAGGTTGGCCTTGAGCTCAGAGATCTGCTTGCCTCCATCTCCTGGGATTAAAGGCATGTCTATAACCCAGCCAGATAACAAAGACCTAGAAGGTCTTGCCAGAACAGCCATGTTCTGAATTAAAATTCCTTTAGATACCTCAAATCGAATTCTCAGATCCTCACAAATTATTAAAGTTTTCATATCCTCAGACCTTTATAACTTGCATTTTTATACCTTAAATTACTTTTTCAGACCTTTGTATCTTGCATATACCCCAATCATTTTTCTAGATCCTCACAAGTTGCATTTACATACCCCAAATCATTTCCCCACACCCTCATAAGCTTTTATAAACGTTAAGTCTTTTTTTTCATCCAGCATTTACCATGAGACATAGATAGTTAAGTACTGAGAGCAGTCATTGGAAATTAAGTTGTTTTTTATTTAAATACTAAAAGATATATTAAAACCTGTTTTGTGAGTTTATCTCTTTTAGTGTGGTGTTTGCCTTCTTTATTTTAGCAGGAGTCCAAGTAGTTCTGGAAAAAGCAAGCCCTGGTTTTTACATTTGAAATGGACAAAGTTGGCAGGTTCAGCCTTCAGGGAGAAGCTGGGTGCTTGCTACTGTTAAACCGATAAAGCTACAGTCAGTCATCAGAGATCTAAGAAAGATAAATTTGAGCAACAAGTACAAACCAGAATACAGCTGAGTCAATTAAAATGATAAAGACTACCTAGCAGTTACCCTAGGCTCCTCTATGGTGATGTTAATAGTTTCAATTAGTTCGGTCGGGATCAGAGTTCCCAGGGTAGTAACAGTCTTCAAACAACACACAGGACAGCATTAACTCTTTCGCTGCCACACAGGCCAGTATTGGCCTTCTGATTCCACACCCTGAATATGATTCCTATGTTTGACGAATCTGAGAGACGAAGACGAAGAAGGCCAGTCAATTCTTCAGCAGCCTGCTTGTGTAAATGTTAAAGGACTTTAAAAAAAAAAAAAAAATTCTTTTGTCTGCATGTATACCTAAATGCCAGAAGAGGGCACCAAATCTCATTACAGGTGATTGTGAGCCACCATGTGGTTGCTTGGAATTAAACTCAAGAAGAACATCCAGTGCTCTTAGCCTCTGAGCCATCTCTCTAAGCCCCCATAAGAGGACTTTTATTTGCCTGTTTTAATTGTCTCTGAAGCAAATTGCCTCTGCTAACCTAGACCTAGTCCTGGAAGCTTCTAGCCTCCATACAATCTAAACTAGTTCTAGAATGTTTTCAGCTTCTGAGACTTACTGCTTAATAAGGCTCGCCCTTTCTTGTTCTTACTGAGCTCTGGGCTGGCTGGTTCAACTCAGCTGTTCTGGCTCAGAGTTCTTGCCCAGCTGATTTAACTCATTCTGACTTTTCTCTTAGCCTCTTAATTGCTCTGCTTTGCTTCAAACTAACTTCAGAAATCTTTTCTAATCTTCTGCCTTCAATCTCTCTCTCTGTAAAGCTCTCTGGATAAAACTGCCTGTTCTCTTCTCCTCCTCCTCCTCCTCCTCCTCCTCCTCCTCCTCCTCCTTCTTCTTCTTCTTCTTTCTTCTTCCTCTCTCTCTCACTTTGCATTGCCCCTTAAGTAGTCTCCCTTTCTTCTCTCTTCTCATAAGAGTTGGACATAATCTAGTCTGTCAAATCATTTTCTAATTCATCACTTTTCTTGCCAACTCAATTAGACATCACTTTCAAACATGCGTGCTTCCTGCTACAAACTAACTTTGTCTTCATGATTTGGGCTTAAAGGCATGTAGCACCATGCCTGGAACTAAGCTTTTCTTTACCTGAAACTTGTTCTATACCAGAATGGTCTTGAACTTGCCTCTGTCTCCTGGATTAAAAGCATGTTTGCATTCTAGCCAGATCACACAGACCTAGAAGGTCTTCGGATGTGATTTTCTCACAAAGCAGTCATATGCCGAATTAAAATTCCTCTATGTGTAAGAGCCAAAGTTAATCTGTAAATCCTACCTACCCAAAGAACAAGTAACTTCCTGGAATGCTGGGAATTGTAGTTCTTGAAAAATAACAGCGTCACAAGGGAAATTCTGTGGCTGTGTGATTCTGTCCTTAAAAAGTCCCTACAATGAAGTTCTCATTGTCACTCACAGAAGTCCCAGAGAGTGGACCTGACCAGAGCCTATCCTGATCAGCTTGCTTCAAATTCAGCTCAATATTGTGAAACTGGTTTTTCTCTTGAGAATCTCAGGATTAACATTTGGAACCCTTTAGCAAGATAAGACCATTCTACCCCAAATTATGGAGTTGGGCCCTTCACTCTGGCTCCAGGGAACCCCCACCCAACCCCTTACTCCTGAAACCACAGTAAGCAGACTTGCTTGAAAAAGGAGATAATTATTTCTTATAAAGGCCTCTTTTTGGTGAGTCACAGAGTCTTTTTAAGTTTCCTATGACATTTTCCTGCCTCATTTTTGGATTCTGGTGATGGGGTACACTGATCTGGGAATGGAGAGGATCTTACAAGGTCTATGCTCCTGTTCAGGACAAAGGGAGACATCCCATGGCCCCTCCTAGTTATTTTTAGTTAATTGGAGTTCAGCCAGAACCACCAGTGTAGGCTTTGATTTTTTTTTAAAGCTACCTTATTTGGGGTTCCTTATGTCTCTTTCTCCCTTCTCCACTGCAATCCCTTCCAATACCCCAACACCACGTAGGAGATAAAGAAGATTAGTGGGGAGAGGGGTCAAGTTCTCTTTAGTTATTTCCTGCTGGTTAGGGTCATTGGCATTGGGTTCCTAAATGCCTCTACCTCCCTCCCTCCCAACCCACCGACCTTAGGAAGGAGAAAAAGAAGGTGAATAGGTGTGGAACTCTGCTGGATAAGGTTGAAGTCTGATGCATCCTGGTTGCCAAACTGAGCTCAGTGGGGTCCCCCTCCCCATCTAAGCAGCCCCAGATTTTATAAGAAGCATCACATAGCCTTCAGGGAAGATGACAGGCTAGACCTTTTCCTGATAAGAAAAGCCATCCAGCAAGCATCTGGGAATCCCTAGAACTGTCCTACCATGCTACGGAGATCTTAGTTTTCAGCAGTGTCCTTCAATTGTACTTGGAGAGTCTCCCTCCCATCAGATAATTAAGTACTGTGCTCTCTTCTGATAGGACTGTGCTACTACATGTAAATGAGGTGCTGTACCACCACATGTAAATCAAGAACCCCTGACCCTGTTGAATAAAACACATTCACCCTCAAAGTCCCTCCCACTGCCCAAGGTTTATGAATCCCTAGTTTCAAATAAATATACTGGGTGCTGCATACCTCATAACAACATCAGCCTGCCACCATAGCTGCCTGAGATTTATGCCCCACCCAGCCATGTCCCACCAGGCCTGATCCACCAGTCTGTTTCTATGCCAGTGCCATGCAGTTTTTATTACCATTGCTCTGTATAACAGCTTGAAGTCAGGGATGGAGATACCTCCTGAAGTTCTTTTATTATAGAGGATTGTTTTGGCTACTCTGGATTTTGTATCATTCCATATGAAGTCGAAAATTGTTCTTTTGAGGTCTGTAAAAATTGTGTTAGTATTGTGATGGAGTTGCATTGACTCTAAAGATTGCTTTTGGTAAGATGGCCATTTTTGCTAGGTTAGTTCATGTTGATCACTGAACATGGGAGATCATTCCATCTTCTAATAGCTTCTTCAATTCTTTTCAGAGACTTGAAGTTCTTGTCATAAATGTTTTTCACTTGCTTGGTAAGAGTTACACCAAGATACTTTATATTACTTATGCCGTTTGAAAGATGTTGTTTTTCTAATTTTGTGCTCAGGCCATTTGTCATTTGTATACTGGAGGGCTGCTGATTTTTTTTTTTTTTTTTTAGTTAATTTCATATCCAGTCACTTTGCTGAAGTTGTTTATCAGCTGCAGTTCTCAGGTAGAATTTTGGAGGTTGTTTATGTATATTATCATATCATCTGCAAATAGGGATACTTTGGCTTATTCCTTTCCAATTTGTATCCCCTTGATGTCCTTCAGTTGTCTTTTTTACTGTAGCTAGAATTCAAGTACTATTTTGAAGAGATATGGAGAGAGTGGACAGACTTGTCTTGTCCCTAAATTTAGTGGGACTGCTTATCTTATCAGCATGAGGTCCCATCCTGACTTCATTGTGTAAACCAGGCTGGTCTTGAATGTACAGAAATCTGCCTGTCTGTGTCTCCTTTGTGTTGGGATTAAAGGCATGAGTCATCCCCACCCTGCTTAAATATTTCATCTCAAGATTTGGGCCAGTTATGCCAATTTAGGCTGCAATGGAGAAGCCCTGTCAATCATTCCTTGGAATCTAGGCAATGCCAAAATGTATTCGTCAACCCTTTCCAGAAGACTCAACAATCATCTCACTCCTAGAAAGCTCTGAGCTCTAATCATTTCTTCCTCCATTTTCACAGCCAGTTACTTAGCATTTCCTGGCTTTCACCTCACTTCATCCTTGAGCTTTCTTAGTGAGGACATAGAGAAGCATCATCACCACTGAATACATTGTAACCAGGTCCAGCAAAAACGAAAACTAAACCCTCCTCCACTGCTGGTGGGAATATAAACCACTCTGGAAATCAATCTGGTGCTTTCTCAGACAATTAGGAATAGCGCTTCCTCAAGATCCAGCTATACCACTCCTAGGCATATATCCAAAAGAGGCTCAAGTACACAACAAGGACATTTGTTCCACCATGATCATGGCAGCTTTATTCATAACAGCCAGAACCTATAAACAACCCAGATGTCCCTCAACGGAGGAATGGATATGGAAATTGTGGTATATTTACACAATTAAACTAATAAAATTTTAATACTACTCAACAATTAAAAACAAGGAAATCATGAAATTTGCAGGCAAATGGTGGGAACTAGAAAAGCTCATCCTGAGTGAGGTATCCCAGAAGCAGAAAGACACACATGGTATATCCTCACTTATAAGTGGATACTAGACATATAATATAGGATAATCATACTAAAATCTGTACACATAAAGAAGCTAAGCAAGAAGGAGGACCCTGGGTAAGATGATCAATCCTCACTCAGAAAGACAAAGGGGATGGATATTGGAAGAAGGAGAAAACAGGAAACAGGACAGGAGCCTACCACAGAGGGCCTCTGAAAAACTCTACCCAGCAATGTATAAAAGCAGATGCTAAGACTCATAACCAAACTTTGGGCAGGGTGCAGAGAATTTTATGAAAGAAGGGGAAGATAGACCTGGAGAGGACAGGAGCTCCACAAGAAGAGCAACAGTACCAAAATATCTGGGCCCAGGGGTCTTTTCTGAGACTGATACTCCAACCAAGGACCGTTCATGGATATAACCTAGAACCCCTGCTCAGATGTAGCCCATGGCAGCTCAGTATCCAAGTGGGTACCCTAGCAAGGGGAACAGAGGCTGTTTCGGACATGAACTCGGTGGCTGGCTCTTTGACCTCCCCCACCCCCAATGGGGGAGCATCCTTGCCAGTCCACAGAGGAGAACAATGCAGCCACTCCTGATGAGACCTGATAGGCTAGGGTTAGATGGAAAGGGAGGAGGACATCCCCTATCAGTGGACTTGAAGAGAGGCATAGAAGGAGAAGAGGGAGGGAGGGTGGGATTGTGAGGGAATAAGGAAGGGGGCTACAGCTGGGATACAAAGTGAATAAACTGTAATTAATATAAAAAATAAAAATTTAATTAAAAAATTAAAACAAAGCCATAAAAGATGCAAGCACTCCCTTCCATGGCACTTTTTATCTTGGGCACTGTTCTAGGCCTAGTTCTCTAGCATGTTTTTAATCCTGTAGCTGTGCCTTTAGGCTTTGGTCCAAGAGAGACAATAGTAGCCTTCATTTGTAAATCTAGTCAGTCAACTCTACTCCCTAGCTTGACCTAGAAGGCTGCTAGCTTCCCAGGTCCACCTCTCTAACCTGTCATGTCTCTGCAGTTGCTCACAGCAGCTCTGTGAGAGTTGAGCCAGGAATAGCACCCAAATGCCTGTGAAATCCCTTGACTCACGGACTTACCTGCGTGAAACTAGAGTGCATGCCCTTCGAATCTTGAAAGGTTTGCGGGTAAAAAGTGTTAGTATTTAGGCAGCCTGCCTCTGGGTTGCCTACTAACCTATGATGTCATCCCACCAGGTAGACACACTTAGGTGAGGTTCAGTTGTGCAGGGGCTATAAGAGGACCAACCCACCACATTGTTGCCCCTACCTTCTTGCTCTCTCCCCTTTCTGTCAGGGTGCCCTGTCCCCACCACCACCATGTCTCTCTCTCTCTCTCTCTCTTTCTCTATCTCTCCACCTCCATCCAATAAATCTCTATTCATATAATACCTGTTGTGTATGTGGCATCATTTTTAAATAGATACTAACATTTGGTGCTGAAACAGGAGAGGGCTCTTCTAGCAATGTTTAGACATGCTAATGTAAGGATTGTGCAGCAAAGTTACATGACTGGATCCACATGGAAGGTTTATTAAGGGAAGAGGTCACTGAGACCATCTCTGGGTAGGGCAAGAGTGGGGGTGCAAGTTCTCTTATAAGGTGACACAGAGCATGCGCAGGTAGTTTCAGGTGGTCCATAGGTGGCTTCACAGATGCCTGATATCCGGTTTGTCAGGTCCCTTGGGGCTGGCCATAAAGATGTCTGCTTATGGATCCCAACATTCCTCCCTTTTTGTTTTATTAAAAAGTGAGGAGCTAAGAAGGGGTGATGGTAGGGAGGGCATAGGGGCGACCTTTGCTCTTCAAGCTACTTCCTGCTGATTAGGGGTGTGTCTTTCTCAGGGTACAGCTGGTCCTCACCATCAGAATGCATTGGAAGGTCATGGTCATCTGGTTCTGTGGGCAGAGGTTGATAGTACTGTAAGAGTAACTGATTAATAGTTTGGTTAGAGAATTCTTGCATTTGTTGTTGGAAGAATGTAGAAAGGAAGTTAATAAAGCAGCGTGTAAAAAGCAAAAGCAAAAGATGAGCAGGAGAGGTGTGAGGAAGGGCAGAATCCATTTCCATAAGGGGTTCTTGAAGGCCCAAGAGCTAGAGGCCTTGAACTTTTCCCTTCACTTTTGTAGATTTGTCTGGAGTTGTTGGATTTTGTCTTTTACTATACGCAACTGGTTGACATAAAAACAGCATTCCTCCTGGAGGAAGATGCAAAGGCCACCTTCTTTAGCTATAAGAAGATCCTGAAGAGTTTAAGTTAGCCTGGGTATAACTCCATTTTGAAATGAGAAGCCATCTTGACTGGGAGCTGAAATCAGGTGCCAGGAAATATCACAGAATGTACACTTGGCAGAAAACAAAGTTACCTCTCCTAGCAACAGTCTCCAGGAAATATCACAGAATAAATACTTAGTAAAAAATGGAGACAATTTCCCCTGGCAGCAATCAATGAGAATTGGTTGGGAATCGGTTGGGAAAATTCTCCCCAATGTTCCAGATATAGTTTAGAAGAATAGCAATTGTGATTATGTGCCTCAGAGAAGGTCACCTTGCCCCTCTGACTTTTACCCAATCCTGTAATGCCAAGGCATGTGCCCCCCCTGCTTGCTGTCATGGAAACCCCCTGCTTGCAGTCTTTCCCTTTTGAAAGACCCCAGCCTCACACTAAGTTAAACATAGCTAACGCCATTTTGTGGGACACCACTGTTTTGTAAAACTCTAAAGGCTAATGGGAAACTGAAAAATTACTAAGAAACCCAGCTGTGTCACCCACTTGGGATATCTGCGGTCAGGCTGCCCCAGTTGAGCTAAAAACAGTTTGTGTTAATCACCCTCATGGATATCTGTGAGAGTGTTCCAGTTAAGATAAGGGTCCTAAGGAAAACAACAGATGGCGGGCCACGTCAAGGGGTCATCATGATTGTTTCGACCACCCAGTTCCTAGAATCTTGGTGTCCCTGCCAAACTTTGACGAAAACTGTGGTCTCATGTAAACATACCAATCAGCCCCCTGTAACCATGCTTCTCGCTTCTGTACCCACGCTTCTGCTCTAAAACCCTATAAAAACCCCAGCTTTTCACCCAGGGGGCGCGCAAAGTCATCCGAATGACCTTGCTGCCCTGGGTACCCGTGTATCAAAATAAAAGCCTCTTGCTGTTTACATCCGAATGGCCTCGTTGTTCCTTGGGAGGGGGTCTCTCAGACGGAAGATACCCTCCGGGGATCTTTCACCTTTAAAAACCCTGCTCGCTCAGGGCTTGGGGTCCCATTTCTCTACTGCTGCTGCGTCATTGAGACTTGGGTCCAGAGTTCAATTGCTCTCATACTAAAGCTCTCTTGCTCTTGCATCAAGTCGTCTCCTGGTGGTCTCTGAGGGTCCCATGATCCTCCCATAACAATCCAATCCACGTCGGTTTTGAAGTACTACTGCTGCCAGCGAGTCAGTCTGTCCTTGGAGAGTTAGTATTGTCTGAGCCACTTGCTGGAGGTCCTGGATGAACTGGAAAGAAAGCTGATAATACAAAGTTAGTGAAGTGGCTAGTCTTGCTGTCCTCCTCCGACAGCTGCCATGTTTCCTGCAACAGCCCAGAAGGGCAAGATTTGAATTGCCTTTTTATCCTGCTGGGCAGCTATTGAGTCCATGACCGGGACTGGTAGGGGCTCCTTTCCATTTATCACCCCCCAGCGTGCACACTCCTGACCAACCAGCAGGCAGACGCAGACGATGGTAGACCTGAGTGCCACAAAGAATCCAGCTATTAGCAGTAGGGCACTGGGGTTGAGATGAGGTATCAAGGATTATAGTTTTATTACAGTCTAAGGAACTTAGCATTCCTACAGAGTGTGACCTCGGATGCCTTGAAACAGTTTGCCATGCCAAAGAGGGTGATATGAAAAGGATAGGGGATTGTGGCAACATCAGAGTCAAGGCAGTTAGGGAATAGTGAAGTCAGGTTACTTGACCAGAGAAGCTGTTAGTGGTAGTTCTGAGTTGGTCCCAGATGGGACACACAGCCAGAAAGCTTTAAAACCAGTTGGGCCACATTAAGGAGCTTGTAGGCCAAAGTCAGAGCTAGAAGAGGAGATGAAATGACAGGTTTATATTATTTAGGAGAGGAGATGTAGGAGAGGCAATGACCTTACAGGAGTATTTAATTATCTTCTCTACTTCTCCCATCCCTAGGGATTAGGTAATATACTGGGTGGAATGCTGGAGCCCACTGGCAGAGCCAAACAGTTCCTGAGTGGGTAGTGAGGATTAAAATAATTAAAACAAATCACAGTGCACACCAGATCAGCTTGAGAGGACTGTCAGTAACACTGCAATATGGGTTTATTCCACGATTAATTTTTTATAGGCAAAGCAAAAACAAGTCACACCAATACATAAAGAAGTTTGTTTGTGGAACTGCCAAACTTCTTTTCTAAAACTACTTCCCTATAGCAGATATGGCCCAAGGTCACACAAACAAACTTTAAGGAACTTGGAACAAGTTTTACAGAACTTGGCAAAATTTCTTTTCTCTGTCTCAAGATGAAGGCTAAGGTGAAAACATGTTTTTCAATAAATAACAAATCGACTTGATAAACAAGCAGCTCTCCACAGGTCTCCCTTTTTTATACTTTAAAAGACCATAGCTTCAGAGCTGTGGAGCAGAAGATTGTGCCTGTCTTAGGTTGCCTCTCTTGAAAGATATATTCTTATCCACCGTTGGTACATGAATTCCATCATTCATGCCCTCCCTGTCTTAGGTTGAATACACCTCAGGGATATCTTACCAGTCTCTGACTACCAACCTCCACTAGGGTAGACACTGGAGTTTAATCTTATGCAGATCAGCTTTAACATTCCAGAAGGCCTTGATGAAGGTTTTAATTATCCCTTGTAGGAGACATGCTCCTAATAAGCCAAGTCCTATAAAGTTGACATGAAAAGACGACCAGGAGGACCATAATACCTGCAATAATTAACCCAACCATTCTTTTAGGTCTGCTTCTGGCACTTATAATCCCTTATCAGAATACCAATGTTAACATACCCAAACAACAAAACATAAGGAGAATATATGTTAGGATTGTGTTACATGGTGGGTTCACAAACCATGCCACGCATCTGGTTCCACAAGGGAGGCTTATTAAGGGAAGGGGGAAGGGGGAAGGGGTCACAGAGACTGTCTCTGGGCAGGGCAGGAGAGAAAAAAGAGAGAGAGGAGGAGCTTCGAGTTCTCTTATAAGATGACCCAGAGCATGCACAGGTGGTTCCAGGTGGTCTGTAGGTGGCTTCATAGATGCCTGATATCCGGTTTGTCAGGTCCCTTGGGGCTGGCTGTAGAGATGCCTGCTTACGGATCCCAATAATATACATAGGCAGTTACAGAGCCTCTGGAGAGTTTTTGTGGCAAGCTTCCAAATATAGGTCTGCTGAAAACCAGAATCAGACCAAAGTCCCGTAGTCAGTCCTCTTTCCCAGTCTTCCCAATTTTGTTGAGAATTGTCCTGAACACCAGACTAATCAAGTCCAGTCACATTGTATCTAAAAGGTTTCTCTGCACTATATCTTCTCCCGTGAGCAGAATGTAGCAAAGGTGAGTCAGGAGCATAAGCCCAATGCAGCTCTCTGTCACCATCAGGACAGAATTCACCATGGTCTGCAGCAACAGCATCCCCATTCTGGGGAATATTTCCTGCAAATCACACCAACCATCTGGAATCCACCTAGCTCCTTCTGCACCCTGCAGAAAAACATAGACATGCCCTCTTCCCCATATTAACACAGGATCAGAGCCCTGCCACATTCCAGTAATTGGATCTTTCCATTTCACTTGGGCATAATTATCTTTGGTATTAGGGTGCCACCATCAATCAGCCGCAGAACAGCCTTATAGATCCACATTCAAAAAATTTAAAATAAAAAGAACATGATTAATATTCGAGGATATGACTTTCCCTTTTATTTTTTTTGCAATTAGTTCTTAAAGAGATCCATGGACAGGCTCCATAATTTCTTGGCCTTGAGGATTATATGGAATATCTGTTTTATGACTTATAATCATTTGTGCACAAAAATGCTGAAAGGGTTGACTCGTATATCCCGAGCTATTATCAGCCTTTATAAGGAATACCAATTGTAGCAAAACATTTTAAGCAATGACTTATAACATGTTTGGTGGCTTCTCCTGTTAAGGAAGTTGCCATGATAAATCCTGAAAAAGTATCAATTGTTACATGAACATATGTTAGTTTTCCAAATTTGGGGATGAGTAATGTACATTTGTTGTTTGAAATGGTTCTAACCCTAGCTTTTCAGTATGTTAAATTTATGTTACAGATTTTAAACATACACAGTGACCAATAATCTATAACCAAGACATATAGAACATGATAAACTTATACATATGAAACAGACAGGCAAAACATCTTGCTATTTGTTGAATCCAATTTTTTATGACTACAGAGGCTTTGTAACAGGATTAACTATTAGCTTTCTTCCCAGAAAAACTGAGAAGCTGTCTTTTTTTTTTTTTTTGAGTGATTTTAGCTGTAGCTTGACACTGCTCAGCACATTTGGACTCCCTAATAAATGATAAACATGCTCTTGCTAATTTCTTCCAATTCCTTGGGCAAAAGGTCTCAGTAAACAAGGACTCTAACAACCAAGTAGAAGGTGCCGTAGGACCATATTGAGAGCATGCAGTTTTTAATTCTTTTAATTGTGCATGGACTCTCACCATATTACCTGGTCCATCAGGTTGCTCTATAACCGGAAAACCACAATACTCAGTTATATCTTCTCCTTTCTGCCTAATTTGTTGTAAAGAAGCTTGCAACGGGGATACAGGTGCCCGCACAGTGGACAAAGGAAAAGGCCCACTCGTGTTTTGAGCTGTAGCAGCTGTAGCCATCTCAGGAGGAGGGTCCAAGTCTGTAATCAATGAGGGAGTTAGAGTGGGGGATTGAGCCTCATTTTCCTTAACTGTTAATTCTCCAATTTTTCTGTTTACTTCCTCCAAGCCCCATTCCAACTTCTTAATTTCTTTTTGCCAAGTGTTTTTTAACACTCATAACCTGAATTGGAGGATATCTCTCAGAATACTCCAGCTCTGCAACCTCATCAGGATCTAAGTCATCCTCAGAGTCTTCTCTTAACAAAGAATTATTGTCATCAGAGGAAACAGAAGTCTTTGGGAGGAGCAGGTGGTTTAGTCTTATTTTGTCTCAAAGCCTCCTGTTTTTCTTTCCTTTCTCTCTCTGACCCTGAAAGTTGCACTTTCCTTATCTCATGCCATAGATACAGACTGTCTCTAATTAAAGACCATCCAAAAAACAAGGCCAGGGTGAAAACACATTTTTCAATAAATAACAAAGCAGCTTGACAAACAAGTAGCTCTCTACAGTGGGATCCTGTAGTTGAATGACCACAGGGTAATGGTGCCTAGCAACACAGGGATTTTGGCCATCCCAGACTTGGGGTTGCACCAAGAGGCTGGTAAAGGAAGCAAAGTGTCACAACTGATAGATACGGTAGCTAGGAGGAGGAGCAGAGAAAACACTGGTGAGCTTGGGGTCAGGTGAATGGTTGGAGTAAAGGAGATAGAGGCTCCCACTTTGGCTAAAAAGTCCCTTCCCAGTAAGGGAACTGGACAGGTTGGCATCACTAAAAAGGAATGAGTCAAGGGAACACCCCTGAAAATACAATTAAGTGGTGGAGTCCGGCAAGGATGGCAAGGCTGTCCCCTACCCTGACAATAGAGGAACTAGAAGGAGAGGTTGGTCCCTAATACTCCATCAGGACTGAGCAAGTGGCTCAGGTGTCCACAAGGAAGGACATGGGCTGCACCAATTCCATGATAATTACCTGTGGCTCCCTGCTAGTGATGGCAGTGGTCAGGTCAAGGGAACCCGGCACCTTCAGTCATCCATAGCCAGGCCCAGGATTTCGGCCAGAAGGTGATCTGGGAGTGATGCCCCCATTTCATGAGAGAAATGGTGGCAGTCAACACCCCAATGTCCCTCCTTCTGGAATTTTGGATGTGGCCTCACGTCTAAATAGATGTATATTCATATATATGTATGAATATCATCGAATCTAAGACTGTAAAATGAGTGAGATAATGATATTCTTTAATGAAAGAAGGATTGGAGGTATAGGATCCTAGATTCTATTCTACCGGAGAAAGTTCAGTTAATGAGAAGGGAACATGCACCCTAACTAAGCCATCCACACTGGCCACTCCTGCAAGGGAAGAGTTGAGGCTTAACCTGACTATCACACAAATAATTGGGACTCTATTATAATATTTTAACAAGCTTTAGAGAACAATCCTGATCAATATCAACTTTATTCTTAATCCTCTAAACTAATCTGGTTTCCTCTCAGCATATATCTTAGAGATACTTGCACTGCATAGCTTTCCTTGATAAGGTCTCTCTCCCTGGTCCCTCTTGGACATCTGCCCATGAATGAATCCCCAACTTCTTTTTCTAACTCCTCCTCCCCTGACTATTCTATCCCTATTCTATCCCCTACTCAATGATTGGCTATAAGCTGCTTTATTGGCATATCAGGGGACATTTGGGGGAGCAGTTTTTGCACGACATTGAGAGAGTAGATTCTCAGAACAAGGATTGCAGCCAGACATGGGGGTACAGAAATCAACATTTGAATTACACAATAACCTTATGTCTACAGTCCTGTCTTTAAGAGAAATCAGATTTATAAAAAATAAGATTTAAAACTATGCTTGATTAATGAGATATTAAAACTGCACCTCCATGTGTTCATATTCAAGAACTTTTCTTGTTAGCAGCAAAACTTTGTAACACCAAAATAATTGGTATTGATTTTAGAAACAATAAATTATGTACACTTTTGAAATTTGGTTTTGTCTTCTAAAAATTATAATTATGCACTATGACTTTACTATTTAAAAAGGTAGGTTAGCTTAATATTGCAAAATAGCTTTTAAAAATTTTAAATATATAAGGTTATGAGACATTTAAAGTTTACGAAATATTTTATTATAATGTCTTTATTAATATATTATGCTAATACACTAATAGATAAAAAGCTAAAGATTGGAGCTACACACAGGAGACTACAGAGTTATACGCTGTGATATAATAAACAATTACCTTGGCCAGTCTAACAAAGAACTTAAAACAGTTTCTCCACCCTTTGGGGGAGGTCAAAAGACTTTTTTTTTTTTTTTTTTTTTTTTAGCTGAGGATTGCCTGCAAATCAGGTATTTGATGTTACCACCACCACAACAGAGAATGTATATTAAAGAGCTACAACATTAAAATAACAATAGTAATCACTGGCTCATAAGTCCTATTCAGGCTAACAGCGGCTGAGTTAAAGATACATATCTAACTTTGCTTCTGCCAGCATTGTTAAACTGTAGCTTTTCTTACAAACTAAATCATACAAGAAACTATTATAGTCTATAATGTTGCACTATAAAAAGTTTTTTTTAAAAAAGTCCCCATTTCTATATTTAGAGATCTTGATGCTCAAGGAGCTTAGTTCAACGGTTGTCATTTTATTATGGACTGTTAAAGATGATTGGGCATGCAGGTTGATTTTTAGCTGCCTCGGAAATTATTGTATTCTTTAAAATATCCATGATTATGCTTATGGTCAGGACTGAGTGCGAGGATTGACTTCATTTGGCTTCCTATATTTGTTTTCAAAGTTAAACAAAGACAAATAACTATTTATTGCAGACTGTTGAGGATAACTAAGAAATGCAAATTGATGCTCAGTCACCTTATGGATGATCATCAATAAGTTCAAAAATATATATTCAAATATATTTATAATAAAATCATATCAAGAACTGATACAGTGAGGCTGGAGAGATGGCTCAGTGGTTAAGGGCACTGACTGCTCTTCCAGAGGACCCAGGTTCAAATCCCAGCAACCACAAGGCAGCTCATAGCTGTCTGTAACTCCAAGATCTGACAGTCCCACACAGACCTCCATGCAGGCAAAACACCAATGCACATAAAATAAAAATATAACTTTTAAACAATAACCATCACTCCCCCCCCCAAAAGAAAAAAAAAAAACTGATGCAGCTAATTATAAGATTAAGCTTTGTCTAGTCTCTAGTTTCATGTTTTCATGGTTAAGCCTATGATGGGTAACTAAATAGAAAGTTTGTTTAGCTCAGCTATACTTAATAGATAGTGGTCCTCAGGCACTTCAGAGATCTGCTGAATATAACATTTCCATGTTTGATGAAAAAAGTTTACTATAAGAGAGACCCCCCAACCCTAAGGTTTCCAAAGAAAATATACAGGGAATTGATGATCTACCTATATTACGGTACAGCAACCACAGGCAGACGGCCCCAATGCCTCACCCACTGCTGGAGCTCAGACTAAATGGTAGAAAAAGAGGACACCCGGAGAGTTAGCTGTCCCACATTGTGAAAGACAAGGTGAGGTCAGTCTCTCCCAAGTTCCTCCTCCACAGAAAGGCCTCTCAGTTTTGCTGGGCCTGGCAACCAAGACTGATACTGCCCTGGGACCTATGTCTCCAACGAAAACAATGACACCACAGGAGCCTAATGGCATGGCTGTCTGGGTACTGGGTAAACATCTGTCATTTTAATTAATATATAGTCCATTAGATTATAATTTATCCCTCTCAGGTCTCTGATGCACTTGCGGCTTCAGCTGCCTTCTCAGAAAATATAAAATTTATATAAGGCCTAAATATTTTAAGGTTGATAAATACAAATTATAAAAGTTAAAACATATTTTAAAATTAATAAATATAAGTTATAAAGATTAAAATTAAAAAGATTTATAAAAAGAATCTAAAAATACTTTAAATACAAACTGTAAAGATTTTTTTAAATGTTTAAGGGTCTAAAAATATTTTTAAATTAGTAACTAAAAATGTTGTGAAATTAATAACTAAAAAAAATGTTTTAAGATTGGTAACTAAAAAGTTATTTTAGCCAGGTATAGTGGTACCTGGTAATCCCTGCACTCTGGGAAGCAGAGGCAGGCATATTGCTGTGATTTCAAGGCCTGCCTAGTCTACAAAGCAAGTCCAGGACAGCTAAGACCACACAGGAAAACCCTGTCTTGAAAACAACAACAACAATAATAATTACAACAACAATATTAATAATTTTAATAGAGTAAAAGATTAATAGTTTAAAACTTCTAAAAATGTTTTAATATTGATAGATATAAATAAAACTTAAAAGATATAAAAACTTCAATGATGATAGATGATTTAAGATACTGTTATATTAAGACTGTTTAAAACTTTAACAGTAATCAAATTTTAAATTGTTTTCCAAGCCAATTTGTCTCTTTTTATAAACTTAAAAAAAAAAACTTATAAACTTCAAAAAATAACTTAGATCTACCTGCTACAGGTCAAATGTATTCCAGATAAATACACCTACCTTGCTCCTGAAAATGAAATTTTTCTCCTTGTCTTGGACTGCTTCACCAATTACTAAAAAAATGTATTTCTATTCCTACTCTATATTTGTATCAGCAGAGTTTCGCTTCATCGACAGACTCCATTCAGGGATCCCCTGTAAACTGCCAACTGCTGAGCTCTGGACTTCCTAAAAGCTAGAGTAAACCAGTCTATTTCATTGCTTCCTGTCCTTCAGCTGGATGGCTAATCAGCTGCTTCTGATAAATGCCCCTTTGCTCAACCTTCGACCAGCACTTCAGCCTTCCTGGGCTAGTGTCAGCTGAAAGTAGTTACAAAAGAAAATACATTGTCCCCTGTCTCACCTAAGAGGCTCCTTGGCATAAGGAGCCAATTGACATACCAAAGATGGTCCCTTAGTCCTGTTCTTCCTGATTATGATTTTTGCCCTTTATGGGATAAATTAGACTTGATACAATCCTTTATATAATGGACAAAAAAATAAAACATATCATCAAAGATTTGATTCAGGTACATAGCCTGTTTCACTGTCTTTCCCCCCTGACCCCATCACACACTCCACCCCCACCACCCATGTGAGTTATTTCAGCTTTTGCCTTTATAAGCTAACACCAAAAGACAACCAATGTCAGTTTGGCTCCTGACCATGATCAGTCTTGGGGTGTTATGTTTAATAAACCATCCATATCTAACTGAAATTGGTGTCTAAATGGTTTGTGCAGCATCCACTGGACCCTAAAAGATTAAATTTTAAAAGGGGGGTACAGTCCCTGCAAGTTCTGAGGCCTAAGAAAATATCCTAAAGTATTTAAGGCCTGAGGACATGAAAGCTTAAATAAGTTCTGAGGGTCTCAGAAAATGATGTAAAATGATATAAAAGCAAGTTGTGATAGTATAAGGTATATAAAAATGGGAAATATTTCAGATTTCTTTTCCTCCTCTATGCTATTGTTATATTAAGATTTCAAAGGTTCAGAGTTTTAACATTGAACAACAGAAGGCTGACTACCTACTATTCAGTCACAAGCTCAAGATTTTAAATGTTCCTTCATTGTTTTCTACATATAGACCTACAGGTGCTTTTCATCAGGCTAAAAACACATCCATCCAATCCGTGTATCTGGTCTCTAAACAGAGAAAAAAATATTCTTTTTTTTTTTTTTACCCAAAGCTATAGTTGTTGCTGGACGCAAAGGCATGGGTCTACTCTAGCTGCGTTATAATGTGGATTTCAGAACAAATTAATGCTACTATATCTAGAAATTTAAAATAATTTGTAAATCAAAACTTCTTGTAAGCTTCAAGGAACCAAAGAAATCATAAGACTTGGATCTACCTGTCACAGGGCAAACAGAGTCAAGATAAATACAATAAATACAATACTAAGTTTCCCCACCTGTCGATTCCTAAGAATGGGTGTCTCCCCTGGTCTGGGGACTCCACCTTTTCCCAAATTATTAGGGAAAGTTCCAAATGTCAGATTTTCCTTTAAGTTCTTAAATTTTAACTTCTATTCCTAGTCTATCTTTTGTCTCGGCAGTCTCCCACTTGGCTGACAGACATCATATAGGGATCACCTGCAGACTGCAAACTGCTGGTCTCTGGACCCGTTGAAAGTTGATATAAACCAGCCCAGCTGATGCAGTTGGTCCTGTCTTTCAGCTGGGTCAGCTAAGCAAATGTTTCTGATGAATGTCCTAATGCCCACTGGTTGACTGTCTTTTCAGCCTTCCTGGGCACTGATAATGATTCCCTAGCTTCAGCTGGAAGTAATTACAGAAGAGAGCACATCATCCGTTGTCCTCTAACAGGCTGAAATGTTGGTCAAAAGGAAAATTCCTCGCATAGAGGACAAAATGGCATACCAGGAAAGCAGGCCCAGATTTATCAACACGTAAGTTTAGAAACTGAAATATTTCTACAGTACGAAAGGCTACTTGGCATGCTTTACATAGAACAAAGAGGTCTTATATGGCTTCAAGAGAAAAATTATTATTTCTATACAGGATTATATTGTGGCTATATTAAAAAATATTTAAAAAAAGGGGGGGGGACCTGAGATTAAAATAAATGACTGGTACTCTGTCCACTTCCAGACTCCTTCTAAATATTAACTCTGATGTCAGCCATCACAGGGCCTTTGGACCATCTGGTTCTGCTAATTGCTGCTGGCTCCTACATCACTGATGCCTTCACTAGATGATAACTCCTATCTGATTACCATTATGCTGATGGATTTTAGGCCCCACTGTAAACAGTTATCCATCACAGAGTCAAGGATTTAACTCGGGACACAACACAAGGGGAAAATGTAAGAACCAAAGTTAATCTGTAAACTCTACCTACTCTACCTACTGGAATGCTGGGAATTGTAGTTCTTGGAAGATAACAAAGTCACAAAGGAATGCTGTGGCTGTATTGTTTTGTCCTTAAAAGGGCCTTACAAAATGTGTGTTATTGCTACTTGCTGGGAGTTCCAGAGAGTAGACCTTCCTAGACTCCATCCTGGTTAGTACTTAAGTAAAGCCTGCTTCAAAATTGGCTTAAAGCTATGGAACTGGTGTTTCTCTTGAGAATCTCAGGGTTAACACTTGACCACACTTTGTGCAAGGTCCTGGTGGTAGGTGAGGCATGGGGCCAGTTCTTTGCCCAGTGGTTATCATTACCACAATCTTGGTGGAGTCATCTGCACCTCATCATCTTTTTAGAGGAGACCTTGAGGATGCTACTAGGTCTGGAATTTCTCTCTCATGAGAACCTTGTTTATGAAACATTTTATGGTCTTCAGACCTCTGAGGGTCATTATTTATTAAGCATACCTGGTAATAAATAAATTTACTTGTTTTAGGCTTACCTTGGCAACATATACAGAAATACAGGGAGATATAAATTGGTTTCTTCTTCCATGCTTTGTTCCTGTAAATCAATTATGTTTGTACTTTGCATGATTACAAGTTTAGTTTTGAGCACATTAAAGAATTATGTTCTCTGTAAGGTAACTGACTTGCGTGTCTTAAATTATCTCTAAAAGTTTACAAGTTAGCAGTTTTTACAGGATTAGAATTTTATAGTTTTATTTTTGTTAAGTTTTAGGCTTCAAATTTTGAATGGAAGATTTAACTAAAAGACTTTAGCAGGGATCCAAGATGGCAGCGCCAACCGCTCAGCGGCTCAGTAATGAGAGCAGAGTGACCCACGGGCTGTACTGTGGACCCCCAAACCCTGATGTCTGTGTTTCTCAGGTGAGAGGAGAATCCACAGGGATACGCAAAGATCCATCTTCAGGCCACCGGGTAATACCAGGAAAAATTTCCAAGCTCCTGCCCTGCACTTCCACAGCTCTAGGCCACCTGTCCAAGCCCACCAACTATGGATACCGTCCTTGTTTGCAGCTCTGACCCTGAAGCCTTAGGCCACTCACCCAAACCCACCATCTTCCTGGTACCGGGAGCGCTCGGGTAAACCCACCATCTTCCTGGTACTGGGAGCGCTCGGCTCGGACCTGGGGCACTCGCTCTTACTGCCTGTGGAGTGAATATTTTCCTGTACTGAGGGTGAGGCTTCAAACCTGGATGCCCACTCTCACCGTCCTGTAGACACCTTCCTGGTAGCAGCAGCTAGTGGCACTCACTCTCATCATCCTATGGAGGAGATACTGTCTGGTACGGTGTGGGAGATGCGGCTACATTCCGCCTGCTCCCCAACTGCCTGGCCCACCCGGGTCAGAATAGACAGTGAAAACAGTGGAACTGAGCTGTCCCTTTGACTGCCATCTCGAGAAAGCCTGTGGGGCACTGGAGCAGCTCTAGGTTCAGAGATCTTTCCACTTGCACCCCAGCTGCCTGGCTCACTTGAGCCAGAAATAATGAGCCCGGCACAAAATCCAGCAGAGGTGAGCTAGGTGCAGAAGCCAAGTTCCATCTTCCTCCTTCCCAAGGAGGCCTGGAGAAGCTCTAGGCTCAGAGATCTTTCTGTCTGTGCCCCAGCTACCTGGCATACTTGGGTCACAAATAGTGAGCCAGCAGAGACAATGAATCCAGCAAAGACTACTTCAGACTCCAGAGACAGGTGGACCCAGTCTGCAGTACGGCTCCAAGAACAATCAGTCAAGTCAAGGCTACAGACAACCAGATGGGTAGAGGACAGCATAAGAATACAAGCAACAAAAACCATGACATAACGGCTTCACCAAAATCTCCAAAAATTAATGGATATTCTAATGGAGCTGAAACACAGGAAAATTATCTTAAATCTATAATTATGCAGTTATCTGAGGCACATAAAGAAGAAATGAACAAAAAAAAGGGGGGGGCATAATGGACAGATAGGGATCCACAATCAAGCAGGTGAAGGAAATGACGCAAGACATGAAAACGGAATTAGAATCAATAAAGAAACCACAAACAGAGAAAACCCTGGAGTTGGAAAACTAAGAAAAGAGATCAAGAACCACAAAAGTAAGCATCACCAACAGAATAAAGGGATAGAGGAGAGAATCTCAGGCACTGAAGATACAATTGCAGAAATTGATCCATCTCTCAAAAGAAACATTAAAACAGAAAAGTTCTTGACAAAAAACATCCAAGAAATCAAGGACACCATGAAAAGACAAAACCTAAGAATAATAGGAATAGACAAAAAAGAAGATTCCAAGGTCCAAGGTCCTGAAAATATTTTCAAGAAAATCATAGAAGAAAAATTTCCCAACCTTAAGAAAAAGATGCCCTTAAACATACAAGAGGCCTACAGAACACCAAATAGACAAAACCAGAAAAGAAATTTCTCCCACCACAAAATAATCAAAACACTAAATCTACAGAACAAAGAAAAATATTAAAAGCAGCAAGGGGAAAAGGCCAAGTAATATAAAGCCAGACCTCTCATAATCACACTGACTTCTCAACAGAGACTATGAAAAGCAGAAGGGCCTGGAAAGATATTATGCAGACACTAAGAGACCACAGACCTAGACTCCTAAACTAGACTACTCTACCCAATAACTCTTTCAATCAACATAGATGGAGAAAATAAAATATTCCATGACATAACTAAATTTAAACACTATATATATGTAGCAACTCAGCCCTACTAGAAGACACTAGAAGGAAAATTCCAACCCAATGAGATCAACTACACCCAAGAAAACACAGGATAAAGATATCTTCACAACAAAAAAGCACAAGAAAACAAGCACACAAACTCACAATCACCACCAGCTCAAGTTGGTATAATGTTCTTATTGAATGAATACAATTTTTCCTTGTTCATTCAAATGCTGATCTCTCTACCCCACTATCTGGTTTCAATCTGGACACTGTATTTTGATGCTTATTCTAAGCATCACCTGTCTCAAGTTTGTGTAAACATGCTACCATTTGTTCTCTGTATTGTAAAAAAATAAAAAAAATAAAAAATAAACAGCCAATGCTGAGCAACGCAGAATAGGGTGGGACATCCTGGTCTGGAGGGGAGGGAGAGAAACAAGTAGGAGGAGAGTGCTGGGAAGAGAGATCTGAAAGGAGAGGACCTGGAAACACCAGGAGAGATGAACTGGATCTAAGATATGCCTAAAAAGCCAGTATGATGTGGGAATTATGAATGGGAGGAAGCTATGTGCACGTGGAGGTTTAGGATGGAGTAATTATTGCCCAACGTTGTACTCTAGATTAATTAAATAAATCCTAGTCTCTATGTGGTGGTGATTTGGGTATACAGCTGGTTTAGGAATAACCTCTGTTTAATTAAAAGATGAACCAATAATATATATTAATAATCATCACACACTCCAAAATAAAAGAAATTAACAATGTTGGTCACTAATATCTATCAACATCAATGGACTCAACTTTCCAATAAAAAGACACAGACTAACAGAATGGTTGCAGAAACAGGATCCAATATTCTGCTGCACTCAAAAAACACAGCTCTGCAACAAAGATAGACATTAGCTCAGAGTGAAAAGCTGAGAAAAGGTTTTCCAAGCAAAAAGGCCCAATAAGCAAGCTGGAGTAGCCATCCTAATATCTAATAAAATAGACTTTCAACCAAAATTGATCAAAAGTGATGGGGAGAGAGACTTTATTTCCATCAAAGGAAAAATCCACCAGGAGAACATCATAATCCTGAACATCTATGCCCCAAACACAAGGGCTCCTGCATTTGTAAAAGAAACATTGTAATTAGAAACAAAGAGAACAATTCAAAGAATCAATGGAACCAAGAGCTAGTTCTTCGAGAAAATCAACAAGATAGACAAACCTGTAGCCAAACTAACTAAAACATAGATGAACACTGTCCAAATCAACGAAATCAGAAATGAAATAGGGGATGAAATGACAGACACTGAGGAAATCCAAAGAATCGTTAGGGCTTACTTCAAAAGCCTATATGCAACCAAATTTGAAAATCTAAACAAAATGAACATTTTTTTTTATAGATTCCATTGACCAAAGCTGACTCAAGATCAGGTAAATAAATTAAATAGTCCTATATCCCTTGAAGAAATAAAAGCTATCAACAAAAGTCTCTCATAAAAAAAAAAAAAAAGAAAGAAAAGAAAGAAAAAAGTGCAGGGCCAGATGGTTTCAGTGCAGAATTCTGCCAGATTTTAAAGAAGAGCTAATACCAATAGTCTTTAAACAATTCCACAAAAGAGAAACAGAAGAAACATTACCAACCTCATTCTATGAGGCCACAGTCACCTTGATACTTAAACAGCACAAAAACCCATCCAAGAAAGAAAACTTCAGACCAATCTGGCTTATGGACATTGACACAAAAATACTCAATAAAATACTTGCAAACGTAATCCAAGAACACATCAAAGATATCATCTACCACAACCAAGTAGGCTTTATCCCAGGCATGCAGGGGTGGTTCAATCTATGGAAATCCATCAATGTAAACCACCTATAAACAAACTAAAAGAAACAAAACAAAAAACACAATTATCTCCTTAGATGCTGAAAAAGCATTTAACAAAACACAACACCTGTTCATGTTTAAAGTTTTGGAGAGATCAGGGATACAAGGCATATACCTATATATCCCTATATTAAACATATTAAAGGCAGTATACATCAAGCCTATAGCCAACATCAAACTAAATGGAAAGAAACCTAAATCAATCCCACTGAAATCAGGGATAAGGCAAGGCTGCCCTATCCAGTGGACTATGGGAGAGACATGGGGGAGAAGAGGGAGGGTGGGGCCAGGAGGAAATGAGAGAGGGGTCTACAGCGGGGGTACAAAATGCATACATTGTAATAAATAATAATAATGATAATGATAATTAAATAATTAAAAATACTTTGGCAGTAAAATAAAATTTTAAGGCATAAGTACAGTCCATAGAGTGAATGGGAATCTTATCAAACCATAAATACAGTTCACAGAGAGACTAGAAGCCTTATTTTCCTGATTCTTTTATACTGTACCACTATAGAATCTATCCTTCTGTGTGGTTTGTATGCCCAGTGAGACCCCATTGGAGAAAATGAACTTTTCCTTTGGAAGCAGTTATCAATTGGAGATAACGTATAGGTTAGGGCAGGGGGGTGTGTCCACTTTCTCCTTCAGCACTGGGACCCCATCTGGTTTAGACTCATGCAGGGACTATGCAAGCTGCTAGTTTCTCTGTGGCTTCTTCTATATATTGTCCTGTTGTGTTTGGAAAGACTTGTTTCCTTGGTATTCTCCATCCCCACTGGCGCTTATAATCTTTCTGCCTCCTCTTCCACAGGTTTCCCTGAGCTCTGAAGAGAGAAATTTGATGGAGACATCCCATTTAGGGTTAAGTGTTCTAAGGTCTTTTAGTCTCTTCATTTGGTTTTGTTGTGGGTCTCTGTTTTTGTTTTGAATCTACTGCAGGAAGAAGCTTCAGTAAGGAAAGCTGAGCTACAGAAGAATATCATTAAGAGTCATTTTATAAAAAAAAAAAAAAAAGAGTCATTTTATCACCTTCCTTCCTTCCTTCCTTCCTTCCTTCCTTCCTTCCTTCCTTCCTTCCTTCCTTTCCCTCCCTCCCTCCCTCCCTCCCTCCCTCCCTCCCTTCCTTCCTTCCTTCCTTCCTTCCTTCCTTCCTTCCTTTCTCTTTCTTTCTCTCTCTTTCTTTCTTTCTTTTCTTCCTTTTTCTTTCTGTATTTGCTTTTCCCATAGGTCCTGACCTATCTAGTTTCAGGTTCTTGGTAACCCAACTAATGTCGGGTATGGGCTTCCATCTCATGGAGTGGGCCTTAAGTCAAATCAGGTATTGGTTGGTTACTCTCATAAGCTTTGTGCCACCATTGCCATAGCATACCTTGCAGGCAGCATACTACTGTAAATAAAGAAGTTGGGTTATGACTCACCTCTCCTGACACAAGCATACTTGTTAAAAAATTTCCTCCAAAATCCCTGTTTGACTCTAGCAAAGGGAGAGAAAGAGAGCAAAACAAAGCAGACCAAAAAAAAGGACGCCATGTGCTTTAAAGTAGCTCTTTAAAAAGGTAGACTATTCCCAACAGAAACTGCTGTTGCTTATCTTATATTCTTTTTCTTGGTTGTATTTAATGCTAAAACATATACTTCCTGTACTTTAAGATTTGTCCCTTTGGCATGACATGTCCTTGATTTGATTTGCTTTAGTCCTACTAGTAGTAATAGTAAATTAATTTAATTCTAATATGGGTTTGCGTTGTGTCTGGTCTTTCCATGTGGATTTGAACCCTGTAATATTTTCTTCATTCTATTCCAGCTTGTTTTTATTTATTTTTTTATATTTTTACATGCTTATTTGTATTTTAATGAGAGAGAAGGGGAGAGATTTTGGGTAGGTAGGAAGTCAGGGAGTGTCTTAGTTACTGTTCTACTGCAATAAGGAGACACCACGACCAAGGCAACTCTTAAAAGAAAAGCATTTAGCTGAAGGCTTGCTTACAGTTTAGAGGGTTAGTCCATTAACATCTTGGTTGGGAGAAGACAGGCGTGGCCCTAGAGAAGTACGGAGAGTATTTCCATCCTGATCTATAGGCAGCCAGAAGACAGAAATGCTTGGCCTGGTGTGGGCTTTTAAAGCCTCAGAGACACACCTTCTCCAGCAAGGCCACACCTGCTCCCAGAAGGTCACATCCATTCCTTGCATTCCCATCTTCAAATCAAACATTCAGATGTAAGTGTGTGGAGGGACATTCTCATTCAAATGTCCACTTTCCAAAACCTAGAACCCTGTAGGTTTATAGTCATATTAGAATGCAAAAATATATGTAGTCCAGCTTCAAAAGTTCCCATAATTTTTCCAGTTTCTTATGAGACTCAGGGAAATCTCCGAACTGTAACCCCCTGTAAAATCAAAATAAAATACCAGATCATGGGGCTGGAGAGATGGCTCAGAGGTTAAGTTTACTCGCTGCTCTTCCAAAGGTCTGAGTTCAGTTTGCAGCAACCACATGGTGGCTCACAACCATCTATTCTGGTGCCCTCTTCTGGCATACAAGTACAACATTGTAAACCTAGAAATAAATAAATCTTACAATAAACAAACAAACAAACAAATAAATCATGTATTCCAATATTTAATGGTATAGAATATAGTTACCATTCAAAAATGGAGGAAAGAAAGCAGAATGAGTGTTAAAACTCTGACCTTTTTTTTCAGTTTATACAGTGAGGAAATACTGGACCAAAGCAAGACCTAAAACCAGCAGGACAAACTCCAAATTCTACATCTCCATGTCTGCTGTTAAAACATTCCTCAGATATTTAACTCCTTTCAGCTCTGTTGACTTGCAACACTCTTTCCTCTCTTGAGCTGCTTCTATACCTGCTCTGCAGCTCTCCCATAATTCTGGCATCTTCAACATCTTGGGTTCTCCAATGGAATCCAGGCCTTTGTGGACCTGGATGCAGAGATTCTTGGCTGCACACCTCAGGGGACTTCTTTAAGCATGGAAAAAGATACCAAAACCCTTTTCCTATATCCTTGACTCTAAATCCAGAACCAAGTTATGTTCTTCTGTCTACTTAGGATGAACCTTGGCCCAGTTGATGAATTGCACTTGCATAAATGTTGACTTTTTTATTGTTTCTATCGTACTTAAGCTTTTCTTTACTTCCTTTCCACAACTTGGAAGCTTAGCTGAGTATGGTCTTGCTGGAAGTAACTACTCCCTTTATATCGTTTTACATCAGTCTTTTCTTTAAACTGTTTGTCTACTTGAGCACAGGACTTAACTTCATTACACTTTTTGATGCTCTTTTTTCCTCAAACTGTACATTTTGTATTTTGCTTTGTCCAGTCTGTTTCTTTCACCGTAGATCTGAGCGGGAGTAGCCACCAGCAACCACATGACAGAGACAATGGCAGGCTGTCTTTAAATCTTCTCTGGCGAAGACATTTATTCAAAATGTTTCAGTTAAGCTTCAGGCAGATATTTAGGACCAGGGCAAAAAGCAGCCACATTCTTTGCCAGAATATCACAAGAACAGTCTCTCACTAATTCTTCCCCTCTGAAATCTTTTGATCTGGGCCTCTAACAGACATCACTCTCAGCACCACTCTTTCATACTCCTACTTTGATAGTCCAGTAGGCCCTGCTGAAAACATTCGGCCACTCTTCTAGCCCAAAGTTTCAAAGTCTTCAACGAACTGCATGATCAAACCTGTCACAACAATATTCCAGGCCCTAGTACCAAATTCTGTCTTAGGCACGATCTGGAAGGCATTGAGGGGAAACCACAACCAGAATATTATATATATATATAATTTTATATATATATAATAATCTGTTTTCAATAAAAAATTTTAAATGCTTTTGAAAATTTTGTTTATTTATGTATTTTATGTACATGACTGCTCTGTCTTCATGCATGCCAGAAGATGGAATCAGATCCTGTTACAGATGGTTATGAGCCACCATGTGGTTGCTGGAAATTGAACTCAGGACCTCTGGAAGAGCATTCTAGTGCTCTTAACAGTTAAGCAATCTCTCCAGTTCTGTCTTCAATAAATTTTTTTAAAAAATTAAAATTATTTTGTCATCTTAAGTGGGGAAAACTTTTCAGGATTTCCAGGATGGCTCAGTGGTTAAAGACAGTTATTTCTCTTCCCGAATAACTGATTTGGCTCTTAGCACGCACACCACACAGCTCACAACCACATGTAACTCCATCTTCAGGGAATTCAATGTTCCCTTCTGGCCTCTATAGACCCCTGCACATGTTACACACACACACACACACACACACACACACACACACACACACACACA